>NC_046172.1:28191029-28408529 GCF_011064425.1 Rattus rattus
GGCTGCAAATCAGCTGAAAAGAAATTTGATGCGATTATGAAAATAAACTCACCAATCACTACTGTGACTCATAGATTATTCAGAAACACAGGTGTGGACCGCCTATAAAACTACTATTCAAATAGTTAAACCCCACTGTCTGTAGAAAAACACAGAATCCTTACATCCTGAAACATGGCTATTTTGAGGGTGGAGGATGCTGAAACTGATTTTCACCAATAAGACAGAATTGCTTTCTGACTTACCAAAGGAAAAACATTTTTTTATTTAGGTCCATTTAGTTGTTTTTAGTTTTTGTTTTGGGAAACTGATTGTTTACTGGACCACGTGACTCACAGACAGATTCCTTAATCTCATACTCTCTCAGCTCTGTTCCTCAGCAAGTGGGAGACAGACCAGTGATTGGCAGGCTTCTTGCACCCAATGAGTAACACAATGTGTACAGCTGCAGCCACAATCCCAGTGTGTTCAGATACACTGTAGTGGCCATTGTGATACTGTAATACCTAGAAATTAGCAAAGATCTCATCCAGCTCAGGAATTTCATCAGTGAGGAAAAATGGAGTTCGATATTTGCTCAGCACTTTCCAGACATGGAGAGCAAAAGGGTCAACAAAATATGATCCCTTATCTCTTCATGGAATTTTGTAGTTGTTTTGCACTTTTCCCCTCTGAGCAAGTCAAGTTTGGGCCACGCCACTCCTGGGAAACAAAGAGACGCCCAGGCGCAGGTGTCCAGCTGTAGGCACTTGTCCTCTGCACTGTTACCAGAGACAGAAACCAGACACCCTCACATCAGCCAGAGAGTGAACAAGCAACTGAAGAGAGTGGGCAGCTGCAGATGCTGAGCTGCTACAAGAGTCTGGAGTTCAAGAGGCAGCCAGGAGATCGCCAGAGTCTCTCCTGTTGTCAGGACTTGGCTAATAACAAAAGGTCAGTTGAGATCGGGAGGCCTTCTCATCCTAAACTCACTTTTAAAAACTCAACACATGAGCACTTTACATGTTGTCGGCCCACCTAGCCAGTGCCTCCTTTGAATTGAAATGGATTGCTTACATAAACACCCAGAGCTGCCCCCACCCCTCTTCTCTCATGCTGCTTGCTTTCCCTTTAAAGTTACATGCCTCAACTGAATCCGATACCGAACTTTGAGGTAACAGAAAGGACAGAGCTGATTTATAAGAAAGAGAATTCTACACCACGAGTCAAATAGATGTTAAAATATATCCTAACTAAGAAGAAGGAGAAGAATAAGAAAAGTATGAAAGAAAGAAAGAAAGAAAGAAAGAAATGGAAAAAGAAAGAAGAATTGCTTTGGTTGGAACATCAACACTTATTCTGTTCTAGTTATCCTTGTGTTTTTATTGATGTTACATTCTAAGCACTCTGGCATTCCACTGGAGATTTCTATACATTGATTACAGCAGCATTTGTCTTTGCAAGTTTAGTTGGACACTGCTTTCAGAAACCAAGAAGTCCTGGGAATCCTCTGAGCCTTTAAGTGGAAGTTGTGTTAAGCTTCTAAGAACTCCTAAGAACTTATTAAGAAATTGAATAAAGCAGAGTGCATTGAGTCTCAAATGAAGAGTTCCATAGCTATTCAGACAGCCTATGAAATGTCTGATGCTATATGTAAGTGATAAAGCACAGGATAAAAACTGATATTGAAACATTATGGAATTACCACCACCTCTACGAACATGTATATCACTGAAATTTCATCCTCATAATGATGAAGAGATTCAGTGACAAACTATTTTTTATCTCCCTGTGATGTCATTTGCACCCCTTCAAAAGGTAAAACAAGATAGATCTTCCATAATTCATAGCATTATGTCTGTTTTAAGAGCTTAATTATGACCATTCGCTTCAATATCAAGCAAGACGTATTGCTGTTTGAAAGCTGCCAGAATGTCTCATTAGGAAGAGGAACCGAGGATGGTACAATCTCTGAAGGTGGCCACGCCATTCCAAGGATGCAGATACATTGCTTCTCCCAGCTCTATTTGCATTCCAAAAACTCCCAGCTAAACAACCTCGCTAATACATAATAGAATTTAAAATTAGTCTACATCTTATGCCATTGTCTAGAGATAAGAAATGCAGTTTTTAAATGAGAGAGAAAATGGCGCAGCTTAAATTCGATATTTACAGTGATTGCATTGCTTTTGAAATGAGGTATAATTCTGGCTTTTACCACCTGAGGTGTTTCTAAACACGCAAGCATCTCAGACTTCCAACAAAGTGGAATAAATTTAACTGCATTAAAAAATAGATTTTCAGCTTATATCTCATGTATATTGTATGACACCAAAAATTTGAAAAGATCAATGGATATGATAAGTTCAAGAATTGATCAAACAATCACGTTTGATCAAAACCTATATTCAGCGTCCGATGTCCATAATTGATCCTTCATTCAAAGGGGTTAAAATTCCAATGAGTATTTATTTTGTGTCACCTCATGAAGTGCGAGAGTTACTTATAAGTTTTTCCATGTATGTGCATTAATAGAATCATGTATAAAGTGTTTATTGCTCCCAATTATATCATTAATGTTAAAATGCTATGACCAAGGGCCAATCTTCTGCAATAAATGAATGTATCCCAGAAGTACCAGTTGAGGCTATAATGTTGTCCTGGCTGGCGAGTGCATCAGGGATTGTCCCATCTTATCCCAGTCTTGAGATCAGACAATCCATGAAGTTCTACATTCCTGAAAGTGGAAGTGTGATTCACAAATCGCTGAGATAAGGGAGGTGTCTGTGAGTGTTTAACAGAATTGTTTATTACCATGAAGCCCCTAGTACAAGAACGATTGAACTTTTTGAAGAATTAGTCTTGAGCTGGAGGACAGTGAAGTGTAGAGAGACAGCACTGTCACCTGAGCAGCAGGCTTGAGAGCTAGAATGGCCAAGAGCGAATAGTGGGGTATGGACCAGAGTTATTCTAGTTGACCTTGAACAACTGGGTTGTCTGCTGAAAGAAGTCAAATGAGAGAAAAACAAGCTAAGAACGCAAAAGAAAAGGGCTGAGATGGTTCAGTGGTTACATAATTGACTGCCTTCCAGAGGTCCTGAGTTCCAAAATCATAGCTAAACCATCTGTAATGAGATCTGATGTCTCTGATGGGTTCAAGACAGCGCATTTATATAAAATTAATTAATTAATTATGAAAAGAAAACGTGACACCTCCAAAATGAGTCACTAGAGTTGAATTTACAAACTATTTCTGACTAAATGACCATGTCGCTGACCTGTTTTACAAAAGATGCAGTAGTGGTCACACAGGTCCCAAGTGAGGCCTTCTATATGTTAGTTTGCATTGGAAAAGTGCCCTTTCAACCTCCCTGATTTTAAGGCAGATTCGCACTCCAGTTTCCTAGAACCCATCAACATTTTCCTCAATATATGTCCTAGGGGTAACTAATTGAAACTGGGCCGATTTGTGCACCGGAAGTTGAGAATGAAGCCCAGAAACCAAAGTCCTATAGTGCCTAATACTTAAAAGTTAGCAGGAATTCTTGAACATTCAGTGTCTTTGGTCATATTTTGCACTCTATCAACAAAGTAGGATTTGACTGCAGAAGAAACCCAGCCAGCACACTTCTTTCCTTCATTTAGAGTGTCCACCAGATACTTTCTAAGTCAAAACTGCCCTTGAGTCTACAGCATCCAAATAGTAACCCACCTCTCACAGGCAATAACTCTATCTTGAAATGATCCTTCATCGAATGTGGGAGGGAGAGTCAGTTGAAAGGAAAACAGGAGTTGCTTCCCTTCCTCCCACCGGGTGGTCCTGACAAATTTGTGTTGCAGAGTCTCATTTCTAAGAAAATCTCCTGTTTTTTCTCATTTGGTTTTCTGGCTGATTTCTCCAAAGATCATAAACAGTTGTCATTCACACACTAGCAGAAGTTAGCCAGTCAGAAACAGCCACCACACCCAGCCTTTCAGGATGTGTGGTTTGCATCCATAAAAAGAAGGAAACACCTCAGTCAGTGCTCGGTGGTCCTCTTTGAGGTTCAGTTACTGGTGTATGAGATTCCAGAGGTTACAAGCCAAAGACTCAGTTGTTTCCAAGACAGTGTGGCTTTTTATTATCCCAGATCCTGCATCCACACTTGTCTACATTCCACCACGGTCCATAATGTTGTGGTCATGGTCCTGCATGTCAGCCCTTACCTTGGTACTTTGACTATCTTTACATCCATCATCCTGACTTTTGGTGATAGTCAGCTGTGGTTTTATACCCTGCTTATTTGGTTATTTTACTCCCGCTATGTATACTGCCTGAAAAGAAAAAATTTAGAGTTTTATATGCTTTGTTGCCTGAAGACATCACCTCCTTTGAGTATTGAGGATTATATACAGGGCTTCTGTTGAATTTAGACATTATCTACTATTAGAGGTGTCTCCAGAAGGAATGATTGTCGCTTCCACCCCAATTTGGATAGTTGAAGTCTTGTTAGAGCAATGCAAGGACCTTAAACCAGCTTTCCTAATGTAGAAAGGAGAGTGGGCTCATCATTCAGCCACTGCCTCAATGCCATGAACCTCAATCTCGAGTCTGTTCAGAGTGGGTGTTCCATAAATGTTGAACTTACTGCTGGGATGGCTCTCCAAAGCATTCATAGTCACTGTGTACAGACAGTACTGGTATATCCGAACTCACCATATAGTCTTGGCCACATGTTTCGCCAACACCTTGGTACTAAAGCACAATGATTCAAACCATTTCTACATCATTGTAGAAATACATTTGAAAATGTCCCCCATCATGCTTTGTAGCCGTTTCTGCATCTGAGAAGTGTTCATTAAAGAACCATGACCTGTGTGAGGCTGGCTATATGGACTCAAAGTTATGGTAGGATAATGATGTCTATTCTGATGTCTCCATGGAGGGCTGGTGTGCTAGGACACTCTTTGTGGCACCATGAGAGTATCATACCTTAAATGTCCTGGTTTATGAGTAAATAATACCTAGACTTAAGGATAATTAGGAAGCCAGCTATGCAGAACAGATGTATCATACATCAGCCCTAGCTTCTTTTTCCTTTAATTCATATTATTTGACTTTCAACAATAATTGCAAATCTATATGAGGATCTTACATGGCAAGCTTATCAGTGGTGATAAGATAGTTTCCTTGGAGTTCAGCCACAGTAAAGGACTTGACCAAGACAATCGTCTTGATGATGGTAAGGAGAATTTGAGTGGCAGGTAGCATGTATTTCATGGTCTTTGTTTCATGGTAATGTCAAGTATTCTAACTTTACAGTTTCAATTCTTGTGAGGTCACAGATGGAGTCAAACGTAATTATCTCCTGAAATGTAATTCCACACCAGAAACACGATTTACATTATGATTCATAACAACAGCAAAATAGCAGTTATGAAGTATATATAATTTAGGTTTGGGGTCACCACAACATGTGAGGAATCAGAAGAATCCAACTGCAGTGCTGACAACCACTGCCCAGCACTGTCTTAGTTGTAGGAAGTCCTGTATAATGTCTAAGTTACCTGATCAAAGTCCTACAGGTTTTGAAGTGAGCAAGAGTCCGACATCCAAATTGATAACTTCAAAGTAATGTTTGCCAGGAAGACACTCTCAAAACTGCACATCTCTGTGCTGTTGTTAACTTGGGCGGAGGGCAGGGGAGTGATTGTTGGCCCTACAGAATAACAGTATATGCTTTTAAGGATATTTAGCTGTGATTACTACTGAACACGCTTAAAAGGTAATGTCTATTGCTCCTCCCACTCTTTTGTAATAATTTCACGATAGCCTTTTCAAGGTCAATGCGAAGACTTATCCGCTTATTGCATTTAAAACTACCCACGACCCTGATAAATAGGTGTCATTATCCATGATTTTATAGATAATATGTTTTGAGTAATATTCACTGCTCAAAGTCGCAGTAGAGGCAGTCTGAAAGCTCAATTATCTTTCCTGCATTATATATATTGCTCATCGATCAGACCGATTTGGTATGAAAGAGATTTCGAAATAGGAAATGTCACAGGTTTGGGAGTTTCAGTACCAGATAACCTAACAGATGACTGATCATTCACTAACAATTTTTAGACATTTGAAGGAACATCAATATCTGGGCAAGTATTAACAAGAAATATCATAAATCCTGGCCAAGACAGTGTCTTGTAGAAGGCAGTCTATGTTAAAAGAAGCTAGCCATGGTTATCATTCGCTTTCTTTATAAGACTTTTGCATCAGACGTTATTTCTTAAAGGAAACCAACAATGACTGAAAATTAAAAAGAAACATTTCTGTTGGTCTGGCTGCTACTTAAAAACCATATTGACTACTAATTCCAGCTGACGTAATTTTGGGCTAGCAGCAGCAAAACCTTCCTGGTAGGAATCTCAGCTTCTTAAAATCCACCCAACACCAAATATATTTGTCCTTCTGCTTAATAAAACTCATGCCTTTGACATTTCTCACATGCCCACCTGCAAAGTTCAATGCTTCCATCTCCTAAGGAGGAAATAAACAAACAAACGTGGCTTCCTGTGGAAAAAATTGTCCCTCATATTATTAGGGAGGCTTTTTATACTCTGAATCGAATATTTACATGTTCATGCAGTGGGCCTTGTGTTGTTCTGAAAACATTTTGCATAGGCCAACTCTAAATTCTGATCAGGCCAGTGACATGGTAAAGCTCAGTGACTCATTGCCCATGGCCCCAAGCATGGAGCCTTGTAGCAAGCTCACAGGCATATCTGTCTCGGGCATCTCTGTGTTGCATTGTTCAGAGGCTTGAAGTTGGGTGGGCTCCTGGTCTGTGTTCTCTTGCCTGTTTCCTAACTGGGACTGCACTGCCAGCTGCCATTCAGTCTGCCTGCAAAGGAGGGACAACCAGCAGCCTGACTCACAGAATGTTGGATTAGCACTGAGGAGACCCCTGCCCCTTGCTTAATTCAGAGATGCCTGTCAGGGCAGAAATATTTACTTACAAATCCAAAGGTTGAAAGTAGTTCATTCTCCCATGACGGTTCTAATTACCTAATAGGTATGGATAAGCAGCGAGCACTGATGGGCTATGGACCTGCCTTCATGTTGTTCCAATAAATGGTCATGAGGAGTTCGATATAAAATGACCCATAATCTACATGTATAAGAATTTTATTTTCATTACAAAGAATTTTTTTCTTGAGAGACCAAGACAGTTCCGGTATGTTTTGAGTCCCCCCCAAAAAAGACTATAAAAGCTCTTCATGGAAGAAGATCACGGGTGATTTTATCCAGAGAATGGTAGCTCGTGGAGGGCCCTCTCGCTCTGTATCCTTTTCCTTTCACTCATTATATAATGAAGGGCTATGTACGCAGTAGGTTTTAGAATGCCAGATGAAAGGCAGACTCTGTGTGCTGCTTATTCAGAATCAGTCCCACTGCTTATATATGTGTTTACACGTCAATTTCATTTGCACTGATTTTTATCAAAATAGGGAAGGAAGCCAGGTTGTTGGGCTAAAGAAGCTCAACAGCACATTGTTGTTTTGGTTTTTTTTGTTTGTTTTGTTGCTTGCTTTTTCTGCCTGTTTTTTTTCAGGGTCTCTCTGAAAAAATCAGTGAATGACATTAGAATGCTAAACTTGAAGGATTCTAACCACAGCTGGCACAAAATCAAAAAGTTTATTGACCTTGAACCTTAGAAGAGTGCTTTTGGACTGTCCTGTTGTCCCAAAAATAAAGAGATAATCTAGAATCGCCATGAAGTGGCAAACAACCCAAACTCCAGGGATGGGCCACAAGGAAGAAGATTTTTCAGAATAAAAAAATAACAGAGCTAAATCACACGAGCCCAAGCCCAACATTTGAAACTATATTAGTTTCTGTCTTTTAATTGTCGGGTTGGATAATTGACTAATTACATGTCGAGCTGCCTTTCAAAGGGCACCCTGTCCATCCCTTATAATAGACTCACATGCATATGTGTCAGTAACACCTCACATCAGATAATACTGCGGGGATAGTTTTCAACGCAGATTCTGCGTTTTTTTAAAAAAATTTTTTTTTTAATCCTGGCGATTTACGTCATATAGATCAATTCATAAGTAAGGCGTTTTTAGTTTTCCATCAGTGTTCAGTATATTAGCGTAAATGTCACCCTCTTTGAAAAATACTCTCAATTTTCACAAGATCCTATTTCTTGACAGTTCTTTATGCTTAGAGTCCTCGTGGAGAGTTTAGAAAGAAAAAAAAAAAAACCTTGAATTTCTGCCTAGCATATTCTGGTCTTCCACTGATCATTGTCTCCCTTATCGTTTAACCTCCTCAACTGCAAACCACTGGAAACTCTGTATAAAGTTCAACCTTCCGTATAAGCCCTCAACCCCACCATCACTGATTCTAAGCAGAGGGTTTACCCATGTTAAACCACCAGAATGTAAGCTGTTCTTGGGGTTACTTCCAGGAAGTTCTATCGCATTTTTGCCAGCTGAATTACATGAGACGGCATGGATATTGATCAGATTAAACCGAGTTTCCAATCTAGACTGTAAAAACGCAACCCAGGTTGTCATAACTGCATGTTTCAATAAGCTACTGAAGATTTGAGGGCTTTAAACTCATGGAAATGTAGAAGGCTTTCAGACAATTCTCTTCACGTTCACCCCTCATTTGGCTTATTTCAAACAAGAAGCCAAATTCACAGAGGGCATCGTCAGATCCTCAGTCTGATGTGAGCAAACGAGGAGGAAGTTTGTTCTTACTGAACCCAGGTCAAAAGAAATGCATACCATGCTCAAGCAAAGCACATTGTGAATATATACGGAGGAATCCTGTAGCATCCTATATAGTGCATGTGTCTGTTCTATATATGCCCTAGCCTTTGTTATAAAAGAAAAAGTCAGAAAACCAATTATTATGATTCATCTACTTTTTTCGTCAGAGTTTTAGCCAGGGTGGTGGTGCCATGTTCTTCCACAGTTTGAACATCTGCCTGGTACTAAATCACATAACACACAGACGTCTTACCATGCAGTCTGTAGTTAATCAGATGGATGTTTTAGCCTTGGTGACATACTCCCAGCCCTGAGAGACTGAATCCGCCATTCTTCAAGGGGTCAAGTGTTTCCTCTGCACCACACCGAATAGTTTGTTCAAAACAGCAAAGTCTTCCTGCCCATCAGTCCCTCTGTAATACAGAGGGAAGACAAGAGTACAAGCAACAAGGAATGGTATTTGAAAGGAAAAAAGGCAAATATCAACACACACACACACACACACACACACACATACACACACACTCTAAACCCGTAAAACTATTACAAGAAATGGAATAAAACAGGAAGGGAAGAGAAGAATATCAGGATAATAATTAGCTCTCCTCTGTGTCTGTATGTACTGTGTGTGTGTGTGTCTGTGCATGTGTGTATGTCTGTGTGTCTGCATGTGTGTGTACACAGGTGTCTGTAAAATGTGTCTGTGTGTATCTCTGTGTGTGTGTCTGTGTGTGTGTCTGTGTGTGTCTGTGTGGCCCCCCTGGTGTGTGTGTCTCTGTGTGTGTGTCTCTGTGTGTGTGTCTGTGTGTGTGTCTGTGTGTGTGTGTGTGTGTCTCTGTGTGTCCTGTGTGTATGTCTGTAAAAATTGTGTGTGTATCTGTGTGTGTGTGTGTCTGTGCAAGGTCTGTATGTGTGTGTGTGTCTGTATGTGTATGTGTCTGTGTGTGTGTCTGTGTGTTTGTTTAGTGTATGTCTCTGTGTGTGTGTGTGTGTGTGTGTGTCTGTGTGTGACTTTTTTGGAGACAGTCCTATCTATAACTTATGCTAAATGAACTCCTTTATGCTGTTCTAGGTTGGCCTTGAACCTCAGAATCCACCTCCTCCCTACCAATTCTAGTGCTGGAAGACTGATACATCTTTCCTCCAGCCAGCATGGCAGTCTGCTGTAGTCTCATCGCTTGTGAGTCAGTATAATTTTGCTTCTAAAAATGGAATCAAGAAGGGAAAATAGGTACAAGAAGGAAACATACATAAAATCAGTCCTGGATTAGAATAGAACAAATACAGATCTTAAATCACATGGCCCTTTATTAACATATTCAGTGCGTCACCTAATGGCTGCTGTTGGGAGCTGCTTGGTCCGCATGGACACAGAACCAGCCATGAAGTCAGTTAGTATTAATAAATGTCCCTAAGACTCACAGTCCCCATGAAGAAAGCAAGTTCTATCTCTCTAGCAATAAATGAGACCACTGAGGCCCAGAGACATTGAACGACGTGAATACATTGTCAGAGCTGGGCTTTGCAGTACGTCTTTGTATAATATTGAGTTATCATGCATGAGTGAGTGTGTGTGTGTGTGTGTGTGTGTGTGTGTGTGTGTGTGTGTGTGTGTGTGATGGAGAGAAGAGAGAGAGAGAGAGAGAGAGAGAGAGAGAGAGAGAGAGAGAGAGAATACAGTCATAGAATACTGGCACAAATGGAGATAGATAGAGAAAAGAAAGGAAATCTGAATTGACAGGTAAATTATATAATTTACATATACCACTTGCTGGATTTCAAGTTCTCCGTGTTATCGTAAGGAAGGAATGTTGCGAGCAGCCCTAAACCAATTGAAGTGATTCATTGTGACTGTATTTGACTGAGGTATGGAAGAAAGACACCAAACATCTTTCCCAAGATTATTCATTCAACCAAACTGAGAGAAAATGATTATGACGTGACTTATTTCAATACACTCCCCAATATATAATTGGAGCCATAAATCAAGCTGTTTGCAAAGATTTTGCTATCATTGACTGATTTTTGAATGAAACCTGAGACTACTTATTTGTATTTCTGGTAGCATATGAGAGGCCCTTTTTAATTATACATCCGCTCTTTCTGTTGGTCATTCTGAAATGAGAATAAAGCGTAAAGTTAGGTAGTTGTGATGAAAAGGGAAGTCCTGGCTTCCGTTAGCCTTTCATGATGCCTTCCAGGGGCCCATATTTCTGCTGGACCCCTGAACGGAGACACTTCTTCCTGGCATGGGTTGCCTGGCAGTTGTCGCCGTACCCGGAAGTTCTCACCAAACCCAATGTGCACGGTAATCTTCTCCCAGGGAAACAGTGCCTGCTCTGACAGGAAAAGCTTTACATCGTGTTTACTGCACTGTTCTTCACATCACACATCCCTTTATTTACAGTGTATATTTTATCAACGCTATGGTCTTAAATTGTCAATGTATATAAATTTGTAAAATGGATGTTTGACCACGGTCCATTGAGTATATAGGCAGCACAAATTGGACTCAGTGGGGGGGTTTGTTTGTTTGTTTTCATTTTTGTTTTGTGTATATGTATACCTGTAAAAATTTGAAGAGTGTGTGTATCAGAGTACATGGCATGAAATTTCAGTCATAATAGTCTTATGCCCATGCTGGGTGAGAACAACTACTTCCTGTGTCCCAAGTGAGGTTGGGGAGAGAGAAGATGGTCAGAGACTTGTATAGGCAATTAGGTAATAACCTCTGTTGGCCATGTTGTTCGATACCCATGTCCCCGTGCAGGAGGGACACAGGTAAAGATTATCAGCACTGCAGTTGCTACATTCCTTTTTTCTAACCCTGTGGTAAAATGCCATTCACTCCTTGTATCCTGGTTCTTTCCCAGGTTATAGATACCCACCTGCAGTACTGCTCAGGATAAGGCATGTAATCTCAATCATAGTCGGCCTGCCTGGTTGAACATGCTATCAGTCTTGCAGCCAGCACAATGTAGACTCATTTTCAGCTCAGCTGCTGGTAACTTTTTGCAAGTGGTCCATAAGGGTGTTGTATTACGCAAAGGATGCCACGGTAAGTCACTCCAGAGATAGCCTCTCACAGCACACACAATGTATCAGGTTTCCTGCCCTGCATGAACGCGAAAAGACTCCAGGGCTTTGGAGAGCCTGCCTTCCAAATCCAGTACAGTTAATCCAAACTTCTGTGAAAGAAAGCTCTGTAAGTGGTGAGGGTGCCTGATCCTAATGGCGACCTCTGGGACCTGAGGTTCTGGGGGCTGGGGAAGTGCAATGGCAACAGTTAAGGCCCCAGAGCTGACCACACAAGACTGGAGCAGAGAGCTGGATTCAATATGAAATTAGTTGAGGCCTGAGGAGGAGTTATGGATCGATCAGCAGAGTCAAAGCCTTTGATGACAGTTGTGAGGGCACTTGAAAATGTAACACCCAGCAGGGCAGGGCCCAGAGTCCACAGTGAGTTGCTTAAAAGTCCTATGAAAGAATGGAAGTGGATGGTGTTCTTTGTACTAGGACACTTGGGAAACCATATAAAGTGTTGGGCCTGCTGAATGTGCCCAGAACACATCCTAGACTTCGATCCTCTTCTGCACATTGACCACCTAGCAGTCTATTGACACAGCCTAAGTGTCTCAGTTCATTCACATCTGCTGAAGGAGACCTGATTATCTCTTTAGCAATCATCGGACATAAACCAAGGTAAAGCCTCAGCATTAATCTGATAGAGCTGGAACCTGGAATACCTCTCTTTGTTTGTCCGACTGCCTACTCATCTCTATCCTTGTTAGGCAGGATCTCAAATGAGTCAGTCGGAGACACCAAAAGATAGGGCCAGAAGAGGAAGTAATATCATCAGAGGGATTGATGTCTGTCTGTACGAGAGAAGAGAGAGGGCAGGGAGGGGTTGTGAAGGTTGGATCTTAGAGACTCTAAGCTAAGGGGAAATGAGCACAGCCAGCCAGCCCTTGAAAAGAGACATGAGTCCAAGAAAGGATCTATTTATTCTGATTGCCTCAATCTAGCAACGTTCTAAAACTGGACAAGAAAAGAAAGATGACTAATGAATTTAATAGTTTATTTCAACAATGTCAAATCGGGTCAGGTTCAGTTTATCAACGAAGATATTAGGTTGGGGATTTAGTTTAAGGTAAAGCTTAGCCAGCAAGCCAAGAAGGGCCCTGTGTGTTCCGGTCCTCAATTCAAAAAAAAAAAGAATGAAGATATTAATTGAGAAAAACTAAACATGAAAATAAACTGATTCAAGGACAGAGGCGTGTGCATTTACTTATGTGTGTTTGTGGTGTTTACCTTTTGTGTGTCTGTGTAAGTCACTGAGAAATGTCTACCTAAAAATTCAGCCCTGAGGATATATGTGTTTGTCTGTGTCTGTGTGTGTGTCTGTATGATTGTTCATCGTAAGTATGTTAAAATTTATATATGTAATATGTGTGTGTGTATGTCTGCATGCATGTATATATGCTTGTGTTGCCTGTAATCATGTGTGTGTATGTGTCTGTGTGTGTGTGTTTGTCTGTGTATCGCTTGTGTGTCTATCTTGTTCAAGTGAGGGTATATATGCACATTTTATTCATCATGCAGTTGTGTATGTTTTGAAATTCATCAAATTCCTTGGTGATCATAGAGTAGATTTTCTTAGCCTTTTTCTGCTGAGCAGAACCTTCGCCTCCCTGTCACACCCCACAATAGCTACAGATGCGGCTCAGTAATAGAATGTCTTTTGGATATTCTGCCAAAAGAACCTCCGGTCTTCTCCTGTGTTTCCTTAAAGGTTAAATGTGTCTTATTCAATCTTCACAGTTCTAAATAGCTACATCTTTAATCTCCATCAAGAAATCCCTGTTGAATCAGAATTCAGTTACTTTGAAGACAGATCCCATGAATTTCTCTTCCCATAAAAACTGAGAAATAGCACGTCTTCATGTTTGTTGAATTTTTATGGATCCATTAAGAGGTGTCAGTGCACTTTTCTTGACCAGTTTCTCACTTGTTTTCAAATGGTTGTTCCCTGTGTCTGAGTTGATCTGCAGTCCTGTACTATGGAAAGTATTTGGGGTCATTATATGTGATTTGAACCAAATTCTCAGCAGCCTTTTAAGGCTCAACTTTCCTGACCATGATCACTGTTGTTGGTCAGAGTTGTGTGCCCCAGGCTACAGGAGCTATCGTGATAGGAATTGTGCTACACCTCACCGTGTGGTAGTGTTGTTGGTTTTGCTCACAGCACATGCTGTACAAAGTAGAAGCAATAGTTTCATGAAACTATTCTGAAGAAGTCTAAATCAGGCTCGGTTATATTTGTGCATATATGTATTTCAAAAATTCATTATTATTTTAGTCTGTCCTTCAAATACTAATTTTTTCATGGCTTCAGGCAAAGTAGCCAAATCGTCATGTATTCATACATTCCTTGCCCCCCATAGGAAATCCTTTTTAGCCTTTTAAAATCCCTCTTTTCTTCTTGCATTAGCCGGGAGGTTTGGCACCTTTTGAAATTGTTCAAGGAAAACATAGTCTAGTAAGATGACCGTCCCTATGCTCTTTCACAATGGCTAGAGCATGAAACAATGTCCACTGAGTTAGAGAAGTCAATTCTCAGCACTGAACAGGATTTACCAAAAATAAACAAAATTTTAATGATACCAGGTGAATCTATGAAACCAACATGTCAAAATTGGGATAAACAGTAGCTGGGAACAGAGGTAGAATAAAGGATTCAAAGTTAAAAAACTGAAAATGGCGAAAGCCGGTATAGATCTGACTTAGTTAGGGTTTTATTTAGAACTGATGAATCGCGATCACAACCTTATAATAGCATTTGAATTGGGGCTGGCTATAGGTTCAGAGGTTCGGTTCATTAGCATCAGCAAGAATATGCAACGGTAGAAAAGGTACGGAAGAGCGAGATCATATACTCAGTCTTAGCGAATACTGGCTTCCAGGCAGCTATTCAGTGTCCACACCCACAGTGACACACCATCAACAGGGCCATTCTTAATAAGCTTACCCCGTCATGTTACAAACCGTATCCCATCGAACATGAGGGCTGGCAGCCTGCAATCCTGTATTCCAGAACAGATCCGTTCTGGAGTTACTGAGCTGCTTTTGCCACACCCCAAACAAGGTGGTTTATAGAGATATATCGAATACGTTTATTAGCCTTCATCATCAGCCATCTTCGCGATGCATGTTGTAAAACCTTAAACGCATATGCGATAAAATAATACATCTGCATATGTATGCATGGTGATCCGCTCATACTGAATTTTTTCTCAGCTGTAAATGTAATCATCACATGCGTTTCTAAATTGGACACACGAATCTTAGGAACTGTTATTTGTCAGGCCCATTCCGCCTGATTCCTTCCTGGTGCTCGAGCAACATTAAGAGGGCCTCGTAGTTCAAAGGGAGTTGGTGAGGATGGAGTCGGCCTTGTCACTGCTAATGGTGTCTTACATGGCGACCATCTCTCTGAACAGCTCACCTGTGACAACATACGCCAAGAGCATCTGCTATGCCAGTCGCCGGAGAGTGGCCATGTACTCACAGATACCTTTTGATGAATCTATCAAGCTTTTTGCAGGACAGAGCTGATTGCAGAAAACCTCTTTCACCCCAGCATTATGGTAGGATCCTCTTGTCTCTTTTCTATAAATGATGAATTTTTGTATGACGACTAAAAAAACTCTGTATAAAAATATTTCTGTAACGTTTTAGCACGAAGGCACCAGATTCTTTTTCCTTTGTAATTTACAACCGAGCGTTTTGTTTTTGTTGTTTTTATTTTTTCTAGAGTCCTTGGCCAGTATTAATACATCGGAGGTCACCAAAGTCACCAGGTTTAATCATCTGACCAGACCTGTACGCATCAAGATATCATTCGTGGCTTAGATTAGTAAATATATTTTAATGACGTTGATGATGGATTAAGCACCAAGTATCTTTGTCAAACATTCGCCTTTTGTCGAAATTACGCAGAACATCCCTGAGTAGCATTTAACTTCCTGGGCTTTACATTAACGCCGCTTTTACATTAGTTCCAACTGCACTCTCCCCTACCCTCTTCTTCAAACAAATATATCATGAGGAGACTTGGGGAGTCAAGGGTAAACCATTCACATTTTAAATTGTTGTAATAACTTTGCTCATGCTATATAAAATGTTAATGGCTTGAAGAATAAACAAAAACCTCATAATAATTTGCTGCCTCCATCTATACAGAGTCTTACGTTTTCAGTCGGCAATCTATGGTCCCAGGGAGAAAGAGAATATAATACCTTCTATTTATGCATGGTTATGAACTGATTTTCACTAGGGGCTTTAGATTATAAAAATGCATCTCACTTCATATGCATTTTAACCATTTAATATTTGATTTTCCAAGAGGGCACAATTTTTGTCTTTAAGATGTGCCCAATATGATCTTGGACTTTGTCTTAATTAATGTGTCCTGAAAGCGTTCTGAAGGATAACTCTGTAAGATCAGACCCCAATTATAGGTCCTTGGGCATTTAGTAATTCATAAAGCTCACTTCCATTTCCCTTTGCTAACACGAGTCATACACGAGTAACAAAGAAATTCTCAATGAATCGCTGAATATAGTGTGTAACATTGAAGAATGTTTCCAATTCTACAATTTGAAGATGGTGTTTAAAGGCACTGTTTAGTTATCTCAACAGGTGGTGGTAGCTGGTAATTGATAATTTAAAGTATGTGCATTCATTGTGGTTTAGTAACATAGCATTTATCCCCAGATCTCAAAGCATGTGTGAATAAATATGCATTATTTCCCTATTTTAAATAGCCAAAGACTCCATCACTGAATGTTAATTAGATATAAGCAGACAGAGATATAAGCAACATGTCCCCTGCTTGCTTGGAACTACTAAAAAGTCTTCCCAGAAACTGGGATAAAGAACAATGTACCTGCTCTAAATAACTGCTTTGGGCTGGGTTGGGCTCCTAGGAAGCTTCTCCTTGTGTTCAGTGACCTGCACACATTCTTTTTTTCTCTCAAGGTCTCATGCCTGCATCTCTGTTGTAATCATCGTGAATCCTTGGTCTTTCCTCCAGCTGTTCGGTAGGCGAGCCAAGGATAGCCAGAGATGATAGCATTCCTTCCAGTTTTCCATAGGACTCTCCAAACCTTACGATCCCTTAATTGGGGAAATATTTACTGGCTACCCACCATATGGCAAGGGCCTTTTAGACGCTTGGTAACAGAGCAAAGATGAGACAGTGAAGCCTGTAATGGAGCTGGCACTCCTGGATGAAAAGATTATAGCGCTTGTTCTCCACCTCCGCTGCCCACAGCCGATGCCTTCCACCGATCTGCACCCATCTGTATCGCAAAGGTATCTCACTTCGTTTGGGGAAACACTTTCCCATCCTGCATCTCTCTGTCAGATATGGAAATGTTTCTGATCTGTTTTCTATAGTCATACTAATCCAAGTTTTCTATTTAAGTTGAGAAAACAATAGGTATATTAAATATGATTTTCAGGTTGTATTAAAAAAATAACCCTCTATATCTCAGTTGCCTGATCACAGGACAAAAAAGCAATTTTTGCTGGCAAAACAGTGTGCAAGTCTTCTTATTAAAGACCCAGAGCAAGGGACCTCCTAACGCTCAGTCACCTAGTCCAAGCCAGTTCTGTGCTTTTAGAATGGGAGACTGTTACGGCTTCAAGAGCCTTTGAGAGCCTCTGCTATGCTAGGCATTTGTCCTTCCAGCAGATTCCAGAAACATCTTGAGTTTGATTTTCCAGTCTCTGTCTTTCTTTTGTTCTTCTGCATTAGCCCATTCACCAAATGTTTGACTCTCTAGACCGCCCCAGAATGCCAGACGTCTCGGGATTGTGGTACTTCTAATAACACAAAGGTGCTGGTGTGGAGAAAGGAGACTACCAGGATAAACTTTCCCACGATGGAGATAATCCTGGGGTGAGAGTGAATGTAAAGTAGTTACCTTTATACCTATACTCTTTCTAACGCACGCTATTTTAAATCTGGATCAGAACAAATTTTCAGTGCTATTCTTAGTTATAGTTCCAAATTCTGTATCATTGTGTCCATTTGCTGGGGCTTATAACTCCCTGGGCAGCTGCTTGCACTTTGGACCTGGGGACAGAACCTGGCAGCAGTAGAGGAAGTTCTGTCCAAAGGGTGATGTCCAGGCAGGAATGCCCCGCGCTTCACTGCTTAGACCTCTCAGCTGTTTCATAGAGTGAAACTTGCTATCCTAGCAGTGACGCAGAATGAGGGTGCCAGCAACCCTGTTTTTTTGCAGAAAATTAGGCTATTTCCTGCAACAGCTGAGGTGCCTACACATCGCCATCCTCCCAGGCCTCCCAGCATGGCACTGGGGCTCAGGCTCCAGCAAAAGTTCCAAGGAGTTGCTGGAGGAATGGTGCAACCTCCCTCCAACCACGCTTAAGACCTGGGGCAGGTGGAGCGAGAAACACACAGCTGGAAACTACTCCTGATTAAATTGGCCAGCTGCCCCTGCCTGCTTGTGCGGTATATTTTTATAATGTATGCATTTCAAATAGTTCGCTTGAACTCTCCACGCACTGAAAGCGTGCACCAAAACACTCCCACCACCCTTTTGAACCACAGGTATAATTTGTTTGGTCTATTTGAGATGCTCCAAAGAAATTCAATTGTTGGTAGCTTGTATATAAATGTTCATTCCAAGATAGGCTATAATGTGTCGAATGACAACAAAGGTAAACTTATATGAAACCAAAGATTTCTTCCTGCTTCAGAAACTTGCAGTTATTTTTTTGTTTAGATGCATCCAAAAGCAGTCTAGCTTATTGTAGCAAGCTTTCTTATATAAATAATGTCCTTTTATACAGACAATATTTAATTTGCAAAATAATAATCCCCTGCTTATTGCAAGATTTATTATCTTATATGTCTGTTATTATAAGATTCCAAAGAGGATTCTACTGTATTAACTTTATATAAAAAAGAACAAGAGAGATTTTTCAGAATTACCATTAGCATTGATATTTGAGGGTGATTCATTTTGCTTAAAATGAATTTTAATCATCTTGACTGGCAAAAGAATTATTATACTTATTAATAACATTTCTACAGTGTTCAAAAATGCAAACAGACATTTTTATATTTTATTTTCTCATTCAAATCAAAGATTAGAATTGACTAAAAATCTTTTCAACCATAAATCTATCACTGATTTTTAGTAAAGCTAAATCAGTTGTCAAATTGAGGTAATTTTCTACAATGCACTGGTTATTGTAAATAGTGTTTGATTAAGAGATTTAGCAACTGGTAGCTATAATATGGGAAACCATCACACAAAACCATTATCATCTAATAAATAAATACTGTCTTAGTTTATTTGAGAGCATCACAGAGCTGCCTAGTTTGAGAAGTCCTCTTACACTTTGGCCCTATAATTTTAAAAGATTACTTAGGGATTATCTTCCAGGATGCATATTCTAAAGTTTATTTTTTGTGCTCTGTGCTACAGGCACATGAATCTTGAGAGGGAATGGTCACAAACTTCTCTTTCTTCTACTTCAGCTTCTCTGGGGAAAATGAATTAACTTAATGACTTTCCCTATGGGCTACAAAGCTTAATTTATATTTTCTTTTTTTTTTCTCCATCTTTATTAAATTGGGAATTTTTATTTACATTTCAATAGTTATTATCTTTCCCAGTTTCCAGACCAACATCCCCTAGCCCCTCCCCTCCCCTTCCTCGACATGGGTGTTCTCCACATCCACTCCCATTCATGCCCCTCCCACAACAATCACGCTCACTGGGGGGTTCAGTCTTTGGCAGGACCAAGGGCTTCCCCATCACTGGTGCCCTTACTAGACTATTCATTGCTACCTATGCAGTTGGAGCCCAGGGTCAGTCCATGTATAGTCTTTTGGGTAGTGGCTTAGTCCCTGGAAGCTCTTGGTTGGTTGGCATTGTTGTTCATATGGGGGGTCTCGAGCCCCTTCAAGCTCTTTTCAGTCCTTTTCTCTGATTCCTTCCAACAGGGTCCCATTCTCAGTTCAGTGGTTTGCTGGCATTGGCCCACGATTTGCTGTATTCTGGCTGTGTCTCTCAGGAGAGATCTCATCCGTTAGCCTGCAGAGGCTGAAGGAACGCCCATTCTGAGTCTGCCCCACATGTGGTGGCTCATACACATACAGCCACCAATCTAGATAAGATGGATGAAGCAAAGAATTCATATTTTCTAAGAAGCCTATATTTTAAGTCAGGTCATCACATATATAACTGTAGTGTAACTCATATAATTGTGTTAGTCTGATTATAACTGAAACAGCTGGGGCATGTAGACAAACGTTTTCAACACAACAATTTCATCCTTAGTTTAATATTTAACCACAGCAAGTACCTGAATAAATCAACATTGAGAGTCTGTTTTAAATTTAATGTTTTTGTCCCTACTCCTAAATTTATATGTTAATGCTCTACCATATCCCGATGTGATGGTATTTGCACTCAGGGACTTTGGAAAATGATTAACATTAGGTAAGACCACTAGGGTGAAATGTGCACGGTAAGATTTGCGCTGGATATGCTTAAAAGAAAATAAACCAGAATGCACATTTTCCATCCCCAATCCTATGTGAGGCTATATCAAGAAGGAATAAGTCCACATGCAAGTCCTGATGAAAAGCTTTACCAGAAATCAAATCTGCCAACATCTTAGTCTTGGACTCCTAGGCTTCAGAAAGGTGATTAATAAATTTCCATGGTTTAATCCAAAGAGTCAGTGGTATCTTATTATAGCAGCTTAAGGGTTTCTTTCTTTCTTTCTTGGAAGAGCTCAGGAGAATTTTCCCTTACCATTGACCACAATTTGAATTAAAACTTTTAGAATGATGGTTCCTGTTACAGGGTATTGTATTATTTACTGGAAAAACCTATTTCTAGCTGTGGCGTGGCTCACTTAGTTTGCAAAAGGAAGCACCCATGTTTGAAAGTGATGTCTAATTGTGAGACAAAATGATGAATCCAAGAAAGATTTGACAGAATATGGTATGACCAACTCTCATGAGGAGAGGAGAGAAGCTACTTTTTTTTGTTGTTGTTCTTTTTGGGATGGGGGACTGAACCCAGGGCCTTTGTGCTTCCTAGGCAAGGGCTCTACCACTGAGCTAAATCCCCAACCCCCCAAGAAGCTACTTTAGAGACCAGAACAAAGGGAGGAGGCAATTTTCCCAGGAGAGTTTTACAGACACAGGTTGAAGAGGAAAATGTTTAGACACAGATGAAGACAGAATGATCCAGAGAATGAGAAGGAGCCAGAAGATTAGAAAATATTTTGAGAGTTACTATCAGGTCAAGTAGACCAATTCTAGATGAGAGACCAAGAAGCTTTCAGATTGAATCAGTCAGCCTAGAAAAGGAGTTTAAACAGCTGAGTTGAACCAGCC
Source organism: Rattus rattus (assembly GCF_011064425.1). Classification (NCBI taxonomy): domain Eukaryota; kingdom Metazoa; phylum Chordata; class Mammalia; order Rodentia; family Muridae; genus Rattus; species Rattus rattus. The sequence continues at coordinate 28,212,229 of NC_046172.1, forward strand.
AAATCAGAGATCAGAAAGAAAAAAAGGAAAGGGTGAGCTTATTCAACAATAATTCTCAGAGACTGAAAATATTCTAGGCTGAGATAATATTGTGTGAAGGCTAAAAGCTTCCAGACTAGGCCTATGTTAGCAGACTGAGACATATGAAGTCTCAGACACTATTATCAGGCTAACAAAAATACCGTACAGTTTTCAATCTTCTGTTACTGTTTTTCTTTTTCACCATATGGATGGATGATGACGTCTCATCCAAAATATTCTCTTGATGAAAGGATAATCCCCAAGGCCATATACAATCATCTCTACCCTTTTTTATCTTTCAAGGAAGAACACATATCAAAGTATGTTACTATATCATTATTGTTCATGAAACACTAAAAGGTTCTTTTTATTTAAATATTAAATTCTGGAAAATTTGAGACTCATCTCTGTTGGCATAATTTAACTTATTCTCATTTATTTTTATTTGAACAAGATCATCTCATAATCAATTTGTCTATTCTCATATGAGACAAGCCCTTACCATTTTCTTCCCACTGCCAATAACACTACAATGAACACACTCATGAAAGTGGGTGAGAATTTCAGAAGTAAAACAATCCATCTTTTTAGTATGGATGATAAGTGGTGCTAAAGAAAACTCTTCCCCCAGGATTCCAAAAAATCAATGAAGAGTCAAGTTTTGAATGTGGTATAGGAATAATGATTTTACCTATGCAGGATATTCCTTTACATATTCAAATAAATTTATAATAGTGAAGGCTTTGTAGATACTTTTTGCTAATTATTGTGATTCTTGTATCAGTAGAGCAATGGCAGGGAAAAGGATATGTATAGGTACAATTTTGCCAAATATTTTATACCAAGATTGGTTTTATCTATAAGTGGGAAAACCAGTGGATACGGAAAGCCAACTATGTACAAGTGGATAAAAGACAAACATTGATTAAATTTCCCAGACAAAGCTACATTGTTTCTACACAGAGGGTGAAACAGTTTAATTCATACATATCCAGTGGTTGGGAATTTCCTTGCTGCAGGGATTTGTGTCACACACCTTGATCCCAGCTCTTGGGAGGCAGAAGATGGATGGATCTCTAAGTTGAAGGCCACTTGGTCTACAGAGGAGTTCCAAGATAGAGAAACGTTGTCTCTAAAAGACCAAACAAACAACAACAACTTTTCTTTTTCCATATACAAAATAATAGTATTTATAGAACTTTCTTTTTATTCCAAAATGTTCCTCTGGCTGTTGAGAAATGAGAAAGGTATATATTGTAACTATTAAAACATTCATATCGGCCTCTGCCCCAGACCCGTGGGAGACAGACAGACCTGGATCAGGGTGGGAGAGAGGCAGACACGCCTGGGAAACCAGAAGAGACTGCTCTGCACACATTACTGATTCCAGAGGAAAACACCAGAATCCATCTGGAACCCTGGTGCACGGAGGCTCCCGGAAGGGGGAGCGCAGATCTTCCTGGTCGCTGCCACCACGGAGAGCCCGTGGGCAGCACCCCGCGAGCAAACTTGAGCCTCGGGACCACAGGTAAGACCAACTTTTCTGCTGCAAGTGACCTGCCCAGAACTCAAGGCACAGGTCCACAGGAACAGCTGAAGACCTGTAGAAAGGAAAACTACACGCCCGAAAAGCAGAACACTCTGTCCCCATAACTGACTGAAAGAAAGAGGAAAAACAGGTCTACAGCACTCCTGACACACAGGCTTATAGGACAGTTTAGCCACTGTCAGAAATAGCAGAACAAAGTAACACTAGAGATAATTTGATGGCGTAGAGGCAAGCACAGGAACCCAAGCAACAGAAACCAAGACTACATGGCACCATCGAGCCAACCTCCCATCAAAACAAACATGGAATATCCAAACACACCAGAAAAGCAAGATCTAGTTTCAAAATCATATTTGACCATGATGCTGGAGGAACTTCAAGAAAGACATGAAGAACTCCCTTAGAGAACAAGTAGAAACATTAATAAACAGAGAGGAATCAAAAAAATGCCTGAAAGAATTCCAGGAAAACATAAATAAACAAGTAGAAGCCCATAGAGAGGAGACAAAAAATCCCTGAAAGAATTCCAGGAAAACACAATCAAACAGTTGAAGGAATTAAAATGGAAATAGAAGCAATCAAGAAAGAACACATGGAAACAACCCTGGATATAGAAAACCAAAAGAAGAGACAAGGAGCTGTAGATACAAGCTTTACCAACAGAATACAAGAGATGGAAGAGAGAATCTCAGGAGCAGAAGATTCCATAGAAATCATTGACTCAACTGTCAAAGATAATGTAAAGCGGAAAAGCTACTGGTCCAAAACATACAGGAAATCCAGGACTCAATGAGAAGATCAAACCTAAGGATAATAGGTATAGAAGAGAGTGAAGACTCCCCAGCTCAAAGGACCAGTAAATATCTTCAACAAAATCATAGAAGAAAACTTCCCTAACCTAAAAAAAGAGATACCCATAGGCATCCAAGAAGCCTACAGAACTCCAAATAGATTGGACCAGAAAAGAAACACCTCCCGTCACATAATAGTCAAAACACCAAACGCACAAAATAAAGAAAGAATATTAAAAGCAGTAAGGGAAAAGGTCAAGTAACATATAAAGGCAGACCTATCAGAATCACACCAGACTTTTCGCCAGAAACTATGAAGGCCAGAAGATCCTGGACTGATGTCATACAGACCCTAAGAGAACACAAATGCCAGCCCAGGCTACTGTATCCTGCAAAACCTCAATTAACATAGATGGAGAAACCAAGATATTCCATGACAAAACCAAATTTACACAATATCTTTCTACAAATCCAGCACTACAAAGGATAATAAATGGTAAAGCCCAACATAAGGAGGCAAGCTATACCCAAGAAGAGGCAAGAAACTAATCATCTTGGCAACAAAACAAAGAGAAGAAAAGCACACAAACATAACACATCCAAATATGAATATAACAGGAAGCAATAATCACTATTCCTTAATATCTCTCAACATCAATGGCCTCAACTCCCCAATAAAAAGACATAGATTAACAAACTGGATACGCAACGAGGACCCTGCATTCTGCTGCCTACAGGAAACACACCTCAGAGACAAAGACAGACACTACCTCAGAGTGAAAGGCTGGAAAACAACTTTCCAAGCAAATGGTCGGAAGAAGCAAGCTGGAGTAGCCATTCTAATATCAAATAAAATCAATTTTCAACTAAAAGTCATCAAAAAAGATAAGGAAGGACACTTTATATTTATCAAAGGAAAAATCCACCAAGATGAACTCTCAATCCTAAATATCTATGCCCCAAATACAAGGGCACCTACATACGTAAAAGAAACCTTACTAAAGCTCAAAACACACATTGCACCTCACACAATAATAGTAGGAGATTTCAACACCCCACTCTCATCAATGGACAGATCATGGAAACAGAAATTAAACAGAGACGTAGACAGACTAAGAGAAGTCATGAGCCAAATGGACTTAACGGATATTTATAGAACATTCTACCCTAATGCAAAAGGATATACCTTCTTCTCAGCTCCTCATGGTATTTTTCTCCAAAATTGACCATATAATTGGTCAAAAACGGGCCTCAACAGGTACAGAAAGATAGAAATAATCCCATGCGCAAGCTATCGGACCACCACGGCCTAAAGCTGGTCTTCAATAACAATAAGGGAAGAATGCCCACATATACGTGGAAATTGAACAATGCTCTACTCAATGATAACCTGGTCAAGGAAGAAATAAAGAAAGAAATTAAAAACTTTTTAGAATTTAATGAAAATGAAGGTACAACATACCCAAACTTATGGGACACAATGAAAGCTGTGCTAAGAGGAAAACTCATAGCGCTGAGTGCCTGCAGAAAGAAACAGGAAAGAGCATATGTCAGCAGCTTGACAGCACACCTAAAAGCTCTAGAACAAAAAGAAGCAAATACACCCAGGAGGAGTAGAAGGCAGGAAATAATCAAACTCAGAGCTGAAATCAACCAAGTAGAAACAAAAAAGGACCATAGAAAGAATCAACAGAACCAAAAGTTGGTTCTTTGAGAAAATCAACAAGATAGATAAACCCTTAGCCAGATTAACGAGAGGACACAGAGAGTGTGTCCAAATTAACAAAATCAGAAATGAAAAGGGAGACATAACTACAGATTCAGAGGAAATTCAAAAAATCATCAGATCTTACTATAAAAGCCTATATTCAACAAAACTTGAAAATCTGCAGGAAATGGACAATTTCCTAGACAGATACCAGGTACCAAGTTAAATCAGGAACAGATAAACCAGTTAAACAACCCCATAACTCCTAAGGAAATAGAAGCAGTCATTAAAGGTCTCCCAACCAAAAAGAGCCCAGGTCCAGACGGGTTTAGTGCAGAATTCTATCAGACCTTCATAGAAGACCTCATACCAATATTATCCAAACTATTCCACAAAATTGAAACAGATGGAGCACTACTGAATTCCTTCTATGAAGCCACAATTACTCTTATACCTAAACCACACAAAGACCCAACAAAGAAAGAGAACTTCAGACCAATTTCCCTTATGAACATCGACGCAAAAATACTCAACAAAATTCTGGCAAACCGAATCCAAGAGAGTACATCAAAACAATCATCCACCATGATCAAGTAGGTTTCATCCCAGGCATGCAGGGATGGTTTAATATACGGAAAACCATCAACGTGATCCATTATATAAACAAACTGAAAGAACAAAACCACATGATCATTTCATTAGATGCTGAGAAAGCATTTGACAAAATTCAACACCCCTTCATGATAAAAGTCCTGGAAAGAATAGGAATCCAAGGCCCATACCTAAACATAGTAAAAGCCATATACAGCAAAACCAGTGGCTAACATTAAACTAAATGGAGAGAAACTTGAAGCAATCCCACTAAAATCAGGGACTAGACAAGGCTGCCCACTCTCTCCCTACTTATTCAATATAGTTCTTGAAGTTCTAGCCAGAGCAATCAGACAACAAAAGGAGGTCAAGGGATACAGATCGAAAAGAAGAAGTCAAAATATCACTATTTGCAGATGATATGATAGTATATTTAATGATCCCAAAAGTTCCACCAGAGAACTACTAAAGCTGATAAACAACTTCAGCAAAGTGGCTGGGTATAAAATTAACTCAAATAAATCAGTAGCCTTCCTCTACACACAAAAGAGAAACAAGCCGAGAAAGAAATTAGGGAAACGACACCTTCATAATAGACCCAAATAATATAAAGTACCTCGGTGTGACTTTAACCAAGCAAGGAAAAGATCTGTACAATAAGAACTTCAAGACACTGAAGAAAGAAATTGAAGAAGACCTCAGAAGATGGAAAGATCTCCCATGCTCATGGATTGGCAGGATTAATATAGTAAAAATGGCCATTTTACCAAAAGTTTATCTACAGATTCAATGCAATCCCCATCAAAATACCAATCCAATTCTTCAAAGAGTTAGACAGAACAATTTGCAAATTCATCTGAATAACAAAAAACCCAGGATAGCTAAAACTATCCTCAACAATAAAAGGACTTCAGGGGGAATCACTATCCCTGAACTCAAGCAGTATTACAGAGCAATAGTGATAAAAACTGCATGGTATTGGTACAGAGACAGACAGATAGACCAATGGAATAGAATTGAAGACCCAGAAATGAACCCACACACCTATGGTCACTTGATTTTTGACAAAGGAGCCAAAACCATCCAATGGAAAAAAAGATAGCATTTTCAGCAAATGGTGCTGGTTCAACTGGAGGTCAACATGTAGAAGAATGCAGATCGATCCATGCTTATCACCCTGTACAAAGCTTAAGTCCAAGTGGATCAAGGACCTCCACATCAAACCAGACACACTCAAACTAATAGAAGAAAAACTAGGGAAGCATCTGGAACACATGGGCACTGGAAAAATTTCCTGAAAAAACACCAATGGCTTATGCTCTAAGATCAAGAATCGACAAATGGGATCTCATAAAACTACAAAGCTTCTGTAAGGCAAAGGACACTGTGGTTAGGACAAAACGGCAACCAACAGATTGGGAAAAGATCTTTACCAATCCTACAACAGATAGAGGCCTTATATCCAAAATATACAAAGAACTCAAAAGTTAGACCAAGCAGGGAGACAAATAACCCTATTAAAAAATGGGGTTCAGAGCTAAACAAAGAATTCACAGCTGAGGAATGCCGAATGGCTGAGAAACACCTAAAGAAATGTTCAACATCTTTAGTCATCAGGGAAATGCAAATCAAAACAACCCTGAGATTTCACCTCACACCAGTGAGAATGGCTAAGATCAAAACTCAGGTGACAGCAAATGCTGGCGAGGATGGAGAAAGAGGAACACCTCCATTGTTTGGGGTTGCAGACTGGTACAACCATTCTGGAAATCAGTCTGAGGTTCCTCAGAAAATTGGACATTGAACTGCCTGAGGATCCAGCTATACCTCTCTTGGGCATATACCCAAAAGATGCCCCAACATATAAAAAAAGACACGTGCTCCACTATGTTCATCGCAGCCTTATTTATAATAGCCAGAAGCTGGAAAGAACCCAGATGCCCTTCAACAGAGGAATGGATACAGAAAATGTGGTACATCTACACAATGGAATATTACTCAGCTATCAAAAACAACGACTTTATGAAATTTGAGGCAAATGGTTGAACTGGAAAATATCATCCTGAGTGAGCTAACCCAATCACAGAAAGACATACATGGTATGCACTCATTGATAAGTGGCTATTAGCCCAAATGCTTGAATTACCCTAGATGCCTAGAACAAATGAAACTCAAGACGGATGATCAAAATGTGAAGGCTTCACCCTTCTTTAAAAGGGGAACAAGAATACCTTTGGCAGGGAAGAGAGAGGCAAAGATTAAAACAGAGACTGAAGGAACACCCATTCAGAGCCTGCCCCACATGTGGCCCATACATATACAGCCACCCAATTAGACAAGATGGATGAAGCAAAGAAGTGCAGACCTGACAGGAGCCGGATGTAGATCGATCCTGAGAGACACAGCCAGAATACAGCAAATACAGAGGCGAATGCCAGCAGCAAACCACTGAACTGAGAACGGGACCCCTGCTGAAGGAATCAGAGAAAGAACTGAAGAGCTTGAAGGGGCTTGAGACCCCATATGTACAACAATGCCAAGCAACCAGAGCTTCCAGGGACTAAGCCACTACCTAAAGACTATACATGGACTGACCCTGACCTGACCTCATAGGTAGTAATGAATATTCACTTTTTCTGAACTTGTTTCATCATAATCAAAGTAGGTTAACACTCATCTTCCTGGGCAAACAGTCAAAAGTTAACTAGGGTTTGATTATATAGAAACATTTGTAGGGAGGAAGAATTTTTAAAAGAACAAAATAATGGCCAAGTTCTCAGTAACACTTCTGTTGAACTAAAGCAATTATAGCCACATACAGGAAAGAAAACTAATTTGTCCTGCCCGCCCACACTTTCAAACCATTTGGCAAAAGATCAATCTCTGTGAGCATTTTATATAGTATAAATTCTTTTAGGTTTATTTATGTTAGGTGCAATTATTTGTAAATCATGTACAAAGCATTAGCTCTTAGAACATGAAGGTGTTTCATATGCGTGTATGTGTATTCGACCATGTCTGTGCCTAATGTCCATAAAGTCAGGAAAGAGCATGACACCCCTTGAAACTGGAATTATGGACCACTATAGGAATGCTGAGAATTCAACCCAGGTTCCCTACAAGAGAAATAAGTGCTCCTAACCACTGAGCCATCTGGTGCCCCTTCGGCCCCATTTTAACAAAAACAAAGCTTCATTTGATCAAGTTCTCTGTAACTTAAGAGGGCATCCATGCAATTGAATTATAGTGAAGAAAAGATTTCAGGCTTCCCTCTCAACCTTGCTGCCCCATCACCAAAGTGCCATTCCTGAGCGAAGTGTTTCTGTTGTAATATTTTCTGGCTGCATCTATGAAATGCCAAAACAAGTGAAAGCAAAATCGCACAGGCAAAGCAGGTACTTGGCACTTTGAGAATTGGTTGTTTTATTGACTTAATCTTTGCTCCCCCTAATTGAGTCAAGATGACTTTTGTGTGTAGACATAACTTCAATGTTTATAGTTGAATTGCAGGTCATTCATCTTTAGTCAGTCATGCGTTTGATCTGAAGATATTTGCAAAGTTTACATTTATGAAAATGTTTTTTCTCCACTTCAGCAGGCAGGGTATTTTTTTCCCTTCTAAACACATCACAGGACATTTTATTCTATGAATTCATTTATCTTCCAGATAGTTAGTTGTCCTGTGCTCCCCCACTCTTTGCTTTTATAAACAAAATGGCGTCTCCTCATTCCTGCTCCCAATGTTCTTCCAGAGACCTCTAAGAATCATGGATCTTCTGAGATTTTTGGTTCTTCAGTAATTCATATTTAGATTGCAAAACTTTCTCTAACCTTTAGGCATTTATAAAAATAATTTGTCTCATACCTCCTTGCCACTCTAGGCTCCGGGTGACCTGTTACTTTCCCAGTTTTAATATTCTCATTCACCTCCAATTCCATTCCTTCTGCCCAAAGGATCCCCATCCCATTCTCTACTAGGCAATACTAGATTCAAACAGGAAAAGAAAGGAACAGCATAGAGCTCTGCTTCCAGAGATGTATCACCTTTACATTCGGAGGCATCACAATTTGCAAAGTGTGGCTTCAGTTGGAAACCATCCTGAGGCAGGCAGGGAGACTTACAGAGCTATATTGCTTGGTTTGTGAGTGTCACAGCAGCAGTCTCCCCAAGCATGAATTCAGACTCCTAGGTTGTTGTCGACTGCTCTGTGTAGTTACTTAATTGTCTATTGCTAATTTCCAAGTCTTCAGCACTGGAGCCTGAAAAGGGGGTAAGACTGCTTAGCTTAGCTGCATGTTAAAAAAATTCTCTATATGTGGTGTTACAAAATGACAAAGCTAGAAAAAGTATTAAGCGGCCTTTGTGGTATTCAATTAGTGAGTATATAGAGACCCTTCATTTCTATAGAACACACTGTCCAAGGTACTCTATCACCTACCCACCTCTTCTCCTCCACTCTGAGCTATACTTTGTATCAAATACTCATTCCAAAATGTTTCCAAAACTTTTAACTAAAAGCTATCAATTCACACACAAGGAAAATCAAAAAATCTTTTCCCCCAAAATGGAGTTACTATTATAGATTCTCCACAACATGTAAAGGTTTAACTTGTGACTATTTTTTTTTTAATTTCCAAAAGGCAATATGTTACTCAGAATCCAGAAACACTTTAAATTTCACAATTTGCTCTTTCTCTAGCCTTGTAACCTGTGGTCAGAATCTATGTCACTTTATTGGGCAACTCCCAAGCAGTCATGTGATCACAATGAGAAAGAAGAGTATGTTATAGTGTGCCATATTGACTGTTAAACAAAGATAATGAACTAGATGAATTCCTACTGGACATGTATTTCACTTTTGACAGATGTGTTGAAATAATAACATTGTAACGTGTGAATTATTATATGCATACATTATAGAAAAAATTGTATTAAATAATCATATCTTTGGAATGGCATGTAGCTCAGTGGCTGAGCACTGTTAGCATGCAGAAGACCCTTGCTTCCGTTTCCGACACTACTAAAAAGAAACATCAAGCCTTGTCAGGCAAAGTGTTACCCAGTTTCATGTTGGGTGCCACATGAAACATAATAATGACAATTTTCTCCTATTTGTCCAAATTCTCATATTCTAAATATTTCCATAAAGAAATGTACATGAATAATATACCAGGGGCCATTACTCCAGATGAGTGTGGAGTACAGGAGTCTTAATCAATAATGATCTAAAATGCCCTCGGGCCAAATTCTTTCACTCTGTGTGAGTGGCCACTGATTTATCAATCTTGGGGTCTTTGAATATATAACACCACGAAGGTGTCTTTAGGCAAATCTCAATGACTTAATAATTATTTCCTCCCTCTCCCAATACTACTAATTGAGGCTACCTTAGGACAATAATGCATTAAGCTTCTTAATCTACATCTTCTCTCTACTTCTCTTTTTCTTTATTTGTGGAACATTTGAAATTGTTTCTTCTTGTCTTTACTTTGAAGCATAACCAATGATACTCAACGGCATTTCTCAATTGTTTTTAGAATATCACTTTCTTGACTACTTCTAGACTATAAAAAGAGAGATTTTATGTTTAAAGCCTCCTGCAAGAGGAAGGTATTTGCATGCAAAGTCTGAGCAGGTCAAATTTTTCTGAGCTATTGTTTTCTCATCTGTAAAATATAAATAGTAAAACACTCTAATATTTGCTCGTTTTTTTCTTTTCTCCTTTCTGGGTGCAAATCATAATAGGGCAGCTATTAAACAAGTTCCCAGGTGTCGTATCCTATGTTAGTTCTTAACTTCCTGGAAGAAACAGTGAAATTTTTACTGAATTGCTCTTCTCACATATACAAATTATCACAGAAACTCCAAATATGTCTAACTCTTTTTCTAGTCAAATTGTGTTTATATGTGTAGGTGCAGTTTATAGTTTTCTTCATGCTTACTTTATTCTATTTATCAAACATGAGGCTCATGTTCAGTGAGTGTCTGACAGGGTTCTGGATGCTTTACGAATGGCACTTCACTGCAAATAACAACCTAGTAAGGCATGTGTGATGATCTCCCCACTTTTTAAAGACCGGGTCATAGAACAATCAGGCAGTTTTCTACAGTCACACAGCCAAGGAGAAGAAAAGCAGGGATTTGATGGGTCTGGACTCTGTGACCAGGGTCTCCCTGCTCCTTTAACCAGCATGAAATTATTTGCTACTTAGACATAAAGAGAATTATCCATGTCTGTGGCTATAAATACTCTGTAGTTAAAAAAAAATCAGGAAAGTGCATTTTCTGCTAGGTTCTGAGGGTGACACATCAATCCAATATTGTGATCATGAGTATACTTAGTACCAAACACAGTTTCTATTGTTTTTAATTATGAGAATAATGGTAAAGTTAAAAAATATAATTCCTGCCCAGGCAAGTTTGACCCTTACTTCCTTACAACAGCCTTTACTGAGAAAACCCTGGCCCTTATTGTACAGTTGAACTTTAGCCAGAAGCCTCCAAGATACCATCTCTTGGAAAGTAGTCCCATTGTTAATGAAACAGTATTTCCCCATTCAACAAATAGTTCTTGAACACCAGCTACATTTTTTGCAAATATTATGATTGCTCTAGGGGAAGTGAGTTGTTAAATGAAGAAATAATCCAAAGAGATAAAGTTTAAAAGGGAAAAAGTAGAGTGCTTGCCTACCAGGAGTTCATAGTGAGTAAGCTTGCCATATTTGGTAATGAAAGGCAGAAGATCCAGCTAAATTTGAACTTTATATAAACAATTTTTACCATAAGTATAACCCATGCAATGTATAATATATAATATATGCTAACAATGTTATATATTATTATCTGAATAAAATTTGACCCAGCCTCTGTCCTTTGCTATCCTGGAGAGGAGGATAATGGTTAATGGTTATAGTTGCAGACATAAAGACATTCATGCCCCAAAGTTAACCCCAACTCCTCACTCTATACCATGAACTATAGTGTCATCACTTCATCTCTTCTTTCTAATTCACATTCTATTGAGCCCTTTAGCCCAATAAACTCATTCCCCTCAAAGACTCCATGAGCTTTTGAGCCACTGAAATATTGAAGTTATGGCACAACATATTTTGAACTCATCTCCTGATGATCTGTTTTATGGACCTTCTGTATATTTCATAGTCCCGGAAGTAAAAGAACCATCTCTATAGCAATCTCATAGTTACACCGAATGCCTGGGCCTACTTACACAACACAACACACACACACACACACACACACACACACACACACACACACACACACACACACGCGCGCGCGCGCACCCCTAGTGTTTTTGTTTTGTTTTGCTCCTCTTTGCTTTATTTTTGAGTTAATCAAGCCCAAAATGACCTGATATTTTTCATTTTACTCAAGCTGGCTTCAAACTCCTGATCCTTCTGTCTTAGCTCCCAAGTGCTGGGATCACAGATGTGCCCCCATCCTGGGTTACTGTAAGATACTTTAAGCAAAACAGTTCGATCATTCCCTACAATGTCAAGCAACAGCTCTTATCGTATTCTGAAATTTCTCTCCCATTCCTGGTTCACTACTCATGATATATTTAAAGGACCATCAATTATTACCAAGTAAAGTAAGTCAAATTTAAGTATTTTGTGTGAAGGGTCAGGAAATAGTGAGGATGGCCTTGGATTCAAAAATTTCATGCTACATGATGATCATATAAATATCTTAATTGAATCTCAAGTTCTCTTCTGAAATCTGCTTTTATATTGTGGTGGTGGTGGTGGTGGTGGTGTGTGTGTGTGTGTGTGTGTGTGTGTGTGTGTGTGTGTGTGTGTGTGTGTGTGTAACTACAGGATCATGCCAGTTACAAGTGTGCACTGATTTTTCTTTGTAGATGCACATGCTAAGGCCTGGCAGAGAGCTAATTTCTCTCCATGCCTAATAGTTAGATCTTGCATCTTCTCTGTCTTCCCTGCTATTTTGCTGTATGATGACTATTCACTGATTAATGACTTTAAGGCATACTTAGGAATACATGGTTAAAGACCACAACTATCCTTTTGGATAGATCACATTGTAGCCATCATTTGGAGGTCATTATTCAGTGCTTATCATATAGTGGTTCCCACTTAGTGTGCCTCAAATTGTAGCCATCACAACCTGACTACCATACAGTGACAATCACACACTGTCCATCAGATAGTAACCATCACAAAGTTGTAAATTACACTGTGAGCATCTCAAAATAGCCATCACACAGTAGCCACCATAGGGTGTCATTAACACTTTGTCCATCACAATGGCTACCACACAATGACCATATCACAGTGGCCATCACACAGTAACTATTAACAGTGACCATCACATAGTGGCCATCACATACTGACCACGCTTTAAAGGTATATACATGCTTTAAAGAAAGGGTGCATTGTTTTGAGAAATACCTTATAAGTCACATGTCTCAAATCCAGAAGATTATCAGAGAGTAAGACACTTTGTCTTGTGCTAAAAGTTACGTCAATGAGTAGTGAATGGAAGGAATGTGCTTTAAGGAAGAAAGGCTATGTTAAACAGTCATTGTTCAGTGATATGTGTACAGCCACTGTCAGGATAGGGTCCAGTAATTTCATTGACCTTGCTTCCAGGAATAACTCATCGCACATCCCTCTGATCAGAATGAGAGAGCCTCTAGAGTAACAAGGAACCTTCATATTTCAAACAATGACTATGCACAGGCAGCAGTAGTTGATGGCTCAAAATTCTCTCAAGGAAAATACTGAGTTGACCATTTAGTATATCAGAATAATTTATGAAATGTTCAGTCCAAACATATAATGTTCACTTTCCCATCCACTACATTTAGAATGAGGACAGACTTAGAAATATTACTTTTCTTGCAAATGACTGTGATTAATAATCACAGCAGCTCTTCTTTCTGGCAAGATGAACTTTTCATTCCCTCTTTTCTGTCTTTAAAAATGTAGGGGGAAAGATAAAGTTGAAATAATTGTATCTTTCAATAAAGAAAATAGGAGGTGAGGATTGTGGGTGACATTAATGGTTCCATTCTTCACAATTTTCTGAAATCATTAAAAGAATAGGAAAGTGAAAGTGGAGGATCTATGGGTTTCTGAATGGGCAACACAAGCTGCCTTGTTTCTCAGATTGTCAGGGATCCTTGAAGAAATTGTACCATGTGCTGTGGTGGATGGTTTTCTGTCCAGATCCAATGACTAAAATGGAAGAGGCATGTCTGCCATCCCAGGAGACTGGAGTTTGCTTCCTTCCCTTGCATCTGCCTCCATACTGGATGATTCTGCACTCAAAGAGGACATGGAAATCAGTTGGTGAATGTGCCTTCCTTAACCTCTGTCAACATATGGGTCATGCTTTTTATATCCTCATCATTTCCTGCAGGGGTTTTGTGTGGTTCTAGAGAAATAGGAAACACTTGAAAAATGCATGCTTGTTGGCAATAGATCTGTAAAGGGGAAAGTTTTCTGGAAAGCAAGTAGTATTCAGAATTTACAAGCCTGACTTCTATGCCAGATACTACAGTGAAGGAATGAGATCCAGTGAAATCCCTGATACTTTTAGTCCATTCTAATCATCCCTTGTGACCCACTCCATAGGTGGATTACAGGTTCATGGGGATGGTACCTGTAAACAATGTGACTTCATGCTTTAAGCTGACAGATGGGAATGGAGAGACCAGTGTGCCTCCAAGATCAGGTCTCTCAACCACTAGCAGTCTTGCCTTTCTACCCTAGTGTGTCAATATAGTAAGTATGTTCTGCATGTGCCCTGACATGAGTTGTGTTAAGATACACCTGGGGCAGGCTAAGTCAGGATTTGATTTACATAGAAATTATCACAATCTGACAGCTATTTTTCAAAATACAGACAATGCAGTATGATTTTTAAAGTACAAATTTTATAAATTAGCATGATAAAAAATCACCTAGAAACTATTCTAGGATTGTTGTTAGTTGCTTTGGAGATGAAGATGTTCAGAACTAAGTTAAGCTTAGCATTTTTTCTTCCCATGTGCAGGTAGGACCCTCCTTCAAAATGGTGCTAGACTGATTTTAGTGATGAACCCAATTAATACTTTTTGTCCACCCACATCCTTTGAATGGTTATTTTGCAGTTTACTCTCATCAAATGTTTGAGAAAATAGCTCAAATAGGTTAGAAAAAGGAAAGGAAGTCAAGAATGTGATTTCAACTAAATACATTTAAAAATAAGATTTATAAATGAATTCATATTTGATAGTTTACCTATACTTAAACCAAAACTGATCCTGTGCTGACTACTAAATGGTGACTTTGATTTTAATCCTGTACCTTAAAGGTTCAAGAATACTTCCATTATTTCTCATGAATCCTCATATCCTTCATCAGAAAATCTGAGAGAAATCTTATAAATGAAAAACCACAGCTGCAGAGATGGCACACTTGATAAGCATGCTTGAGGCACAAGAATGAAGTCCCAAGTTCAAGTTCCCAGCATCCCCATAACAAGTGAAGTATGGCAGGCAGCACATACCTGTAATTCCAGTGCTGAGGGGGCAGAGACAGGTCAATCTCTAGGGATTGATGTCTACCTAACCTTATCCAAAAGTGAATTCCGGGTTAGGTGAAGAGTGATTTATCAAGCAAAGTCAACCTCTTGCCTAAACACAAAACACACACACACACACACACACACACACACACACACACACACACACACACACACACGAAGGGAGGGAGGGAGAGAGTAAGGGAGGGCAAGGAAGTGGAGAAGGATAGGGAGGGAGAGAGATAGAAAGGATCAGAAACCAGAAATAGAGAAGCCCAGTTTTCTCAGCCATTACCACTCTTCCAAACATGAGATTAGCAAATTCAACTCCAGCAAGCACCCACACCTGAGCGAAAGACGTAACAAGACTGGAGCACAAAGAAGACCACTGAAAGCTGATAGAAGCAATACTAATTGGTTACTTTTAGAAGTCACTAAGGTTTTGTTATCCAGCAATTGATAACTGATGTGCAAACATATAAGACGAAGATTTCTTCACATTGATGAAATGTCAAATTATTTATCTCCTTTATACAAGTATCCATTGGTTTGTGCATCCAACGAAATGTTGTTAGTTAGTGCCAGGCATGATGAAATCTGGAACTCCAGGACTTGAGGCTGAGGCAAGAAAGGTAGTGAATTTAAAGACAATGTGAACTACAGACAGCAGTGAAACTCCATCAAGTAATGATTAATTTCAAACCACAGTTCTAATATTGCACTCTTATCTAATGGATTTAGGACCAGCTCTACCAGAATGTTTATCATTACTGAAAACCTACAATGTTCTAAATATTAAGTTATCATTCTTTTACAGGAATACCCCCCAAAACAACCTGCCATGACTAACTATAAATAAATCCACAAATTTTGTTCCAAATTTCAGTCCTACGACATTCTAACATTAAAATGAGGGCCAAAATGAACTGAGATTTCGAAGAAGAATAACAGTCAAGGTCACAGTCAAGAAGAATATAGTTAGCCCATCAGACTTCCGATTATTGTCTTATTTGAATTCCATTTTCATTTTTACTTTCTAAATGAAATCTCTCTCTAAGCCTGATGTCTTTCCACATCACTTGCACACATGCTGACAACTTCCCATTGAATTTTTCTAACAATTTCCTAGCTGACCCCTTGATCCTTACCCCTCACTATGTGGCACAGACTGCCTAAGTATATCATATCTACTTCGTTATTGAAAATCCAATAAAATGTCTCCTAAGTAAGTATCTTGTATCTAAGTGCATCTAGATAGAATCCTAGAACTAATTTATCCTAAAGAAATATGAGTGAAAAAGAGCTAGTCTTCCTCAGAAATTCATTGTTCTCCTCCTCCTGTGTCTACTATATTGTCTAGACCAGCAATTCTCAAACATATGGGTCACAAGACCTTGGAGGGTTTAATGACCATTTCATAGGGGTCACATATCAGATATCCTGCATGTCAGATACTTACATCGCAATTCATAACAGTAGCAAAATTACAGTTATGCAGTAACAATTAAAATAATTTTATGTCTGGAGGTCACCACAACATGAAGAACTGTATCAAAGGGTCACATCAGAACCTCTTGTCTAGACATTAAAGATAATGTCTTTGCATGGTGAAATTGCATGAATTCCAGCTTGGCTACTTGAATGACAATTTCACCTGAAACACTTGTTTGTGTCTTTTCACATGATGCAGTCTTTGTAAGTTACAGAGATTTGGAGATTAGTCATTGTAACCTTTAATGCAATAAGCATTTTGGATAGCTCATTATTGTTGAATATATGTCTATGCATCATATCACAGTTAGCAGCATGGCTGGTCTCCTTCACCAGATACTAACAATAACCTCTGGCCCTACTTGTGGCCACCAAGAGTGTCCTCGGATATTGCCATATGTCCCCTCTGCCAAATTCCCTACATTTGAGGCTTATTAGTCACTACCCTCACTAGCACATTTCTAAATTATTTGGTATGACCAAGCATCTCCTATTTAGTATATGGAATAATTCTCTGCTTTCATCCTGGCATAATGTTATATGTCATTTTCCAGATCTACTTAATGGGACAAACTCTTTTCCAAAATTCTAGAGGGTAACTACCCTACAATATAACTGCTAACTACCCTCAATTTATTTCTCTTTTCTGTTATCACTCATAGCTGCATATATACCTCCTATGGGCATGAACAATGGGTTTCATCTGACAGAATTAAAACCTTTAAGTAACTGACAGTGGCTGCTTGGAGCACTGAAAAGCTAAGGCTACATATTCATCCAGTAACATGTTGAAATCAGTACGTAACTTCAACTAGACCTGAAATATCATGGCATCATATATCCCACCATAGACTCAGATTGACTTACTTGCTCTCTGTGGACTTTCTCCTAGTTGGTTATAATTTCTTGAAAAGCAGGACATGTATTTCTCTCTAAAGATAAATTGTTAATATATATTACACTAAGGCCACAGTGAACTTTTTGAAATCACTCCAATACCTGTTACTAATACACTAATTAAGCACAAAAGTTGCCTCCTGACACAGTCATTCCCATGACTCTGGGTCAATTACACTGTCATGTTTGCTTTCTTTCAATTATCAGTTTGAGTAGTAACTGGGGCATAAAAGGATCCTCCCCCATTTTTTAGCAACCAAACTTCTCTTTAATAATCTCGTCCAAAAATCTGAAGCAGGCTTTAAAAACTATAGTGCATGGAAATTTATGCCTTATAAAATGCTCTCTGGATATTTGCCTCCTAAATGTTTTCCTTTTACTTTTTCTTTTCAAACATATTTTGTATTAAAAGAACCAAATGTGTCATAGTCGTGGGCACAAAACCATCTTGTTTATTACAAAGTGATTCATACAAATTAGTAATGGAAGAATTCTGTCCTTTTCGGAACAGTAAACAATCAGTCTCTAAAATTTAGTGGACGGAGCTTTATCTCAGAACCTTATTGGTCTGTGAAAAGGCACTGCTATTTCAAGAAACAAACAAACAAAAGAAGAAGATTAAACTCCTGGGATGCAATCCAAAGACCCCATGAAATCACTGCAATGCCAAAGTACCCCCAAACATGAGGTCTCCAATGGAGACGCACGACTTTCTTGTTGAAGTTAACTGTTGTTAAGCACATATAAGTCATCAGGGTCTTGTCAATGGAATGTGGCTATTTCTGTTTCTAGGCACTGCTCTCAGCCCTCTGTGCTTAATATATTCATTTATGAAAAGAGTTATAGCTATGTCTCAGACCCAATACTCACTGGTAGAGAAAGTCTTGTATTTTTATTTCCAAGGAGTTATACTTTACATAATTTAATTCATTACCTTGTCTTTTCTTTTGTGTTTAATTAGAACAATGGTTCTCAACCATTCTAACTCTGTGACCCTTTAATACAGTTTCTCCTGTTCTGGTGATCCCTAACCATAAAAGTATTTTGTTACTACTTTCCAACTGTAATTTGCTCCTGTTATGAATTGTAATGCAAATACATGATACCCAGGGTATCTGATATTTGACCTCTGTGGAGGTGGAGACTCACAGGTTGAAAAACCCTTAAAATGGTGCCATATTTTGAACAGGAAAGTTAGCATTTTTAAATCATTTTTCTGTGTGCAGTTCAGTGGCATTAATTGCATTCACATTGCTGTGCAAACTCTAGGATGTTTTCATTTTCCCCAAAAGAAATTCTGTCCCCATTAAACAACATCTTTCCACTTCTTCCTTTCCCAAGTCATTGTCTGTCTATTTCTTTTTTCTTGAGAAGCATCCCTTTGTATTTAAAAAGGCATACCATGTGTCTGAGCCAGAGGATGCAAGCAGTATTTCAGGAATCACACATACTAAATTTTTGACAACATCTAACATCCATTGAGCACAATGCTATAATACATTAACATCTACTGCAAGAGCAAGTGCACTTATTACTCAAAACAATACTTAAAATAGATCCTACCTTCTGCCATTTTGCAGATGAAAAACCTGAGGCACAGGGAACTTCAATACCTTGCTCAAGACCACATTACTTATAATGAGATTTAAACACAGATTTTTTTCCAGTACCCAAGCTCATGGCTTCCCTTAGTTTTCCTGCAATGCAGCTTGCTTTCTTTGTCATCTTCTTTCCTCTTCCTCAGAACCACAGATGTCAACACTTCCAGGTTACACTCTCTACCAGGGTCCTATTCACTTTCATAGTCATTTCTCTCCAAAATTCAAAACTCATGACATAGCAATATGAACAACAGAAAACCATGACAATTCAGGGGGACACCACATGAAAACAATAGACATTAGGTTAGTTCACCAGTCTCCAAGTCACTTGGTGCTACCTGATCCAGGCTGAGTCATCCTCTGCACATTATTCATCCACCACTCAAGAAAGTGAGTTAGTCCAGGCAACTCTTTCTTGGCAGAGTCTCAAGAGAACAAGCAGACTCCAGGCAAGGCCTCTTCTTGGTGCTTAGCCTTGAAACCAGCACGCTGTCACAGCAGCTTTATCTACCCGCCAAAGCAAGTAATAGAGCTGAGAGTCAAAGGAAAAGGAATTCAATAGTGTTCTTATCAGGAATAGAAATTCAGTGTCTCCAAAGGTGTGGATCCAGAAAGGGTGAGGAATTCACACTGAGCACAGTTGAAGTCACTGACTTATCTTCTTATCATCCCCCTTCCTATAACTTCCATTATCACAAATCCTATGTATCTCCCTATCTTCAAATGTGCTGATTGTGAAGATAATACCCAAAAACATATCTTTAGACATTGGCTTGACATCATCATGCAAATAGCCTTACCCTCCACTGTCTTAACCTATCGTTTTCAAATCTAAAACAGGTGTTACCTGTCTCACTTATCCATAACAAAAAACAATTCTTCTTGCTATCAGAAAGTGAGTTAATGACGTCTATTGTGTAGGAGTCCTTTCAGCTATCTCTCAGAATTCAAGATTAGCTTCCAACAACAGAATTATCTAACCGCAAATATCATTCCTGTCATCCATTCAAAGTAAGGTAAGGAACTCCAATTGTAGCAACCAAAAGAAATTTCACCCAGTCTTATCATCTAAGATATGAGACACACCACTGCTCTGTCCTGTCCTGTCCTGTAGGATATTCAGAATACAGTATTCAGAGCTCTGTATGTCCTCTTTCTCTTTCAGGAGTAAGGGAGAATGAGTAAGAAATCTTAATATGTTGAAATGGGTTTGTAATCATCTTCCCTTTCTTTTCTACATTTGACACCTAGGTCTTTTATTGACTATTGGTATCAGAAATATGTATTGGTAGCTTGATTCTAAAAGGAAAAGACAAAAAAATTCTAAGTTGTACAGAAATCAGGACTTCCAGCTACTAATTTTCTGTTCTGTAGTTCCTGCCCTGAGACTGAGTGGGTACATTGTTCTGTTTAATTATTACATAACATCCTCAAAAAAATAAAATAATCCTATTTATCTTTCATAGTTTAGGTCAAGGAGAAGGACAAAACATACTGTGCTGAAAGCAGTGAAGGACATCAGTTATTCACCATAAACCATAGAGGAAAAAAAACCTGTCAATCCTTTATTTACAATGTCTAAAATTTACAGAGAAAAAATATGCACAAGAATAATTAATCAATGTCAGGCTCTATTTACCACTGTTGTTAGTAACTAAAGGGGCCCTCTGTCAAGAACTGATATTACTCAGGCTCACCAACCTTCTAAATCACCAAAGGCTGTGCTAATTTCAAGGTCCAGAGTATCAGAAAAGGAATTGAAAGTTCATTGTTTCTAGTACTGGCATCAATGATGGAGCACAAAATATAAAAACCTTCCCAGTCCATATTTTACCATTGCCTTCTCTCTGAAGCAGACGGTAAATGGAGAATGTGCAAACAAAGACTTTGAGGAGAGACCCAAAGACACATTAGGAAAGTATGGAAATCCAACAAAGATGAGAAGATCCTTATTTCTCAGTACATCCATAAGCAGGTGGCTGGCTGGTCCCCATCCTGTAGGTGACTTCTGGTAGAGACTCAACACTCATCTTTCAAGGGCCAAGGAAATATGTTGTATTAAGTGCATCTACCTAGGTCTGACTCCCTGCCACTATCAGATTGTTCTGCTATCCTGCTAAAGGCTGAACGTGAGGACATCTGGGGAAGGTCAGCAGAGAAATCTTTGAGTCAAGATTTTAAGGATTTCACATGGTGGTCAGTCAATCATACATTTATGGAGAAGAGAAAAGATCCCTTAGAAACTCCTCATATGGTCCAAAGTAGAATCACTGGCCCTGCATGTTCCTTGCTCTTGACTTTTCCCCAATCTCTACAGTTCCTCTTCCTTTAAGCTCCTTTCTGTATTCAGAGAAAGGAAATGCCTCCGACTTACGTTTATCCCCGGGGCTTCATTGCTTTAGCATAGAGGGTTCCCACAAATGGTCTATATAAATGTTAGGGATCCATGTTGCTTGGGGCCTCCTCCCAATTCAATCCTTTCCACATGTATTCTCATCTGACAAGCTCCTTCTGGAAGAGCTCAATCATCAGACAAGTTTTTATACTCTGAATCTTACTATAGGTTCCGGTATCTAAAAATATGAAATCTACATTCTTCTTTTGATATCTGATACACGGAAACTAAGCTCAGCATAGCAGATGGGTGAGCCTAGATCAGGAATTATGTTTTCAATTATTTATCTCAATATACATATTTTACTGTTTTTCATGTGATAGTTGATACTATTGTGTAAAACCATTTCAACTCATTTAAAAACATGTAACATGTTAATAATTCCCATCATTGTGCAGATTTTTGACAATAGACTACAACTAGCAGATTGATTCATGAGCGGTTACCATGGCAGCTTCCATAACAAAAAGTTTAGAGACCGCTAATATGACTTTTGGGTTGGTTAGTTTTCATGTCAACATGACACAGGATAGAGTCATTTTGAAAAGGGGAACCTCCATTGAGAAAACTCTCCAGCCTGTCTTGTGTATAAGTCTGTGAGACACTTTCTTGACTGATGCTTGATATGGGACAGCCCAGTTCACTGTGCTCAGTGCTACCCCTGGGCTGATTGTCCTGGGTGCTGTAAGAAGATACACTGAACAAGCTTTGGGGAGCAAGCCAGTAAGTAGCACTCCTCTATGGCTTCTGCATCAGCTCCTGCCTCTAGCTCAATGGCTCAAGCATGTGCCCTGTCATCCCTCAGTCATGTATTAAAAATTGAAAGACAAAATAAACCTCCACAAGTTACCTTTGGCCATGATGTCTTAGCAGAGCAATAGAAACCCAAAGACAACTGTTGTAAAACACAAAAGAAAATTAATCCTAAAAATAATTTTACATAAGTGTGTGTGTGTGTGTGTTTCCTGTAGTCCATCTGCTTCTAAAATACTCTGAAATGCCATATGGACTATACTTAGCTATTTATTAAGCAAACTATGTTCCTAATAGACTAAGAATATAATTCCCTCTCAGGCTTATTTATATAAAGAATTAGACTCATTAATCCCTCAGCACAGAGGGAGGGGAACCCATTTTAGTGAGGTGCAATCTAAGTAGAGTACCCTTCCAATGCCATTCAGTCACACACAGGTCCTCATGACTGTGAAAGCATATACTGAACCTCACGTTTCACTGGATAGGTTCTGGAAGGAGGCTGCCTAGCAGGGCTCTCAGGGTTTCCTAACAAAACTAGAGAAGTTGTGTTTTAGCTAGTTTTAAGTCACTTGGACTGAAGGAACCTCAATTGAGGAATTGCTTCAGTATGCAGGCAAGGCTATAGAGCATTTTCATAACTAGTAATCTGTAGGGGAGAGCCAAGCCCATCGACTGGTGGTTCTGGGTTCCATAAGAAAGCAGGCTGAGCAAAGCCCTGGGAGGAAGCCAGTAAGCAGCACTCCTCCATGGTCTGCATCGTCCTCCTGTCTCCAGGTCCCTGCCCTGTCAGAGTTCCTATCCTGACTTCCTTCTGTGATTGAACAGTGATCTGGAAATGTAAGCCAAATAAACCCTTTTCTTCCCAAGTGGCTTTGATCATGGAGTTTCATCACAGAAATAGCAACCCTTACTAGGACAGGTTGTCTGTCCTTTTAATCTCTAGAATGTTATGAATGCAGATTCTTCAGATGCTTTGAAGGCTTCTAGCAAATATCTTCACTGAGCCTCCCTAATACAGAATCACTTTAGCAAGATCTTCATGCAAAAGAACCCAAGTATGGAGCCCTTCATGGATTTATGCCTATACCCTAGTCAAGCATGCCAGGTTTCTTAAAGCCAAAGCTTCTATTTAGCTTTATGGACAAGTTAGTGAACAAATCACCTGGAACTCTTCACCTTCCCTATACCCATCCAAGTCTGATTTAGACAGTTTCAATGATCAAAACATTATAAAAACAAATCCAGTAAAGAAAGAGAGTAAGTATTCAAATCAGCGAATTAGTAACGAAATGGCTGGCATTGTGCCAGTCCACAAAGAACTATGCCTGAAAGAAGTGTGGCAAAAACACTGTCTCCACACCCCAGTGGTTTGTGCTTTTCCCAGCTCCTTGCTCTAGAGGAAATCTGCCAAGCATTTAGCATAATGTTTGGAACATAAGTCCTCAATCAATGTCAGCTGTAAACACTATCAACAGAGATTGCCATCTGAAGTATGGCTTTAAGTGAAGTGTCCCCTGGACGTCAGAAATTGGAGAACCTTCAAGACTGTCCAAATAAATCTTTCAAAAAGAAAATAGAGACATTTACACTAGAGTGTTATTGATTTAATCAGTGTGTTGACAATATCTGGCTCTTTTCTTAATGAAATAATACTCTGGTAAGCCAATATGTGAAAATTTATCTGGCAATATTTTCCTCAGGAGGACCCCTCAAGTATTTAGGCAAATGTTCAAACCATATTTTCCACAGGACACAGAGTGTTAACAAGTAGACTTGTCTGATAAATACAATGCATTTGTGTTATAAATATCATTGTAAGGAGCCTAGCAGGGTGGGTAATAGCCCTTTATGTACGAGCATAAGAATCTAAACTCAAGTCCTCTAATGTCCACATAAAAAGATGAGCATGGATGTGCGTGCTGCAGTACCAGCACTGTGTGGATCCCAATGGCTCTAGCTAACCAGCATAGCCTAACTTCTAAGCTTCAGAATCAATGAGAGACCCTGTCTTCAGGCAACAAGGCATAAAGTATGACAGACATCTCTCTCGCTGGTCTCTGCTTGTGGGCACAAGAATGTGCACCTGAAAACTCGTGCATGTATCACACGGATGGATGGACACACACACACACACACACACACACACACACACACACGCACACTTGGAAAATGACTTTGTGAATAGCACAATATGGGCCATGCAGATATGTACAGAAATTTATTCTACGCATGGACTAGCAAAAGAAATCCTAAAGGAAGTAGGGAACATGTTGAATATAGAGGAAAACCTGAGAGTTCTGGGTAGTTAGAAAGAGGATGAGTAAAGGGACAGTGGAGAAGGAGAGGACAATAGGGCAGGACTGTCCTCTGGACATTCAAGCCAAGCCTTACTACCTACCATGCAGTTTCATGTCAATTACAGCACAGCTATGCTTAGTCAATCTTTAATAGGTTATTGGAAAAATGACTATGTGATGCTCATCCCTTAGCCTCTGAATCAAGTTCTAGAACATATTAGTGAATGAATAACTGAAGAATGACTGGATGAATCCACAACTTTCCCAAAAGTTTTTCTACATTAATCCTTTGTCATGTTTAAAAGAGGAAGATCTAGTAGTATTGCATCAATATCACCAATCTGCCTGCAGAGTGAATTGCAAGGACATTCTAAAATCAGGATTTCTGGTTTAGCCCTCTTTTATATACAGCAAGCTTCTATCTTGGTCAACAGGTACATAGGTGGGTAGGTAGGTAGGTAGGTGGGTAGGTAGGTAGGTAGGTAGGTAGGTAGGTGGGTAAGTAGGTAGGTAGGTAGGTGGGTAGGTAGGTAGATGGGTAGGTAGGTAGGTTGGTACGTGGGTGAGTGGGTCGGTAGGTAGGTAGGTGGGTAGGTAGGTAGGTGAGTGGTTAGGTAGGTGGGTAGGTGGGTGGGTGGGTAGATAGGTAGGTAGGTAGGTGGGTGGGTAGGTAGGTAGGCTATTTGTTTCTAAGGCAAAGTGCAAATATGCCACTGTCATGTTCTTGTGTGAGGTCTTGCTGCCTCTGCTGGCAAGGTGAGGTGGAATATGAAAAAAAAAAAAATGTCTTTTGTAGTTATCAAAATCTCTCCACTCCTCTCCCTCCTGGTACTTCACTGTTCTTTCTTTTCCGGATGAACTTTCCTCAGTTTCACTTCATTTCAGGGGTTCATGTATTTTTACTTCTAAGATTTCTTTCTTAAACCTGAAATGCAACCGATACTAAATACCAACATTTGAAATCTGCTCCTTTAAAATTCATTCCAGAGAGAAGGCTCGACAAATGAGATGTACTTGTACAGAACCTAACAACTTGAGTTCAGCCTCCAGGACTTTTGGAGTGTGGGAGGAGAAAACCACCCCTGCTAGTTATCCTCTGACCTCTACACATGAGCTACTTTTCACATGCACCCACGTACACATTGGTGTGCATGCACACACCATACACTATAAACAAAATATTTTTAATTTTTGATTTGCATTTCATACTCTAATAAGCTTTGAGCCTTCAGCCTGGCATTGCAATCATTACAAAAGCCAGGTGCACCAGCACAGGCTGGACCTTAGCACCCCCCAAGCCTGTATGCACATGGCCGATGTGCAGCTTGGGCTTCCTTAGTACTAAGCTTGACTGCTGTAGGATGTCCCTAAAGCTGTTACCTGACTGCGTAACTCATTTCCCAACAGGGCTGCCTTGTCTAGCCTCAGTGGGAGAGGATGCACCTAGTCCTACAGAGACTTGATGTGCCAAGGGGGGGAGATACCCAGGTGCAGCTCCATGCTCTCAGAGAAAAGGGGAGGGGAGATGGAGGAGGGACTTTGGGAGGGTGACTGGGATGGGAGTATAGCAATCAAATTTAAAGTGAAAAAATAAAAAAGAAAAGAACAAAGGGCCAGGTGCATCTACGATGAGGGGCTTAGCAAACTGATCTTACTCAATTGGTGTGTGTGTGTGTGTGTGTGTGTGTGTGTGTGTGTGTGTGTCTTTATTGTATTGGACAGAGTCACTTCTGTGAGTCAGGATGACCTAACACTTAACAGAAATCCCCCATGTCAACCTGCTGGGTAGAGTATTCTAACACTTAATCGTCTTTGCTCCCTTGAGCAACAAAAGCAGAATCTGATGCTAGGTACCCCTCCAGCACTGTGTCCATGCTCCCCCTTGAGAAATGTAGTTCCAACCAAGAACATCAGTGAGGCAATACATCCCTGAACTAAACTGTGTGAACACACAATCTCTCGTACATTTTACATGATTTTGTGAAGAATCCAATTCTTTTTGTTCACTAATTCACTCCATGTAGTTGTCATTTCTTAGCCACATGCCTTTGTTATTTATAACTTAGACATATTACTGAACATGCCCACTTGAAAACATTGTCTTTGAGTTTAAAAACTCCATACTTATAAAAAATATTATGAAGAGTACAGCTTTCATGAAGTGGCATCAAGAAATCGTGAATAAGTAAAGTCAGATACAATGTGGAGCTTGGAGAAGGATATTTGTTTGCTTGCTTGTGTGGTAGTCTAGGATGACCTTGAGCTCATTAGGTAGCTAAGGCTGAACTTGACCATAATCATCCTCCTGCCTCAGCCTCCCAATAGCTGGGACTCCTGACCTGCGGCACCATGCTGAACAGAAGCTGTGCTTTGAAAGTCACAGTGCATACTTTACTGGGGACTGTGGTTACCAACCTTTCCCTCTCTTGCCTGACTATAGTCATGTATGATTCTGCTAATGATATGGAGTGTCTTTTTCCAGGTTATCCCAGAAATTTCTCCTGATCTGCTATTCAGGCCACTGCAGTAAGGAAATGGTGCCAGACCTCGAGAGTAGGAGTGAATAAACACCATCTTGAACACACACACACACACACACACACACACACACACACACACACACACACACAATTTTATAATTAAATAGTTGGAAAATTCTGAAGGGAAGAAAATTTCCTTGAAAATCATATGAAACTCCAGATCTTGGCATTCAAAATTCAAGTTTTACTGGCACACAAAAACACTTACTCATTTACATATTGTCTACAGCTGTTTTTCACATGATACTAGCATATAGATGAAATAGCTAAGATAGAGACTAGGTAGGCAATAAATACTGAAATAGTTTCAATCTGGCCATGCAAACAAAGTGAGATGACCCTTGCCCTCAGTCTTGGCTGTCAGTTAGCTGGGAGAAGCCTAAGCCTCTGAGTTGCCAAAGAGACTCAACTGTTGGGAACTTACGTAGAAAAAGAAGCATTTTGCCTATGGCTATACCTCTGAGAGCACACCTGATCCTCGAAAGATAAACAGGGGTCCACCTTGGTTAATAAGTGGTTGGGAAAACATGTATTCTTATAGTATTCCTCATTTAGTTGGGTTTGGGTTACCCAACTAATAATACCAAGAATCTTATCATTATGTTGTCCATAGGAATGGAGAAATAATAAACTAAGTAAGAAGGTGTAAAAAAATATATATATACACACACACATATATACATATCACCATTTAGTGCTTTGTGTTCACAGTTTTTAAGAAATCAAGCAACTTTCCAGTGCCATGTTTTAAAACACATTGTGCGAAATATCAGCTTTTTATCACCAGGTGGCGCCAAAATGCAGTTTCATTAAATTGGAACTAGCCAAGATTATCTCGACTCACACTGTATGAAAATACCCTAGAGATATATATATAAATCAGAGACCCTCCAAAGAATTGGTCATTTGTATATTTAAAGCTAAAATAACATATTATTCTTGTCTAACTTCCATTAAATCTTCTCATTTCAACAAACATAATGTTGGTTTGATAATTATTTAAAGTTTGAGAGATGTGAGCCTTAACCTTTAACCTCTAAGCTCTCTCTCCAGCCCTTGATCATTATTTAAACCATACAAATTTGGTTCTACCCAAATGATCATGGGACCTTCTCTACTCAGACAAAATACAGCCCGAAAATATCCTGATAGACAGATTGACAGATCAGCAGTTCTGTCCAGGTCTCAAACAACTTTTCTACTTAAAACAGTCACTGGCACACTATTTTGGAGTCATTTTGTAATTCTTATCCTACTTTGAGTAAATAAATCAGACATCTCAAACCAAAAAAGGACTAATTGTGAATCAGAGAATCAGTACTGTATTCTGCAGTTACAAAAAAAAAAATATGAAGGGTTTGGTTGGCTTACTAGATAAGATGGATGAAGCAAAGAAGTGCAGGCTGACAGGAACTGGATGTTGATCTCCTGAGAGACACAGCCAGAATACAGCAAAAATACATAGGCAAATGCCAGTAACAAACCACTGAACTGAGAACAGGACCCCTGTTGAAGGAATCAGAGAAAGAACTGGAAGAGCTTGAAGGAGCTCTGAGACCCCATATGAACAACAATGCCAACCAACCAGAGCTTCCAGGGACTAAACCACTACCCAAAGACTATACATGGACTGACCCTGGGCTCCAACCTCATAGGTAGCAATGAACAGCCTAGTAAGAGCACCAGTGGAAGGGGAAGCCCCTGGGTCCCCAAGACTGAACCCCCAGTGAATGTGATTGTTGGGGGGAGGGAGGCAATGGGGGGAGGGTGGGGAGGGGAACACCCATCGAGAAGGGGAGGGGGAGGGTTAGGGGGATGTTGACCTGGAAACCGGGATAGGGAATAACAATTGAAATGTAAATAAGAAATAACCAAGTTAATAAAGATGAAAAAAACAAAAACAAAAACAAAACAAAAAAAATGGTGTGGTATAAATAAAGAACTGGAGGATTGAAGTGATACGAAGGGGAACCAGTTAGATACCTGATTCAGAAGGAATAGACTCAGGAGACATGAGGATGACAACTCCTGTCTCTGTGGTGAATAAAGCTCATCTATGGCGTGGAGATCAGCTGGAGTGTATTTAAATATGTGATACACTCAAGCTAAGCAAAAACGTCAATTTGGCACTGTCTTTCTGAAGCTCTCTTTTGAGCTGAAATTTCAATCAGGTGGCTAAGGCTTATGCAAAATAACTCCATGTTTTTGTCAACATGAAAGTCTTCCTGGATATCTAGTTGGTGAGCTCTCTTCATTGTGTATTCATGCATAGATTTGGCCCACATCCTTTTCAGGTCCCGCTTCTGCTGCTTTTCCTTTGCTTGTGTACATTTTATCATCCCATAAGGTAGTGGACATCAAGCATGGTGAGATACAGTCTAGTGAGTGAAGTGAGTCATCCACAGGCATATAGAGTGGAAGGGAAACACACAGTCAATGACCCTGCTATCTTGTCAGCACTCATAGAGCTAGTCAATTTAATGTCATATTACTGCACACACACACACACACACACACACACACACACACACACACACACACAGGGGAGGGAGAAGCCCTGACTAAACTTTTGATTTGTCAGAGAACAGATAGGCCAAAAATCCCAAGGAGTTCTTGCCCATAGATATAGCCATGATCCAAAGGTACACAGAAGTGTGAGGGAATAAATATCTTAGCATCTCTGACTTCTACATGGGATAACTCTGCAGCCTGTTGTATGTATCCTGGCTCCCAGGACCTCCTAATGAGATTATAGCCCATTGCCTAAGGAAATGTGCGTCATAGTGACAGCTGTTACTGCAAGTTTCCCGCCACTGTTCCATACCTTACTCCTTTATCTGTATCAGCAAGATAAACTCCTTGTACTTGATTACTGGACTCAGAGCACACGCTGGGAAAGATCCCACCCAGATCATGCTAACTTTGAGAGATAAATGTTTTGTTTTCCTTTGTGAACAATAGATTTGAAGAACGATGATAAAAGGTTAATGAAAGTTGGAAAAACAATTGAGTCTGTTCTGGGAAACGATTTACCAAAGATACCTACCATATTTATAGCCCAACAGATGTCTCAGAGAAAGCAAGGATCCCATATAATTGTTCTCATGTTTATCTTTGATATTTGGATTTCTACTATGTGATACTTACTGTGGATAAGTACTATGTCTGAACTCTCTTAAATAATAGCACAAAAGAATTTCAGAGGGAAACAAGTGAGATTACCATATAGAACTCTTTTTTCTCCAATAATTTATTTATTCACTTTACATCCTGATCACAGCCTGCTTCTTCCTCTTCTCCTAGTCACACCTTTACATTCCCTCCTCCCACTCCCCTCTTCTCCTCAGTGAAGGTCAGGCTTGCCATGGGTACCAACTCACCCTGGTACATCAAGTCACAGCAGGACTAAGCACATCCTCTTCCACTGAGGCCAGACCAGGCAGTTGAACTATGGGAAAGTGATCTAAAGGCCCACAGCAGAGTCAGAGACAGCTCCTGCTTCTGTTGTTAGTGGCCCCACATGAAGACCAAGTTGAACATCTGCTACAAATGTGTAAGGGGCCTAGATCCAGCCCAGACATACTCTGGTTGGTGGTTCAATCACTGTGAACCTCCACGGGCCCAGGTTAGTTTACTCTATTGGTCTTCCTGTGGTGTCCTTGACCACTCTGGCTCCCTCATTCCTTTACCCCACTCCTCCACAAGACTCTCTTATAGTTCAGCTATGGATCTCTATATATGTTTCCATCAACTGCTGCATGAAGTCTCTCAGGAGACAGTTAAGCTAGGCTCCTGTCTGCAAGCATAGCAGAATAGTATTAATAGTGTCAGGAGTTGACTGTCTCCTATGGGATGGGTTGCAAGTTGGGTAAGTTATTGGTTGATCATTCTTTCAATCTCTGCTCCATTTTTTGTCCCTGTGCTTCTTGTAGGCATGACCAAAACACTCTGTAACCCATTAGAATGACTAAGAGCAAAAATTCAAGTGACAGTGCATGCTGGTGGGGATGTAGAGAAAAGGCACCACCCCTCCATTGCTAGTAGGAGTGCAAAATTGTACATCATTTTGGAAATCAACCCAGTAGTGTCTCAGAATATTGTGAATAATTCTACCTCAAGACCTATACCACTCCTGGGTGTATACCCAAAAGATGCCCCACAATGCCACAGGGGCACATGTTCCACTGTGTTCACAGTGATAGTCAGAAACTGGAAACAACCTAGATGTCTCTCAATAAAGAATGGATACAGAAAATGTGGCACATTTTACAATGGAATACCCAGCTATTAAAAACTAGGACATCATGAAATTTGCAAGCCAATGGATGGAACTAGAAAATATCATCCAAATAAGGTAAGCTAAGACAGGCACAGTACATACTTACTTATAAGTGGATAGTAGCCATAAAGTACAGGATAACTGTGCTACAATCCACAGACCCAAAGAAACTAAGTAATAAGGAGGGCCCAGGGGAGGATTCATGAATCTCACTCAGAAGGGGAAATAAAATGAACATCTGAAGTAGATAGAGAGAAGGAACTGGATAGGAGTGGGGGTAGTGAGGGGAATAGGATGAAGATCAGGTGTGGTGTGGGGGAAGGCTATGAGAGAGAACAGAGATCTGTGGAGGGATGGGGGAGGGGGACTTCAGGAGACTTTGGGGGTAACCCTAGCTGAGACTCCTAGAAACAGAAGATATGGAGCCTGAAGAAGAGACTTCCTGTAGCAGGTGGGACTTCCAGCGGAAAGAAAGGGAAATCAACCCACCCACAAATAGATCTCTTTCATTGGAAGAGCCTCCAAATGTCCATACCCAAACACAGCAGTAAAACCCAGTGACTTGTTTCTGTTCTTCTGGAGCAGATTAAATGTGCTATCACCATCACGATTACTTCAGACAGAGATCCCCTTTTCCCAAAGGAGCCGCCCTCAAATACCTGTTCTCTTCTGCTACATAAACAGAGTATTCTACTTTGGTTGACATCATGCTACCTGGAATAAATATCATTTTTGCTCAGCCTGTTTGCAGTTACAAATGTGAAAAAATCAAGGACTGTTACAAGCAACATAATCTGACTCAAGAGATAGTCTAAATTAGGTTGTTTACCACCAAGAGATTCAGCAATATCTTGATACATTTTCCATTGTTGCGACTAAGGATTGTTACTGACATCAGGTACAAAGAGAGTCATGACCCTGAGTCACCAAAATTTTGAGTTCAAGGCCACATTGGACTAGCTTCCCAACAGCTAGGATTACAAGGTTATGCTGCTATGTCCAACTGAAAACATTTTCTTTTTTTTACTTCACGACTCTTGAGAACAACAAGTCCTCAAGAGTTCCTCAGACCACTCTTTGAGAACTGCAGTACTAATGCTGCCAGATTAAAGGCCCAGCTATTACAGGATATTCTGGTGCTCTGTGTGGTTACAAAAGGAGAAGCGTATTTCTTTTTCATGTAAGCAAGTATTCTTTGTAGCTCTTATACTGTCAGTATCTGGCATGCTGAGGCTCAGGTAGGAAGACATGAATTCAAGGTTCAAGGACAGTAATGGACTCTCTCTCTCTCTCTCTCTCTCTCTCTCTCTCTCTCTCTCTCTCTCTCTCACACACACACACACACACACACACATATTTATAAAATAATGTACCAATGTTCTCTCTTATAGCTTCTCTACAGCACAAAAAAAGCATACAAATAAGAAAAAGAAATTTTCTCTTATGGTAACAGTGAATTTTTGAGTTTTTAATATTGAATACGTGAGCCGAATTATATTGATCCTGGAGATCATTTTTGTAAAGTGCTCGTTTCCTTCTTCGTCTCATCTGAGACATTCATAGCTACCAGAAGATATTGATTTGGTGTCCCATGAGCACAACCCTAGTAAATCTGGCAAGAAAAAGAGTCTTTGACATCTTAAATTGTCTCTTTCTCATTGCTTTCCCTCTATCTTCACAGTTGGACCCCTGCCAATAAAACTTTAGCCTGGAAAAAAGATTAATTGAAGCTCTTTTCATGAAAAATAGTTTTTTAGTGATGCACAATAACCTTTTTTTTTTTTTTTTTACTTTCTTTTTTCTTTCCCGGTGATTTCAGGAGCAACTCAGTGTTTTTGTAATTTTTCTTATTTATCCTGTCATTGATTTAAAAAATCGAAATCCAAATTCCCCCAAAATTCAAATCCCAAAATGTGTATAATAATACCCAAATAGCAAATCTCTAATATATAAAATTTATGTATTGGTGTAGGATAGTATTCTCTAAGCATGACAATCATTATCTTTTACATCAAAGCAGCTGTAATTGCTCACAAGAGAGCCTCAAGATGTTCCTTTTTGATGTTCCCACACAAAAGGAGGAAAGAAGGAGGTCTTTATCCATGCCACTGAAATTTTAGCCCCTCCATTCCCCATCCTCCTTATTTAATTTGGCCTAGGCTGTAAGCATGCTTAGCAAGTGCTAGAGCACATAGAATGTAGGAGATTTATTTAAGGGGGTGATGGATGGACTCCATCTATACAGGTATGGAGAAGCTGTTATTTATGCTGAGGTGATACTTTCTAGTGATGCACCTGTTTTGCTGTCACCCACACTCCTATAAGTAACCCTCACCCTTGCTTTTCTAAGTAAACCCAATAAACTCAAGAGGTTCGCCAAGCTGAACTTGGATGGAATTGTTTCTTCTGTCTGTCATTGGATCCCTATCTGAGTACACATAGTTTTTTACATCCTCTCCGGGAAAAATTCATGCAACACATACAAGTTTAGGATTAAGTGGAAGCCAGTGGGCCTCTCAGGTAATGGTTTTTTTTAATATTTAATATTACAAATACTGAATGTTATGAAGATCTTTTCCAACATCATTTTCTCTGTTTATTAACTTTCCCACATCTAGTTTTAGCATAGATTCCTTGAAACTAGTTGTTAGGATTTGAATGTCAAGTCATGGGAAGCTTTGAGATTGGTCAAAAAGAATCCTGTGAGAGTTAGCCCTTGCTTTGCCTTATGGTCCCAGCTCTCTGTTTTATGGTCCAGAGCATGTGTGGTAAGTTCAGAAAGGAATGTGAGGTCACTTTGTTTTCCCTTTGGGAGTGTTCTGTCCCTTAGCACCATTTTTTTTACTCCAGTGGTTTGTTCTGAGTTGGGACAATCAAAATTGTCTCTAGGCTTTGCAAAATTAGCCTTGCTTGAAACTCACAGATACCTCCATCAAATTATTATTCAACTTTCTGAAAGAAAAAAGAAATGGTTATTGAGGCAAACAATTTAGGCAAAACACTCTTTGATTTTCGGCCAGGAACTCATGGCAGCTTCTTTTATTAATAGGAATCAGATTTAAAACTGTTAGAAAAAAATGTACAGGAAAGGAAACTTCCTTGATGGTGCAGAGCTGCCAATCAGGGACAGATACAAACCTCTTAGCCATCCTCAGGGGCATCATCTCAGGCACTTGGAGGTAAATAAGTGTCTCCATTCTCTCAGCAAATTCATCCCATAGCCCCCAGATGAGAATTCCCAATCAAACTAAGCAATGTAATCTCAAAGAGGGTCCACACTAAAAATGGTTTAGCTGAGGGCCTAACCACAGCCTCGCATTACTTTCAGGATTCTGGGGGTGAAAAAAATAAAGGTAATTTTTTTCCTGAATGTGGAGAACACAGATCTCTAAATCCCAGTGACCCTAACCTTATACCCCCTCCCCCATTCCATTGTCAGCTATGTATAGCCCCATGCAACAGCACTTTTGCAATTATGTAGAATGAAACTCATTGAGCTTAGTGGACATAACTGACCAGGACAGATCAATTAGCTGTAAGCTTATTTGGGTAACACAACTGCAATATTTAAAATAATTACCATGTAAAAGTTGTCACAAGGATTGATACTGTAGCTTCAGGGATCAGTTAGTGGGAAGAGGAGCAGGGTCTGCATAAAGAAATCTCAAATGTCCTCAAATTCTTCATTCTAGAATCTTCTTTTCAAGAATCATGGCAATCTATCACTTTTAGGAGGAAAGCTTACAAATTAAATTACCCACTGGACAGATGACCATCTTTCTTTGGCCAAATACTAATTACCCTCGGGTTTGTATGCTTAAGATAGTCTTCCAAAAGTTGCTGGATCTCATCCACAACCAGTGACTTTGTGGTGGGAGATAGCCCATTAGCACAGCCATGACCTTGAGAGAAGTCATAAGGAATATTATAGAAAAATGTCTTTTTAAGGGACAGCACAGGGGTGAGAGTTGCAGCTTGCTAAGTAAAGTGCCTGCCTAACATGCAAAAAACACAAGATTCAATAGATAGCACCAAATAACCCAGGAGTGGTGACCAACACTTATAATATCAGCACTTGGAAGGTATATGCAGGAGATTCAGAAATTCAAGGTCATCTTTGGCTACATAGTGAGTGGAAAACCAGCCTGGGCTACATACACCCCTCTGGCTATTGATGTTTTTGTTGTTGCTGTTGTTGTTGTTGTTAAATGGGGGTCAAGGGGTCAATAAGGTTTCTCAAAGAAAGGAGAGAGAAATTGTGGTATTCCAAGTGGTTTATAAGCCATGCTCTTGAGCAGTCTGAATCCTCTGAGCCACAGTTTAAGAACAGTTTATAAGTCATCACACACACTAGGCCACAAGGGAGAAAAACAGCTCTTTTAGAACTGTGGCAAAAGAGTTGTATTTTGTGGCACTGTGCAGTACAGCTCTGATCTGCTTAAAAGTGTCTGTTAGCATTCGTCTACAGTTACCCCCACAGTCCCACAGTTACCTGGCAACACCAGGTATGCTCCACCCCACAGTTTCCTGGCAACAGCTAGGTATGCCTGACAATATAAAAGGGGCTGCTTGTCCCCTTCTCTCTATTTTGCTCTCTTGTTCTTTCTTGCTCTCTTATCCTCTAACCCCTTAGTCCCTTCTTTCCCCATTCCCCTCCCCCATCTCTCTCCACGTGCTCATGGCTGGCCTTTAGTCCTCCTCTACTCTTCTACTTATCCCTTTCCCCTCCTCTCCTCTCCTCTCCCCTCCCCTCCTCTGCCCTCCCCTCCCCCCCCTCCCTCTCTTCTTCTCTCTCTCTCTCTCTCTCTCTCTCTCTCTCTCTCTCTCTCTCTCTCTCTCCCTCTACTGTCCTCTTAAGTCCCCTCCCCATGCCCTGAATAAACTCTGTTCTATACTATACTGACATGTGGCTTGTCCCTCAGGGGGAAGGGATGCGTCAGCATGATCACACGTAGGCACCCCTTTCCCCCACACCTCCACACAACATAATCCCCTCTTTATATAAACACATCAGTGTCTACCTCAGGTCCTCTGCTGAGCACCTGTGTGAAACTGTAGTGATGCAACTGTTGATAAATATAGCTGATGCTGTTACACGTGTTTGATCATGCTAACAACAGATCAGCAGCCAACTAACTGACTCTGAAAACATAGCTTGTTGCTCCTAATTCCCAGCAGGAGACACAAGTAAGGCCACAAGGGGGCGGGTGTAAGAGAAAACCAAGAGCAAGAAGACTGTTGAGATTTCCCTGGAAAGGAATGGGCCTGGATCTGGAATAGATAAACAAGTTTAAGATTGTGTTGTTGGACATTGCAGAGGGACCTGAAGTGGAGGAGATATGTCTATTGTCTGGTATGTGTCCTGGGGTAGGTTAGGCATAGGGAACAGTGGCTTAGGGTTTGAGAGCTCTCTGAGGACCCGTAAACAAAGTGATTAAGGTTTGGCTAGCCCTTGAATACATATGGACCAGTATCACATATACAAAAGACATACCTTCAAGAGTCATTGCCTATCCCTAGGAATTAGCTAGTCCTGAAGGAGCAGTTCTTTCAATGTCAGCAAAGCTTCATGTGGGATGACCGGAAATCCCTTTTTCATCACATATGCCATTAACCATTTAGCTAACCATTGCGCAATACATCCTTCAAAATTGTCTCTGTTGCCTTTGTGGTTGCTCAGTTTATTTCTCTCTTACCACATACTATCAGCATAACTTAAACCCCTCATTTAACCCCACTATGCTTCAAATATAAGCCACTTGCAGTTGATATAGTGGGTTGAAGTAGTTAATATCTGTAAAATACATTTTAAACACCATACATATGAACATTTGATTTTCCAAACGTCAACTGAACTAAAGGGGGGGGTGGCAATTACCTCCTGGAATGGGAGTAAAGAGTTGTAAAGGCTTGTATTCTCATGCGAATTGTGTTATGCAAAAACGTGTTTGCAGCATCCTGCACATAAGCTTAAGGAAGTCTGCCCCCAGTTGGCTCTGATGGAGAAATAAAGTTCGTAATGGCTGGGCAGGGAACAGAGGGGGTGGGGCTTTTAGATTTCCCAGACAAGGGATGAAGAAAAGAGGAAAGAGAGAATCTCCATGACAGGAAAGCAGAAAGATCAGACTTAAAAGGCCCACGGACTTGTAAGAATCCAGAAAAGTCGCCCCAGGGGCCACTTCCCTGATTTGGTCTGAGGTAATGGAGATAAAATACAGAATTAGCAAGTATTAATTCATGAATACTGGAGGGGAGTGTGTGCTAGCCAAGGGGAGGATTAGAAGTGTCTGTCCATTGAGCTAGTTAGGCATATTAAAATATAAAGTGTGAGTGTGTGTGTGTGTGTGTGTGTGTGTGTGTGTGTGTGTGTGTGTGTGTGTATTTTCATTCATGAATCAGAGAGCTCTGGCGGGTGGCTAGGAGCATAATCAGCCACCAGGGGCACAAATTGGATTAACTATTCACTGCTACAGATGGAGCGCAATAAGGTAGGCAAGAACTCATTTTTGAAAATTATTTGGAGATTCCCAAATGGAATGCACACACAGCATGATGTAAGAATAAGAGGTAGAAAGAATCGGTTTCTCAGCAGAGCCTAGCCAAATCATGTTCTTTCCCAAGCCATGTAAGCCATGAAACTAGAACAAAGGAACACAGCTGCAGGCAAGAATTTACCCCTGGCCTCTCTCAAAGGCTTCTAGCTGCCTTTGAGAGTTTGAAAGCACAGGCACTGGGAGCCCCTGCTGTCCAAAAGACAGGCTCCTCCAGAGTCCAGCAGAGACAAATGGTAGAAGCAGCCTGCCTCCTGCAACCAGATAAATAAAGAATAGAGATAAATGAAACTTGATTTAATTGTTTTAAAAGGATAGAAGGGAATATAATAATTTTTATTTAGGTGGTTTCAAGTGTAAATGGAAGAAAGAAATTCAAGCCTCTGATCTCAATTGTAAGAAACAAAGGCACACAGATAGGCTAAATGAAAAATGCTTTAAAGTAAATTTTAAAAGGGCAAATACTCAAATTCTCTAAATGTTAGCTCTATGGGAACTGTGGGATTGTTTAGCCTGGTATGACAAATTAGAAGCCTAAGAATAGGCTCATACAGTAAATAGAAGGGAGGATTTACACATATATGAATAAACAATTGAGGCGTTTGATCTTAAATTATAGGTCAAAGAGCAGGGATGAGTGGAAAAACCTTATCTCAGACAGATAATAGAAGCTTATGTTAATTCGTGTTATATAAAGAGAAAAGGGACACATGTACCCATAGATATATTAATCTCCTTAGAAGGGAGAATTTAAGTATACAGATGGATAAATAACTTATGCCTTGATCTCATGTAGATTGGGGCAGGAGATGGTAAGAGAGCACTATCTCAACAGATAATATCTGTTTAGATTGTTTTCATTGCTTTGAATTGTTTTAATTATGAAAATGACGATGATTATAAATTTGGTGGTATTTATGATATTAAAAATCCTCTGGGAGAGAGATTAAGCTATTAAATTAATCCAATCTATACCATTAATTATTTCTGGTTACTGGACAATTTGGGAGAGATGCTCTGTATTTGTATTGACAGGAAAGTAGAAAAGGCTTTGGAATCCTTCCAGAGTGATATGGATTAGATTTGTCAGGGGAAGACCCCCTGAAGATCTTGGCTACAGAAAAGAAAAAAGTAGAGAAAATCAAACAGTACAGGTAACTTGATTTGCTGATACCTTGATGTGGGAACAGCCGTATAACTGCCTTAGACATAAAAATATCTCTAGCCAAAACTTCACCTATAATTAGAAAATAAATCTTGTTGGTTGTGGAATCCTTAAGATTCATCTTGTCATCCTTCACATGGCATGAATAAAGATTTATTACAATTGTTACTGGTCACATTAACATATAAAAGGATATTTGTCTTTCACCTGCTCAAACAAGGAACAAAAATTCATCCTTTAACTGATCTGTGCATGTTGCAAAATCTATAGAATTATCTTAATAATATTAAACATTTGGTTATGAGATTCATATATTGCAGATCCTTCAGGACGATAAAATGACCTGCTGTTACAGAACTCCGATTCCTGATGCTGTCCAGAGACTTGCTTCCAGAACAGCTTTAGGAATTGCTGCTGATTCTAGATGGAATCAGTTCATCTACCTTTTCACACAGATCCAATGGACATTCACTCAAGCCCTGAGACTTCTAAGAGTACAGAGACTGGATAACAGATGCTAAAGCTAACTTTCTTACATCTAACAAATTTTCTAATTTTCCTATACTTCCCAAACCCCATATAAACTTTTCATCACTATATTCCATAGGAAGAAGTTATGGAGAATTTTCATCCTGATCCCTTGGGTTTGGTGTCTGGTTATAGTTATTTTATAAATTATAGATGGGTTGTCATTTTTAGGGATAACTTAGAAATGGTATGATTTTGAACAAGGAGGAAATAGATGGGATGGATTACTAAATATATTCTTAAACAAACCATTGTATAGACAATTGATTGTAAAGCCACTTACACTGATATACATCTGTAGAAATCTTTTTATTTGGTACAAACCAAAGTTAAAAATTTTATATTGGTACAGAATTTATAGACTGATGCAAATTTAAGGTTTTTATTGGTATAAATTTCTTATATTGATACAAAAATTGAAACTAATATTTTTGCTCTTAGATAGGTATTGTGCCTATACAACTCATTTAAGAATACAAGGCTTAGACAGTCCTTCTAATAGCTACTATTACAAACTTTTTGAGATGATTAACTAACACAAGTTAAGAGTCAGATAGTAAACTCATGGATTTATTAGATTCTGATCTAATTATATTAAAATATTTTCAATATTATTCAAATGGAAATAGCTAAGAATAGTAAGGTTCAACAGTTCAGATATACTTTACATAGTCTTCAAAAACATCAGAAATACACAGAATATGACATTTAATATTAATATATCATTAAATATCATTTGATTTGAGACATGTCTACTCCTGACAGTAACCCCATCATGGTTCAAAGAAGAAATTGAGCATCAAAACCTCCACATGGTGTTGCTCCAGTTATGTCAAGGCAGCCATTGGACAAAACTGCCCTAATTCATCTACAGATGACTTTCCAAGAAAGGACACACAATGCTGGATAGTCAGCAGCTTAGCTCTGCCAAGACAGAGTAAACTAGTCCTTCATAGTTTCTGTTTCATTTAAGATTGGTCAGATGATCCTGGGCCAGAAGGCTGAAGACAGATCCTCCAACATTTTGAAAAATAGGGGACTATCCATGGATTCAGCTGTCTACACAATTCAGTTAAGTTTTTGAAGCTATGTTTTTGTGCTTCCTATATATTTGAATAATATATATCTTGGATTTCTAACAGGGTTGAAGACTAATTACAGTCTCATAATCAAATTTAAGTTAACATTGATGAAGATGTTGATTTAAAAGGATGGTTTTCAGATGGTAATACAAGTTAAAATCAGAACCTAATTCAGATATAGGATTGTAAATCTTTAAGTAGGATAGATGGTAGAGTACTTTATCTAAATGGACAAGATTGACAGACTAGAGGCTTTTAATATATCATACCTCATAGTTTTCATGACTATTATAATTATGCTCATTGCAGATCAGAAACAAAAGGCCTTTTTAGTGAACAAAAGGCAGGGGGAATAGCACCTTGTGTTCTCATACTAGTTGTGTTACACAAAAGGCCTGTTTTCAGTGTCCTACACATAGGCTAAAGGAAACCTGCCCTGAGTTGGCTCTGATTGGGAAATAAAGTTGCCAACAGCTAATGGCTGGCCAGGGAGACAGAGAGGGTGGTACTTTTAGATTTCCCAGACAAGGAATGAAGAGAAGAGGAAGGAGAGACTCTCCATGATAGGGAAGCATAAAGATCAGACTTTAAGGCCAACTGACATGTAAGAATCCAGGAAAATGGCCCCAGGGGCCACTTCCCTGATTTGGTCTGGGGTAGCAGAGATAAAATATAGATTTAGTAAGTATTAATTCATGAATACTGGAGAAGATTGCTTGCTAGCCACAGGAAGGTTTAGAAATTCCCAGCCATTGAGCTAGTTAGGCATATTAAAATGTAAAAGTTTTATGTGTTTGTTGGGGGAGGGGCTTCATTCATGAATCCAGAGAACTCTGGCAGATGTCTTGAAGCATGGTCACCCACTGGGAATTCAAAATGGATTAACAATTCACCACCACAACGAGCTTTTTGGCTTCAAAATCAGAATTATATAAAAGGAAAAGATATGAATGGAAAAACTTTTGATAGTTTATGGAAAGACCACGTGTTTGACTGTGCACTTAGTCCCCTAGTGCAGACCATCAGCCTAATTTCACGTCTGAATTTAGGGATCAGAAAAATATGCTGTATGGGCAAGCAAACTAATTCTAGTTCCTAGCAATGAGTTTTCTGACTTCCTTATCTTCTCCCCTACTACTCCAGGTACATGTAGTCTGCACTTCTAGCATACTGTTGATCTGACAAGTCTCTTTGAGACTCAGAGATGTGAAGTGAGAAACTCCTCCAGGCTTGATAATATGCAAAGGAGGAAGAAGCTACATTGATCTTAGCCACCAGCTTATTACCAGCCAATAAACACACAGGCCAATAAGAATACAGGAAAGTAAGAACATGTCCAGGTTATAAAGGGAATACCACTGGTGGGAATAAGCAAAAGAATAGCCTTCAGAACTGGGGATTTCAAATGAAAGCTGGAACAATGATCTGAAAAACAGAGTTGGGAGGATTTACACAAGGATGATTTCTTATAGACACTAACAACTTTTGGAGAGCAATAAATTTAGACAGGAGACCCTCGGGGAAATTTTCTGTCAGCTGTCCTCTAAGGCTGACCTTCTCTTCAGAGTCTTAGGATGCCTACCAAACTCTGAACTTCATCAAATAAAGGTGGTTACAGTTGTCCTCTTAATAGCCACAATCTGTCCATATGAAACTGCATACAGAATGGTGGAATTGCCTAATGATGTTTTTCTTAATGGAGCCCCTTCATCAAACAACAAAAAATGGAGTTTATTATCTATGATTTTATAACAGTGGCCTTCACTTTCAGGAGCCTGAACAACAGGGAACACTTAGAGATATTTTAGAACATTCATTAGTTAGTTTGGTTGTTATAACTTGGGTGTGGGGAGGCAATGCCAGTGGGTTTCATCTAGGAGTGATGCTAAAAATCCTGTAGTGAAGAGAACACGTCCTCCTACAACAAAAAGAATTACCCAGCTCTGTATATCAGTACTACCAAAGTTAAGAAAGGCTTAGTTAGA
This sequence comes from Rattus rattus, assembly GCF_011064425.1. NCBI lineage: Eukaryota > Metazoa > Chordata > Mammalia > Rodentia > Muridae > Rattus > Rattus rattus. The sequence goes on from NC_046172.1 coordinate 28,255,005, forward strand.
ATATGTAGAAACATTTTGCTCACATTATCTCACTTAAATATTAATAGATACAGAAGTAGTACTTCCCCTCTTCTTACTAACTTGACTTTAGAGGATGCAACTCCAGAGTCTAGACCTGGCATTGATTGTATAGCTTATAGTTCCACGCAGTGTATATACTGTAAATTACCCTATTACATGACAATGAGTGTGTACGTAGGGAAAGGATGGAGAGATTTTTAAATACTAGCTCTAATTATTAAATGTTTGTGCAACAGAGAAGTGCAGGTACTTACTATATATTATAAACTTCCTATACAGATGCATTGTTTTACTTTCAAAGATCACAAATACAAAAAAAAATCTCCTTAATATTAACATTATACTTTGTGTCATTCAATCTTTGACTGTTAGACGGCAGTTTTCCATTTAAGAATTCCTGCAGCAATTCTCTTCTGGTTCTCATCCCCTGCATTTTGTTTCTCTCTCTCTCTTTTTTATTTAATGTTTTCCCTCTGCTTTTCATTTGTTTATTTGTTTGAGACATGGACTGATCTTGAACTCAAGATCTTCCTGCCCCAGTTTCTCTAGTGCTAGGATTATAGACATGTGCTACCACGCCTTGACTCTAAGGGCTATTTCAAGGAAGTTTGGCAGGCTATTTAATACTTTGCAACAGATAAAGACAATAAAACAGAAGTAAAACAAAAATCAGTACATGACTACAAAATCTAAACAAATACTTGGTGCCTATGGACCTAACATTTATTTAACCTACACAATGTGTTTGAAAGATTAAAATGCATGGTATTAGTTTTGTTTGGTTGGTTTTTTTGTTTTGTTTTGTTTTTGTTTGCTTTTTTGTTTTTGGTTTTTTGGGGTTTTTTGTTTATTTTTTGTTTTTGTTTTTGTTTTACTTACTGTTACAAAAATGTTTGATAAAAGCAGCTTAAAGATGAAAAATTTGTTTTGGCTTACAGTTTTAGGGTGTATGATTCATCATTGCATGAAAGATGGAGTGTCAGGAACCTGAGACCACTGATAATACTGCAACCACAACCAGGAAGCAGGAAGAGAGAACCTGAAATAGGCCAATGCTATAAGCTTTCAAAGCCAACCTCCAGTTATGTACTTTCTCCAGGCAAGCTCCTCCTCCTACGTATTCATAACCTTCCCAAACAATGCCACCAGCTGGGAGCCAAGCGTTCAAACACATGAAACTATGGAGGGGGACATTTCTCATTTGAACCACAACATCCACATGTGAAAACAGATTCACTTGCAATTCCTTAGTGTCAAACCGCAGATTTATTGTGTATGCAGTAAGATGGCAAGTGGTTAAACTATACCAGAAATCTGAGTGGCTTTAAGAACAGGACCAAAAGTCCAATCAAGCCTCAAGACTTGAGGTTAAGACTATCATTTTGAAATTAGTTGTATAATGATGCAATTTTTGAGGTGGAAAAATGTGACAACTTTTGTGTCATTGTTATGTTTATTAGCATCATATCTGGAACAAATTTTATTTGTTTCAAGTGGGGTCAATCCAAGCATTGTGGGTTCACTGGTGGAACTTAATTTCTGACATCTTGGTCATTCAAATCTTGCTGTTTCTGGATTACAAATAGGTTGATTCTCTAGTAGACTTCCAGAATCCAGTCTGTTCTTATTCAGAGGTTAGGTGATCAGACATTTCAGCAAACAATGATATTATAAATATACTAGACTCATAAATTGTAACTTTCCCAACAGAGTTAATGCTATTTGGCAGAAATTAAAACATTATCCTCAACAAACAAAATCTTGAAGCAATGATCTCATCCCTCTAAACCTCCCCACCCCCAAATATGTAGCTAGCTAGGAATTTTGCTTAAGTTTCAGCTGGAGATCCATCATAGTGTGACCACAACTCAGGTGGAATTGATCAGACAGCGAGTGTCCAAGTGAGTCAAGGCCAGCCTTTCCTTATCTAAATGCCTTGGCTACAAAATAAAGGTGTTTTGGCTGCTATAGATGTCTCCAAAATATGAGTGGAAACATTTTTGATAAAAACAATGTTTAAAGATTTAATGTTTAATATAACTATTAAAGAGAAGTTGCATTTCTTTGAAGTACAAATGTGTGAAATCTGATCACCTTGGATCTAAAAACACAAAAGTTCAGGCAATTCAAGAACCATGTTTTTCAACATGTAGGTCATGACCCTTTTGCAGTAAATCCAACAACCCTTTCACAGGGGTCACACATCGGATGCCCTGCATATCAAATATTTTCATTATGATTCATAACAATAGCAAAGCTGCAGTTATAAAGTAGCAATGAAAATAATTTTATAGTTGGGGGTCACCACAACATGAGGATTTGTATTAAAGGGTCACAGCATTAGGAAGGTTGAAAACCACAATCTAGAGTGTATTTCTTTTAAAGTTTTTATATGACAGGAACTACACATTACACCTGATGGTATCTGCCTTCACAAAAAAGGACAGCAAGCACTGGTAGATTTAAAGTGCCTAAGGAAACATCTCAAAATTGACTCGTGAAACATTCATCATCTTACACAATAAAAGGTCCTATCAGTAGCAGCACATTTTCTGCCAGCTAAAAAATTAACTGAAACAAAATGAGCATGAATGATATTTTTGTGAAACTTCCCCATGTAGGGAGGTGAACACTGATAGCACTTGTGGATACGTTGTGGATGAGAATGGGGCTGTTGTGATTTGTCCAGCCTTGACCTTATAGTTTCCTTCCTTCCTTCCTTCCTTCCTTCCTTCCTTCCTTCCTTCCTTCCTTCCTTCCTTCCTTCCTTCCTTCCCTTCCCTTCCTTCCTTCCTTCTCCTTCTCTCTCTCTCTCCTCTCTCCTCTCCTCCTACCTTCTTTCTCTCTCAAAGTCCTACCTTAAAATAATTTAAAAAATATGAAAAGGGAGCCTTTTCCTACTGGAAGAATTAGGAAACCAAGTATGATTCAATGTTGCTTTCTTGTTTTCTAAGGGTTGTTTTCCCATTTGCTGTACAGAATACTTTAGCTCTTCTATACTGTGGAATTATCATATTCATATTTATAGACCAAATTCCTGGCACTTACTGGATTTGCAAGGAAAGATGGATGATTGTGTACATAAACGTCTTTCTCTATCCCATAAGCCATTTTAATCATTATACTGAAGATAATTTAATTGTGCTAACAGGACTCTGTATACTCTACATCTTTAGAGTACTACAAATATTATAATAGAGGAAAAGATTAGGGAAGTATTAGTGCTAAACTCATAGCTACTTTTCCCCATTATTTCATTAGATTGTTGTAAAGCAAGTGATAAAGACACACATTTGAAATACATTTTCAGTTAATTCTCATGGATTAAGTAATTTCTTTCTCAGCACTGCTTTTGTTCATTGAAGAAACACATGTATGTTGCCGTTTAGTTTGTACATTTTTCTCTTTGCAGCTCAATGGACTGTCTTTGATGACTGCCTGCCTAATTGGCAAACACTTTTTAGTAGATTCCAAATTCTAACAAAAACTGAAGAAATGTGTAGTTTAGGTTGTATTTCAGTGGTAGAATTCTTGACTCACACACATGATGCCCTACGTTCAATCCCCAGTCCTGCCAGTACAAACATACTTACCACTCATATGTATGTATTCTTCATAAACAGATTCATATGTATTTCCTCATATACATATTTTCCTCCCTTATATATTTTATACATACACACATCAATGTCAATCATGTCACCTTTTTACAGATGTATATTCTATAGTCTTCCTCACCTCAAATTGCTAGAGTTGGAGATGACCACATATTATAGGTGCTGAATCAATTTTGAAGTCTATTCCTTTGATAACATAGTATTGGGAAATAAGATGTGTCTTTGCAAAGAAGGAGAGAAAATTACACCTTTCTACTTTATGGGATAGGAATACGTGGTTTTCATCACCTAGTAAGAGTGCAGCTGACCTCAACAGTAGATGGCCTAACACCCATTTTAGAAAAGCAAGAGTTATGAGAAAATTTGAGGGGCATCAGATGCATCTTCTTTTGAGTCATTTGGAAAATGGAATTTTGACCTGTCCAGAAAAACAAAAAATAGTTTATGGCTCCATATAATGGCATGTTGGTACTGGGTTTCCAATAGAACATGTCCCAACGCTTCCACTGTAATGCCAAAATGGTGTTTGAATAGCCAAATGAAGAATATTCCTGGACTTGTCATGGACTCCTTTTGTGGCAAATTTACCCATTGTGGCAGCACAAGAAAACCATGGGACTTACAATTACCAAAGAAAAGCCTGCGTCTCTTAGACTATTGCTTCTCAAACTTCAGCATGCAGAGCAATTGCCTGCACAAACTAATGCTTCTCCACAGTCTGCCTGGTACCCAACTTTCTGCATTTCTAATTATCTAAGTGGCTGTCTGATACAGTAGCTGGCCCATGAATCAGGCTTGAAGTGAATGAGCATTTCCTTTTTGAAAAAAAAAATTATCATCATCATTTGTGCATGTGGAAGCTCACATGTCAGACCAGAATTTAACTTTTTGCTATTAGTTCTCCCTGTCCACCTTCACATGGATGCCAGGGATGGATCTCAGGCCACAGAGTTGTGCAGCAAGTGCTTTGGTCTGATGACCCCTCTCACCAATCCCAACAAAGGAGTATTTTAAATGAGGTCTGGTCTCCATTCCTTCTTCTTTGATTAGTCAGTTGACTGGCTGAGCAATCAATTCACACCAGCAGGAATTGAGACACTAGTGAGTACAGGTGAGTAAACACGAGAACAGACCTCTCTTACTGATAGTCCTACATCTGTGCTCCTCTATTATCTGGGGAGAAAAAGCTACCCAGCATAAGTTCCTCATCCTCACAAGATGAATTTGCCAGGGACATCTTAATCCGTAAGACGGGTCTGTAAAGAAGGTGTCTGCCTGCACTTTTGGGGAGGAGGGAACAGAAGAAATGGCAAAGAACCAGCAGCTTGTCAATGAGCAATGGGAGCCATCTACCCCTGCTGTATTTCAGTGATGGTACAGCTAATGTATATCCCATGAAACAACACCATGGAGATGCATCGTTCAGCTTCATAAACTGTCATACAACTAGATATGGAAAGCTGAAACTGTCCAGCAAGCACTAGCTCAGATATAGTCAGGAAGAAATGTTAAGTGAGCATCTGAGAACCTGAGATGATTTGAGAATTAGCGCCATGCATAGGCTGGCCATTTCTAAGGGCTTTATAAACATCAACAATGATGACTGCCTACCATCTCCTCCAGGGATTTTTTAATTTAGTGTTTTGGGCTACAGTTTGGGTCTAGAATTATTTTTAACTAGAAACTTCTATTTTAATACACAGCTCCCTCTAAAGTAATCTCATCTGGTTTTTAAACCACTTTTAAGACTAGAAAAGAAGTAAGCCAGTGGGGGAGATTACTTGCCCAGAGTCCCTATAGTTTGCAGGGTAAGACAAGAGTATCAAAAGTTTGGAGCCAGTATTATCTATACAAGAGACTTTTTCTCAGGCAAATAAACAAATAAATAAGAAAGCTATAAAAATTGTTCATAAAAATAAACATTTTGAAATAACACAAGCAAGATTGGTAACACTTTCTTCCTTTCATGCAGTTGTTACAGGGGAGTTAAGAACACCAAAAATCTGTCTTCTCAGCAAATTTAAAATATACAATGTATTTCTTACCCTAGCCACCAGGCTGTGTATTTGACCCTCAGAAACTACCCATCTGGCCTAACTGAAAGTTTATCTTTTCACAGACAGCTCCCTGTTTTCCAACCCTCATCCCTAGCAACAGCCATTCTCCTCTATGCTCCAGATGAATTTTTGAAGACTCTACATGTAAGTGAAATCCTGTCGCATGTCTTTCTGTATCTGACTTAATTCACTTAGCACAATGTTCTGATTTATCTTTCTTTTCCACAATGCTTGTCTTCTTTTTTTAAGGCTGAATATTTGCATGGGAATGCATTTTTTTTAAAAGTTAGATTTTTGATAGTTTCATGCATGTATGTAAAAATTAGTCTGTTTTAAAACTCCCATCTCTCTCACCCCCTTCCAATTTCTGTAACTGCCATTTTTCTTTCCAAACTAGTTCCATTCAAATCTCATATCTCCCTACCTATCTTTCTCCTTCCCTGCTTTCTTCCTTTCTTCTTCTCCTAATTCATCCTCTCCCTCCCTTCTTTTCTCCTGCCATCATTTCTTGCTTCTTTGCTATTTTGCCTTGTACAGATGTTCTTTGCTGCTGTGCATTCGTGACTGCATCACTCACATCATAGACAGAACACAGTGCTTCATGCCAATCCTCCCTAACCCTCCGGCTCCCACAGTCCTTCCACTCCCTATCCTGAAATGGTCTCTGGGACTTGGAAAAGGTGGCATGGATGTTCTATTTAAGGATGCCCTCTCAATGGTTGCTTTTTCTCAGGACTTTGACAAGTTGTGAGTTATCACTTTGCCAGTCCAAATGGCAGAATTTTTAAAACTCCCACATTAACTTTAATATGAGAAAAATGGTAAGAGACATTGCCATAAAGTGATGCTTCTTGGCCTATAATACACATAAAACATCTAGGGATATAATTGAAAATGCTGGTCATGATCCAATAGAATTGGTAGGGACTGAGTTCCTGCTTTTTTCAAATTTTTCTTGTGATGCCAATGCTGCTGCTGGGTTTCCCAATCCGACTCTCTCTCTCCCAAAGATCTGAAACAGAGGTGCTCAAAGTGTTATATCAGTATGGTTTCAAAGCTACCTATTGTCACAGAGAAGCTGACAACACTCATTTTGAAACTTTTGCTAAACTTTGACCTTGCTGGGATGCCTACATGTGGAGTTTTGTGTTGAAAAAAATAAAAGATTAGAATAAAATATATCAGTACATATAATTTATAAATAATTCATTTGGAAGAATATTCTCGCCATAGGCATGCAAATTTAAGGACAGGAAGCACATACTATTAACCAGTGAATTCCAGTTCTGTGATGAAAGAATGCGTATGAAATGTTGACTGGGTGACTGATACAACATTGTCATCTACAAATTAGTGGTCAAGAACTACATGATCATATTACCAAAGAAATAACACAAAAATTTCATGTTTTAAGTATTTTAATGTATATTCTTAGGTATCCTCAGGTCATAGATTGGACTTGCCTGAAACATAAACCAAAGTAGGAGGATTGCCATGGGTTTGAAGGCAGCTTGGCTACATAGTGAGTTCCAGACCAGCCAAGGCTACAAACTTATCACCCTGCTATACAAACGACAGACCAAATGCATCACCAATTGTCAGTAACACAGCATCTTGACCTGGTTCATACCTTCTAAAACACACTCTACTCTACACAGCTCTTCCAGAGGACTTTCTTGTGTTTAACTCCCAGCACCCACATGGCAGCTTACAACTGTCTATAACTCTAAGATCTGATACCCTCACCCATACATACATACACACAAAGCATCAATTCACAGAAAATAAGAAGCATAAAAAGATCCAGCATTTTATAAAAAGAATCTGCTCATGAAGAAGAAGATTAGTGTTCTCATTGTATGGTGCTTTGAATAAATGACTCTCAATTCCAACTGAATATGATGAGCAAACCACAATCTGGACCCATCAATTTGCACTCCTAAAGTGAGACCCAGGCAGAAGCAGTGGATCTCTCCCTGGCTGATTCAATGACCATGCAAAGCTGAGAAAACTAGGTTGGTAGATCTAACAGGTGTACAAAGGTGAAGTGGCATCCCAAGGAAGGCACTCATTAAACAGGCAGTGGAGGGAAGGTCTTGGTAGATACTGAGCAATAAACTGCAAAATCAGGACTACTCACTACAATGATGTTGGAAGAACTATCCATTCATTATGCAGGGTAGAGCCTAGCCATGGAAAGAGATACTTAGGAGGCCATCACAATACTGATCACAAGAATTCACTTCTTTTGGTGAATTCACTCTGTGAAATGGCTAAAGAGCTGGTGTAGAGAATTATTGGCACTGGCAACTGATGTCCAAGGGTTGCCTAAAATTTGAACCAGAGGGAACCAGTATAGTTTATCTAAATTTTAAACAAATTCTTTTGCAGAACTAAACAGATAAATACAGAAGACAAATACAAATGTCCAAAAGTGGGTGGTAGAAAAAACATTTCTGAAACTGGAGGAGACCCAGACAAGTGTCTTAGACATCACAGTTTTGTGATTTTGCCATGATAGGCAGGCCGGTCTGTGAAATGCGAGGATCCAGAGTACAGTTTCAAAGTCAAAATAAAAACTAAACTATCCGTATTTAAATATGCATTTTTTTTTACTGGAAGATCCATAGTCAGTGTCTCACAATGCCATCTTTGATAACTGTTGATAAATGAGAAAATTTTGTTAGGACTTTTCACTTAATCAGAAATAACATCATTTTATCTAAAGAGTCAAAGTAAAAAACATGGAAGGAAGAAAACTCATTATCAAGCCATGTCAATAACATTGTAATGAAATACCTTCTTATTAACCACCAAGTTCCACAGTTCAGAGTATGAGCATTAAGAGTAAATCATGTTTGTCCATCAAGTCCCCAGAAATTACAAATCTGACCTTATTAGGAAGTAAGGTCTATGCAAAGTGAGCATTAAGGTAAATCCTATCCCGATATCACTGGTATCCTTATAAAATATAGAAGCTTGAACAGAAACACTCCGAAGGGTATAAGGAGAATAACATATGAAAATGAAGAAATTGTTTAGGGAGATATATCTACAACCTAGCTTTTCATCATTCACCAGAAAGAGAGAAAAGATAACAAATTCTAGTGAAGATGTGAAGAAAAACCACACTTCTATTCCACCAGTGGAAAGGTAAATTAGGATAGTCATTATGGAAAGTAGTATGGCAGGTCCTCAAAAACTCAACTGCTATATAATCCAGTAATCTTGGTGCTCATAATATACCCACAGAAAATACAATCGGTACGCTTGCTACAGTACTTCTTATAAGAGTCAATATATGGAACCAACAGAAGCCTCCATGAGTTGATTAGTATATGAAAAATGTAGGTCCACAATTGGACACTACTAACCCTAAAAAACAATACATCTCAAATTTGTAACAAAGAGGTACAGAAAGCTTTTTCCACAGGATATAACATTAGCATAGGAAACAAACCAAGTTGGCAAGTAGGAAGGCTGAAATACACACACACACACACACACACACACACACACACACACACACACACACACACACACCCTTATATCCTAGACCTCATACACAAACACACTAGCCCAAATTTATCTAGATAGAACCTTTCTGGACCAACTGGCACAGATGCAGAATCACTCCAGAGTACCTGAAGATGACAGACCAGTCATTATCATACCAAAACATATACCCTTGGCTAGAAGTTATATGTGGAACTACACAACACAGCAATTTCAAGAAAGCTGTTCCTTAAGCAAATGAGCCACAAAGCTTGAGTTATCTAACATAACAACTCAGGTCTTTGCATAATAGGAGCCCCTGAGCTCCGCTTTTTGCTCCAGTTTTCTTCTTCCCTTTGAAATCTATCTTTTGCAAGTAAACTAACTCTGCTTCTTTTGAAACTGTGTATCTCTGTTCCATTCTTTGTTTCAAGACACAAGATCCTGGAATTCCTCCAGCCATACCCACTGAACTCTTAGCATCCCTTACTATCAGGATGTTAGTAGGCTAAGTAAAAGTTGATAGGGTAAGGATTATATATATATATATATATATATATATATATATATATATATACATATACATGATATATTATATATATATATAAAAAACAAAAGAGGTATTATACACAATCAATGTGATTATAATGGGATAAGAATACAGGAGGAATTTGGGAGATGGTAATCAAAAGATATGTGATGTCAGAAGAATAATTTCATATTTATGGTGCATGCAATGACTATAACTAAGAGCAAGGTACTGAGTGCTTGAAGATCTTGAACTGAATCGATTTTAAATATTCTTATCACAGAAAAAAGGATAAATAACTATTTGAAGTAATGTATGTTACTTGCTTGATTTATTCATTTCACTGTGAATTTGGAATTTCAGATATAAAAAGTATATTTGCTATAAAATTAAGACAGTGGTGATTAGTTGAGAATATAGTCAGTGAGGAAGGCTTTAAAAATATGTTTGTTTAAAGTTTAAACAGAAAGAAGGATTGAAAGGTAGAAAATTCAATATTAAATAAATAAAAAGAAAACACTTGCTTCATATATTTTTGTCTGGGTGATAGTTTTGGTTGGGGGGAACTGTTTGTTTAACTTTTAAGACAAAGTTCAAAGGAATACCCCCACTAGCCTTGAAGTCACTAAGACCTTAAATTATCCCCCATACAGTACCTCTGCAGGTTCTGAGATTAAAAGTATAACACAGAGACCTGCATAATTTTGCAGGTTGCTGGAGATTGAACCCAGGACCTCTTGAATGCTAGAAAAGCACTCTGCAAACTGAGTTGCATACATACCTCTTGAATCTTTGTAAAGATAAATGTAGGCCAAGAGTGAGATGCCAAAACCCATAGTAACAATCCCTTTTCATTAAAAATTCGGAGCCCTTACAAGCCTGAAGCAATTCACCAATAAGTTACTAACTTCTAGAATGGCTTCCCAAATTCTGGGGAGGGGGGGGGGAATAGAGAGTGAGTGAGTGGGGTGGGGGAAAGGAGGAAGGATCCAAATGGATGAATAAGGAGAGGAAGAACAAGAAGATCAACATGTATTGTGCAACTAGTTCCTAAAAAAAAAAAAAAAAATGTGTCAGCAAGTCACGGGCCAGCTGCAACTGGCAAGGAATTGATTGCCTCCATCCTCTGGGTAAGGGAGGCAGTGACACTGAGCTAAAGGTGAACATCAACATTGATTTAACCATTTCAGAAAGGTTCATCAAGAGCATCAAGTTCATAACTTGCACCATATTCAAACACTTCTACAAACACAACCAACCATAATCTAACCAGGATAGCTTGAATGTAATCAGGGAAAATGCTGACTATAAGAATCATACTCTTTGATTTTTTGAAGTTCAGGATTTGTTTCTTTTTATAGAGACCCTGCATTTTGTCAGAAGTAGAAAAAATATACTCTGGATTTTATAGCCTTTTTGGTACTGGGTTTTTGATGTTATTGGTATGAATAAAACTAGGTTAACTTGCATTCTCTAAGTGGAGAAAGAATTGCTTTTGTCTATTCTCCTCAAAGATGTTTAATGCACAAGAAAGCACTCTGTGTAATGACATTCCAACAAAGCAAGATGGGAAAGAAAGAGACAGAAAATTGGTGAGACAAAAGCCAGGAAGATGAGCTATCCCATTAAACTGTCCCTTTTAGGTAAGTTAGCAACAAACATGCATCCACTGAGAAACCACCGTGTGAGTGAATTTGGGCTGGTCTCCACTTGGGATAAGAATCTGATAGAATGTATGCCCTACATATGTCTATACAATCCACAGGGTGATGAGAAGCAGGATCTATTGGGAAGAAAACACTGGAAATATAAGCCAGACCTGGAAGCATGTCTTCTAGAGGTAGAAACAATTCATTGATTCTATTCAAAGTTGCATCTTTATACCATGTAGAGTTTTAGGATCTTGGAGAATAACTGAAGAAAATAAAGATATTAGCCTCAGGAAGTGATCATTTAGTGATAGTGAGCCAGGGTCCATAAAGGACACATACAGAAATAAGGCAAGCATGAAAATATGTCAATGGAAAGGGAAGGAGGCAAAAAAAGAAGGGAAGGAAAGAGGTAGTCCTCTGAGAAGTTAATCAATATTGAAGTGTAGGTTAAAGGAAGTAAAGATGGGAGCCTCCTTGAAGCTCTTGGGGAATACACTCCAGAGAAGTAGAAGAGCCTTCAGAAACCCTGAGGGAAGGAGTGTTGCAAGAAAAGCCAATCGGTAAAGAGGGATGTTATCCAAGGAGGGGCAGAGTACACAGACCAAAGCAAGAAATAGGGGTGATATACTGAGGAAACAGAAGCTAACTGGAGTGTTGGGGAAGAGGGTCATTGTCCCCTGTGCCACAATTTAAGTGGGAAACATTGAATATTCACTGCATTAAAATCCTAGTTTCTGGGCTAAATACTAGGGACACAAAAGTAAGAGGCAGACTCTGTTTCATTACTATTGTTATTATCATTGAGATCACTGGTACCTGAGGTTAGAGAGATTGCTCAGTGGTTAAGAGGACTGGGGACCCTCCCAAGGGGCTAGGGTTCAATTCCCAGCACCCATACTCAGAAGTATTTTCACCTTCAATTGCAGAAATCTGACACCTTCTTCTAGCCTCCATAGGCCCTGCATGCCATGTGGTGCACAGACATACATGCAGGCAAAACATCCACATTCATGAGCATAAAATAAAAAGGATTAAGTATTTTAAAAAATAACTACTTTTAAAAGATCACTAGCAGCTATGTAACTATCATTATAATCATCATGACCACTACCACAATCTTCAACACCATATCACCATCATCACCATGACCATTTTTCAAAACGTTCATATTTTCCACATGACCAATGTGCAAAGTAGCCTCTTGAGGAGTAAGCTATGATCCCAAACCATTTTCTTCTAAGGGAGAACTGGATGTATGCAATCAGAGTCAGGAGAACATCTGATTTTGAGACAGTTGCCAGGGCTTGCAAGGCAACTTGATCTATGAAAGGAGTTCCTCCACAGAACTGTAGATAACTTCCTATTGGATCAAGCTATTGGAGTTAATTATGTTAGCATTCGATTATGAGGTTGTCCTTCTTTGGGGGAATTTTAATTTTAGAACCTAACTTCCTCCTCCGATGTATAAATAATTTCACTTCCATTGACTCTGGCACTTTTAGAGCATACTGTTTATTGTTTCTTATGTGACTGTTTCCCTGCTTACTGGGTTCTAAAATTCAAAAGGATAGAGACCATGTCTCATTCATAACTTTACCTTCATAATTTGCTCAGTAAATTCAATTTTCACTGAAATAAGTTGCAGTTTTCTTTTTCTCTCTCTTACAGTAAGTATATCTTCTACCATTAGGCATTGGGTACAAAGACATTGTGATACTAAGGCAACAAAGGGCGCTGAAAATGGAGTTCTTGATCATTAACAAAGAAGGGAGGCAACAGAGGAATGGATACAGAAAATGTGGGTACATCTACACAATGGAATATTACTCAGCTATCAAAAACAACGACTTTATGAAATTAAAGAGGCAAATGGTTGGACCTGAAAATATCATCCTGAGTGAGCTAACCCAATCACAGAAAGACATACATGGTATGCACTCACTGATAAGTGGCTATTAGCCCAAATGCTTGAATTACCTAGTTACCTAGAACAAAGGAAACTCAAGACGATGATCAAAATGTGAAGGCTTCCTCCTTCTTTAAAGGGAACAAGAATACCTTGGCAGGGAAGAGAGAGGCAAAGATTAAAACAGAGACTGAAGGAACACCCATTCAGAGCCTGCCCCACATGTGGCCCATACATATAGAGCCACCCAATTAGACAAGATGGATGAAGCAAAGAAGTGCAGACCGACAGGAGCCGGATGTAGATCGATCCTGAGAGACACAGCCAGAATACAGCAAATACAGAGGCGAATGCCAGCAGCAAACCACTGAACTGAGAGAACGGGACCCCGTTGAAGGAATCAGAGAATGAACTGGAAGAGCTTGAAGGGCTTGAGACCCCCATATGTACAACAATGCCAAGCAACCAGAGCTTCCAGGGACTAAGCCACTACCTAAATACTATACATGGACTGACCCTGGACTCTGACCTCGTAGGTAGCAATGAATATCCTAGTAAGAGCACCAGTGGAAGGGGAAGCCCTGGGTCCGGCTAAGACTGAACCCCCCAACAGTTCAGTGAACTAGACTGTCGGGGGAGGCGGCAATGGGGGAGGGTGGGGAGGGGAACACGATAAGGAAGGGGGGGGAAGGATGTTTGACGGAAAGGAAAGGGAATAACACTCGAAATGTACATAAGAAATACTCAAGTTAATTAAAAAAAAAAAAAAAAAAAAAAAACAAAGAAGGAGGAATGAGGAAGAGAGAGAGATCAGTGACTGAAGAGTGGACCCATCCAAGAAGGTAATACTCAGTTGACAGTTCTCTCTATAAATCCTACCACCCATGTCAAAGTACTTTCTGGAAGCTGATCAAAGTTTTCCAGACAGTATGACATCTATGAATAGAATGCAGCATGAATGCAACATTACTCATAATGAGAAAGATAGCAGTCCCAACACAGCAACAGAAACAATATGCCAAGAGTTTATATGAGTTGTAAATGGCTCCGAAAGCCTACAAGATTAACAAAATCCCTCAAATTGCAAGTTTCTTTTTATTTTTATTGAAAAGGCTTTTTTAAGGCACAATGAAAAATTCCATGAAAAGGGGTATTATGGGAGCTGACTCATAACCAGTATCATTTCAAAACCAATCTTTTTGAAATGTAAGGGGAAGGGCACTGACTCCCTCCAACGATGACCCTCATGAGTCATTTCAATTTTAATTATCATGAAAAATCCTGAAAGCACAAGGTATTTGATCAAGCAACTATTCCCATGGTAAGGAGCATCATGCCAGTTCTACATAGAATAAACATTATAGATGCCACAATGTAAAATGGGACTTTGGAATCAAATCACAAGAGATACAGTTCTCATCTACAACCTGTTAACAAAACCCAAGCTAACTATGGAACACATCCTAATCTCCAATTTATATTGTTAATAGGACTTCGAATGACTTGTATAGATTGAAAATAACCTAGACTAGGGCTCGACTTTCTAAATTCCCCCAGATGCAAGAGGAGGGTAGACCCAAAACAAGACATGCCTAATGACTGAGTTAGAATCTGGATGGAGCTACCATTCACAAGGCCCCATGCTCCAAAACATTCAGTGCCAAAATTAAAATCCAAGCAATCTGCCTGGGAAATGATGAAACCTGACCGTCATGGCACTTTAGAGGGAGCCCCAGCTTGACCTTGAGGCATTATTTATTATTGGTGTTTGCTTACTTTCCCCCCCAAAGCCTGTGGTTTATCCATAACATCTGGGCTTCATCATTGACTGGAAAGCATGAGAGTCTTAGTGCTGAGTGAGGCAATGGAAACAGCAAAGGATGTCGGAAGATTGTCAACAGGCATTCAGACATTGCCAAATGTCATGTTTTTTTTCCAAGGAACATTCAGGATGCAAATAAAAATCATATAACACTTCTCTTTGGCAAAGGAATGGGCAGAATTTGCTTTTTGTTTTCTTTTCTCTTGGTTTGAACTCAATCTGGGCTACAGTGGATCGGAAAGACGTTATCAAATCTTGTTACCCTTCTAAGATAAAGGCATTTTCACTTGAGGTTGAAAAACAGAAGTTTTCTCCACTCTCATGAAGATGTTCCCCCACTTCCTACCACAGGGATTTCTGGAGGGAAATAACATATATCTCTCCGCCTGTTTTGGGGATTTACCAGGACATGTTATTCTTGATCTGGCCACTTATCTGCTGACCCCAAAGGTTATTTCAGCCAAAGTGGCAGGAGATTGCAGATAGTATTAGGTCCTCCAACAGCAGCTACCCCAGCAGCAGCTACTTGAGAACATCAGAGTTCTACATCCTGCCCTAGCAGTCTCTAGTTTATGGGCACTTGTTGCTCTCTATTTGTATGGGAGGATGAGGTAATACTACTTGTACCACACAAGTCCTCTTGGTCCCTCATGAGGAAGCCCCATTCTTGTCTGTTGTCTCTGCTTGAATTGCTACAAACTGTTTAAAGGGATTTAAGAGCTCAACACCAAGGTACCTGCTAAGTGTACCCTCTGCCTACCAAGAATACTTCCTTTTTATCCAACTTTTTTGAAACTTTATTTTCCCTATGCTGGCAAGACTTTACTGTCCCTCAACATAATATTCTCCCACAACAGTCTCTCTCACCCCCTCACTCTCTGTAATCACTGATTTATTTATCTGTGTCAACCACTGGCTGACACATTCTTTGTTTTGTTTTTGTTCCTTTTTTTAACAGCAGAAAATGTTTTTGCTTTTGTACTCCTTGGCTTCAAGAGGACTGTTGTTCATTTACTGTCTGCTCAATGAACAATTTGTATTAGAAGGTCAAATCCATCCAACAACCATATGTGTTCTTAAGATGCTTAGAGTTGGTTAATTTTAGAATCTACATTCTGGAAAGTAATAATAGAAACCCCTCCACAACTTTAGAAAAGAAGGCACCAAAGCCCCAGAGTTGCAGAGGAAACACTATAATCTCTAAAGAAAGGCTGGGCAGATGTTTCTGTAAAAGGTAACACAGTAGGTATTTTGGTTCTTATGAGTCCTCTCTATTCAACTGTTTATGTCTACTATTGTACTCAGTACAACAACAAAGGGCATGGCGGTATTGCAAAAAAAGCAAAACAAAACAATAAAAACTACGGCACCCATGTAATTGCAAAACAAGCAATGAGATGCATTCAGCCTCTGACCCCCAATCAACAATTTCAAACAACTTAAAATAGTCTCCCTTAGTGTCTAATGAAAATGGGTGTCTTGTCCACTGAAATCTAGGACTCATAATTAGAGTCACACAGAGGTTAAAACTTGTGTGGGACACGTTTCAGGGGAAAATGCTCAACCTTCAGGAAGCTGCCAGTTATTCAAAACCAAATAGCATTAGAACTATGAGCTGTCTAGTGTTCTGGGAGAAATGGACTTTACTTGTAAAGGTAAGGTGGGTCATAGGACAGCTTGGAAATTATCAGAGTGACAGTTAAGAAGAACACATTAGTAACAATGCTCATCCTTGTTCCATTGTATAACTTTTGTCATTCTTCTCTATACTTAAAAATGAAGTCAAAGAACAATCTCAGGATGAAAATCTAACAGCAAAAAGTAGATTGCTCTTAAATTCGGCCATTTTTCCCATTTACCACATGCTTTCAAATCCACGTATTTACAAAGCATTTTGCTGTTTGGCATTCTTTTCTCGTAAAATAGCCCATCAATCACTCAACAAGTATCTATTAAATATTTCCTACAAGCCAGCCACTGTGCTAGGAGCTGTGACAATGCTTCTCAAAATTGTCTGATCATCCAGAGAGTAGCTACATCTGGACTGCTGCCTATTAGTGTAAATAACATTTTGTTGGCACACACCCACACCCATTCACTTACGTATTTTATGTGGCTACTTTCCATAAGCTGCAAAGAATCTAATAGTTCACACTACAAAAATGTTTGTCAATGATTAATCCAAAGCAAAGAACCCAAAACAATATAAATGCTGATCAATTGGGGGCAGGTTAGATTAATTAAGAAATAACTACTGTACAATTGATTTCCACCAAAAGAGATTACTATGAAGCCCTTACCAAAAAAAAAAAAAGATGGCTCGCTCTATCTATCTATCTATCTATCTATCTATCTATCTAGATATAGATATAGATATAGCTATAGATATTCCCAAGGATATGAATCTACCTTCAACATATGTTACGTGTATGAAATTGTATACCCATAACTGGTCAAAATGCAGAGGATAAGTGACCATATAGTACCTAGCCAAAATTGATGCATCTGTAACATAACTCCTACACCTATGGCTCAGAGATCATAAAGGAAGAGGGGACAAAAGGTTTGTAAGAGCCAGAGAATCAGGAAGTTTTGGGCAGAATCTTATCTCCTGGAAATGTCAGAGAAGCCACAGTGTGAAGTCTCATCACTGTGCCTAGCTAAACAAGATGAGAAACAAGGTTGACACCAATAGACATGTTGACACAGAAGAAGGAAATCTAATGGGGCCTCAACACCATAAAAAGAACTAGAGACAACTAAAGACTGCTAAGGGTGGGAGAAATAGTTCTCCCTACGGAAGAACATGCCAATTGTTTATATAATATCAAATGATCAGCCCCGAAATTACACACACAAGTAACACTATGCAGACTGAGAAGGTTGGTAGGTTGTACTTATATATTTAAGAATACATGTGGTGTGTGTGTGTGTGTGTGTGTGTGTGTGTGTGTGTGTGTGTTTAAATAAACAAAGAAATAGAGACACAAACTTAAGTAAAAAGCAAAATAGTTACATACTTAAGGGTTGAGGGGAGAATAGGAAAAAGAAAAAAAGAATTATGTAATTATATATTAATTTCAAAATAAAAACATTTCAAAAAGAAATTATATACAAGTTGTACACTATATTTAATGGATAGACATAGAAGGCCAATGCCCTATCCATCATAAAATAGTAGATACAGAATCATGAATGAAAATGTATATAAGATATCAGCATTACTTGTTCTCCCTGGGTAAGTAAATTTGGACTCTGAGGACTGAAATAGGAGAAAAGCTTTAACAGAATCATCAGTCTTTGGACCACTAGAATTTTTGATGATGTGCATGTATGATCTATTCTGTAGTATATAATAATTTTAAAAATCCACATACTAAATAAAATTGAGTTTGACTTTTGCCTCAAAGGAAATAAAATTGTGTTGTCCAACTGAAGTTTTTGCCACTATGAAGAAGAGTAGACTAGCAACTTTCCTATCCAGCAACATTTTTCATGTTACAGAGGAAAAGCTGTAGGATATCAGACATTGGCATACATCTCAACAATCATGCATGGTCATTCAATAAGCAGATTTGAGTGAAGGACAGTAGCACCCCCTCGAAGGGAACGTAATGTAGGTCTAGCACTGAAGTTACAGCAACCAGTGGCACTGGAAGCCCCGGAACACTTGAAGGAGGTGCTGACTCTGTCCATCAGCCACATGAAAATCATGGCTCCACCCTAAGGGCTTAGGAGGAGAAGAAAACAAGGGTAAAACAAAGGCATCACTCCATCCCAAAGACCTGTATACAAAAATAAGGAAAATAACAACAAAATGAATACCAAACACACAGAATGAATACTAACCACATTAGGGAAAACTCTGTTGTGTGTGTGTGTGTGTGTGTGTGTGTGTGTGGCAGAAATTTTGAAAAATGAAAATGGACTTTCAAAGCTGTCCATATGGCACAGTCCTTTGGGGAATGGTCTTCAGATCTGCATTAGTTCTCTATGAAACTTGAGTCCAGCAGCTTTTAATGGAAGTGGCATTATCAATCCATGGAAATTTAAAAAATATTTTTATTAATTCTTTAAGAATTTTATACAAATGTATTGTTGGTTATAGTCACCCCTAATTCCTCCTAGATCTACTCCTACCTCTCTAACCTCGCCCAATCTCGGGTCCTTCTTTTTTCCTAAATCACCCACTGATCAAGAAGAGATTTTTTAAGAACCTGTTATGTTATTGCTAATATCTAAAAGAAAATGATGATCTCACACCAACCAGGTCCTGTAATTAATGAGAATCATCTTTTTTTCAAAATAAAAACATCATTTCTGGAATGTTAGGAAGATACAAATAGCATTAAAAACCTTAATACAGAAAGGTGAATAGAGTTAGGGGATTTTTTGTTTGTTTGTTTGTTTTTGAATAAAACAATCTTCCAAATCTAGGGTTATTTCATATTCTTATTCCCACAAAAGAAACAATCACTTTATGACATCTAGCTAGAAATCTCAAAACAGAGTAGCAAGCACTAGTCCAGACTGATTTCAAAGCGAAATCCCTTCTTTGTTGTCATTCCAATACCAAGAGCGACCTTCCCTCTGGCTCCCACCTTTGAAATGCAATGTCACTCAAGGTTCACTGGCTATTTTGAGAATAAGCAAATCTAATTACCCAAGACTTTTGCAAACTCACGAAGCCCAGGACAAGTTAATACCTTTATGTTAATTCTAATCACTTTCTATTTTTGGCATTTTATTATTTTGAATAAGTGCCAGCTGTTATATTTCTAATTTAATCACCTAGTTGTGAAAAATCCCTTGCCATGTGTGTTGGACTTACTTCTGCTTGGAGGAGAAAATTCCCAAGAAATAAAAGTTATACTGTAAAAGAACATTGAGCACTTGGGATAAATGCATAAGTATGGTCACAGATTAATACCAGTTTATAAAAGCCTTCAGTTGTAGAAAAATGAAAGGCAAAATATACTTGTTTGAAAACTCATAATAAAACCAAAATTTAAATTGTATTTTCAATATTAAAACTCTTTGAAGACATAAACTATCAATTATAATTATTGAACACATGTTAGAATAAGTACTTAGAATATCATATTTCATAATTGATTTTTTTTTAGAAGTTCATGCGCATAAATAGCCCAGACAGACAGCAGGCATAGTGAAAAACATGTCAAAAAAAAACAAAAATCTGATTATGTCACTCTTCTAGCTAATTTCAGAGTTATATACCAATACCATTTTCGATGCATAATGGAGAGTTTCTCCCTCTTACACACATCCACATAACTATAAGGCCATATCTTCTGACTAGTCAGAAAGATGCTACCAGGGGCAAAAACTCAAGCCAGAAGAGCACATTTATGAAAAGACAAGAAGCATTCATAGTGTTCGAGACTTCATTACTAGCAGTTCCTAAAGTTGCTGCACAATTGAGGTCTACAAGGGACTGGCACGAATTCGTGTTTCTGTTTACATTTTAAATCAAGTCAAAGTTCAATTCTGGAACACACACTGATACTCCTGGTCTCTCCTAGAATGTGAAACATAATCCCTTTGATAAGATGTTGTTGATTAACGATCTCATGTTGGCTCTCTGCTTTCCATAGAAGATCTTTTTGTAGTAGTCTTATTTTTGGTTTGTCATATTTTTATTGCCCAGGGCCTGCAACATTATTAGGTTAAAGGTAACAAAGGGGTTAGATGCAGCCAACCCAGTTTATTTCTTATAAAACACTTTGTTTGGAAACATTGAAGTGCATATAAAGTTTTAAAAGTACCGATATTCTAAAAAAAAATATTGTGATAGCAAGAATAGATATGTATTCAAAAAAATGAAGAGAGATTTACAGTATGTGGTCAATAGTGTTGTCAACTTGGAATCTAATATCACCTGAGAAATGAACCTCTTCTCTAGGCATGCTTCTGTGGTATTATCTTGGCATTAAGGTAAGGGGACCCACTAATTGTCAGTGCTATCATTTCCTTAATAGGATCCTGGATTGTATACATGAAAAGCGGGAGCAGAGCTTCAGTGAACACTCATAGCTTTCTGCTTTCTAATAATGAGGACAATGTGATCTGTTGCTCCAAGCTCCTGTCACCTTTACTTTCTTGCAATGATGGTCTCTACCCACATGAGGTCAATTTCACGTATGCTTTAAGCTTCCAGTCTTGTACTCCAGCCAAAAGCACAAGGTTCTGGAAGTAAACATTGCCAATCAGATGGCAAGTAGAAGATGACACTGCAAACAACCCTAACAATAGTTCTATCATTCCTGGCCAGGTCCCATGCCTAGTCTGGTAGAGCAGATGTCCAAATCAACTTTGTGGACAATCCTCATTTCCTCCTGAGAGCTGTTTGCAAGTTTGTCTCTAGAAGATAGCTTTTACCCTTGGTCTGCAAGGTAAGAAGACACCCACCAACCAGCTCCAGGCACTCACGTTTTACTTTTAAGAACAATCTCAGGAAGCAAAACTATGCTATTATTATACTAGATATGATGGGACCTCAAAAGGCTCATGTGTTTACAAACCTTCTCCCCAAGTGGTGATAATGGTGAGGGTTTCAAGAATGTTTGGGGAGACAGAATAATATATTACACAGAAGGGGTTCATGGGGGTCTATCTCCTCAAATCTGCTCTCTCTTTCTCCCTCCCTCCCTTCCTCCCTGCCATAGTAGCTGCTACTACAAACCACGAGGTCATAAACTATTCATTGAACCTCAAAACAAAGATAGCCCTTTTCTTCTTTAAGTTGTTTACATCACCTATTTTGTTTCAGTGATGAGAAATGTAACTAATACAGCTACGTATAGTAAATCAGGGTTGCCCAAATTTCTGGTGAATTTTTGTTGTAGGGTCCACAATTTAGGGATTTTAAAGGATGATACCTGAACTCAAAAGAGTATGTAAACACAAAAAGTGTTTATTCTGCAGAGTCCAACATGCTGGGGTCTCCCATTACCAAGATATAGAGAGAACCCAGTGAGCTCACAGGTCTGATTTAAAGGATATTAAGGGATTTCAGAGTAGGTAACCTTTATCTTCCCCCTCCATCTCTAGGGACATTCCATTATGGTTGGGGGGGGGGCGCAAGAGGGTGCTGGAAACTGTTGCTGAGGAAGTAGCTGAGGATGTCTGGAAACTGCTGCTAAGCCATTGTACTTGCCTCAGGCTAGGTGGGGCAACTTCTGAGAACTCGACTTGCCCTAGACTTGCCTAGTTCTAGCTTGGAAACAGAGAGTTAGACTTCATCTCTGAAATGTAATTTGAAGCCTGTTATGAGTCAGCTAGCCTTTTCAATATGCTACCTTAAGGTCCCCATCTCATCTACTTTCATATCAACAACTAAAGCTATTAATAGGAATTATCACACCTATCTATCACTACTAACAGAAATAGTCTAGGTTTCATCTTAATTGTATTCACCCCCCACCCCCAGTTGCCATTTTCCCTGATTTGTATCAGCAATGTTCTCTTAGTAAACCTAAAGTCTTTTGATTTTTGGTTTCCTTGAGTACTCCAGTTTCAGACAATGTCTTAGTTATTTCTCTATGATAAAGCATTAAGAACAATGCAACTTATAAAGGAAAGTATTTAATGTGGTGCTTATACCTTCAGAGGATTAATCCATGAACATCACTGCTATGAACATAACAGCAAGAACAACTAAGAGGCCACATGATCCAGCATTGGGAATTGTCTGAGTCTTTTTGAAACCTCAAAGCTCATCTCTAATGACACACCTCCTCACACATAGTCAAATCTCTCAGTCTTCCCAAATAGTTCCACCTACTAGAGACCAAACATTCAAGCATATGAACTTGTGGGGTCATTGTCAGTCAAACTAGCACAAATATATTAGAGATAGATGATGACCTAAACTAAGTACTCATGGCCATGAACCCCAGGATCTAGGAAGCTACATTTTCCATATTGTTTCTCATCATAGTTCAAGATAAGATCATATAAATGAGATACATTCACAGGCAAAAGAGGATGCAAAGCAGGTGCATATGTTTTGGCATATGGCTAACGGGAGGTGTATTTCAGTGGTGTTAAATACAGCACAGAGCTGAAGGATTCTGCTGTGCTGTCCTGCTGTCTTCCTCACTTTCTGAATACTAATTTCTCTCCTTCACAATTCCCCAGTAAATCTCCCCTACTAAATCTTTCTCATCCCAAAATATGCCCATTTTCTTTTAATCTCAAATCATTCTTGGTCTCTATAGAATACCTTAGTCTGGAAGAACCAAAGACAATCATCTGTCATCTACAGAAGCAGCTCAGCTGCCAAAGGCCGGGAGATTGAGTTCAATATCAGGAATGGTAGCTGTCCAAAGGGCCACTGACTCAGAACTGTGTATTAAAGGCAAGAAAGCCAGGCATGTTGGTACACATCTGCAGTTCCAGCATCTGGGAGTCTGAGGTAAAAAGGTCATGAGTCCCAGACCAGCCTGGGCTACACAGTGAATTTCAGGCCAGCCTAATTACACTGCTTTAAGGGGATTAATCTTCCACTGCAGAGTTCCAGCAAGAGTATAGGAGAGCACGTAGAAAGAAAGCATAAAGAAAATGCTGCTTTCATCCCAGACTCGCAAGTGTTTATGACAGTGATAGCACCTAGACTGTGTTTATTACCCTTTATTTTATAAGGACATGGTGAATCAACAGATCTAGACTCAAGTCATGTCTGGGATCTGTAGCACTGATTCTCAAGCACCCCACACCCTACAGTTATATTAATCTACACTGCAGGCTTCCCTTGGAAATCCCACTCCTCTTCTTTGTTCCTCTTGCAAAATGTTGATCACCTTAATAAGACTTGTGTTACAATTTCTTTTCACCAACAGCATGTTGAATGTGTCAAAGAGAAACTTCTTTAAATTAGGCAGAAGCTAGCCATGGTGGGTATAATGCTATAATACCTGTAATTCCAGCTCTCAAGATTGAGACTAGACCAGAAAACTGTCTAAATACACGCATGCAATCACATGCGCGAGTGCCACACACACACACACACACATGCACACGCACACGCACACGCACACGCACATACACATGCACATGTACGCAGTATGTCTGAGTTTCTTAAAAGCTATACAACACATACAGACTTAACCCAGAATCACCATAATAAAGAGACTAGGAAATGGGACAGCTAGTTAGCAAGGGTCTTTATCACTGATGGAGCATTTCTTTCATGGCCATTGTTTGTGATGCCATCTGGTAATTCCCATTGTGTCAGAGGGAAGGACCCTAAAAGTGGAGTTTTCTGAGGACAAAAAGGATGCTAAGGGGAGCACTAGAGAGACATCCATTGTCTCATAGGTACATATATAACAAATTAAATTCCAAGTAATGCTCAGAATAAAACCTATCAGTATCAGACAAAATAACGAGTCTATGGCAAAATGTTTGAGATATTTAATTCAGAAATACATTAAGTAGCGATGTGGGTTTGGCTCAGTCAGTAAAGTTCTTACTGTAAAAGCCCAAGGACCTGAGATCAGATCTCTAGTCCCCTTGTAAAAGCTGAGCATCATGGCATGCAGCTGTAATCATAGTGTTGGGGAATCCAAGTCAGAAACATCCCTGGAGTTTGTTGATCAGCCAGTCTATTCAAACTAGGAAGCTCCAGGTTCAGCAAGAGTCCATGTCTCAAAAATAAGAGGATAGGAGCTGAAAAAATATCTCATTAGTTAAGAGTGCTTACTGTTATTGCCAGTGACCAAGGACTGGGTTTCAGTACCCAAATTAAGGATCATGGCTACCTATAAACCTAGTTCTAGGGAATGGAATGCCACCTTTTAACCTGTGTAGCTTTCCAGCAGGAACATGGTACATGTATACTCAATTCAGGCTCACATATACATACATTAAAAATTTAAATAAATACATCTTTAAAAATAATTGGGAGAGGGCAGGGAAGATGGCTCAGCAGTTAAGAGCACTGGCTGCTCTTTCAGAGGTCCTGAGTTTAATCCCCAACAACCACATGGTGGCTCACAACCATCTGTGATGGAATTCAATTCCCTCTTCTGGTGTATCTGAGGACAGTGACAATGTACTCACATATATAAAATAAATAAAACTAAAAAAGAAAATAAGGTGTAGAGTGACTGAGGAAGATATTTGATATTGAGCCCTTAACTCTACATGTATGTACACAGACATGAACACATATCTCTGGCCTATATGCACACTAAAAGAAGAAATATATTTGGTACATGAATACCATTGACTCCTCATACGTACAGGTTCTATACTACTAAATTCAATGTACCAAGGATAGAAAATAGTTTTTTTAATTACAGCTATACTTAATAGGACTTTTTTCTTCTCCTTATTTCCTAAAGAATAGCATATAACCACTGTTCACACAGCAGTGACACCTGGACAATCACTGAATGAAGGAAGGTCTAAAGCACCATGAGAATGTGTGCAGGCTAGGCGCAAATACCACATCAACTGTTAATACAGAACTTGGAACACATGAGTACGAGTCCCTGGGGGTTCTAGAATTAATCCACTACAGATATAAAGAGAAGTTGTAATTGGAAGTTCTCAGAAGACTGAGAGAAATTACAACTTTTTGTGTGTTTATCTTCAATGGAGATGTAAAGATGAGGTCTCTTGGATCCTGAAGCAATTTAATGATATAAAATGAATAAACTTAAGTTTAAAATATACAACTGTCCTGTCACATAAAATTGTAGTTCTACTTATTGAATCAAAGCTTTTACTGAGCTAGTGGTTTGAAAATACAGTAATAGAAATACTAGAGATGTCTTGTTAATGAAGTCAGAACTTTTCATAAAAGTAAAAACCAATCTGCTGACTTATTACAAATGGAAGCTATAGCATATTGTTGTTGTTGATCCAGATTAAGATAGGCATTCTTACACCTAGTTTGGAAGAGAAAACAATGCTATTAACATACAATATACAGAAGCAAACAAGAAGAACTTTTTTGGTCCCTGTGATGGTAAATATTGTCTACGTAAAAGGATCTAGGTTAATGGTTCTCAACCTTTCTAATTCTGCAACTCATTAATCAGTTCCTCATGTTGTGGTGACCCGCAGCCAGAAAATTATTTTCATTGCTACTTTATGATTGCAATGTTGCTGGTATGATGAATTGTAATGTAAATATCTTATATGCAGATGGTCCTAGGCAACTCCTGTGAAAGGATCATTTGACCCCCAAAGCTGTGGAGAGCTACTGATCTGGAATCGCTGAAGATAGAAGACTCTGGGCATGTCTCCACAGGAGTTTACATGTTGGGTTAAATGAGGTGGTACAGCTCACTCTAACTATGTGCACTGCCAAAACTTATTTTAAAAAATACTATAGCTTACAAAAAAAAATAAGAAAAAGAAGAAAAAAGTGAGATAAATACCAACATTCCTCTCTCGCTACTTCTGACTTCAAAAAATGTGACAAGGCCACCCTTGCATCCATAAATTCTCTGTCATGATGAACTATACTCTCCAAGCATGAGCCAAAATAAACTTTTACTTTGTTAAGTTATTATTGCCTGGCATTTTGTCACAGCAACACGAACAGTAATAATGAAGCCTTTAATGTCAGAAGGTTTTGTTGAACATGGTCAATCAAAGTCATTTGAAAATTTGTCCTCATAACACCCAATACTATATACAATGAATATATGCTAAGAATATAATCTTATCTCTCGCTTGTGATTTAATAACATATATGATTTGTGTAAGGTAATTCTCAAAAACAAAAATAAGACTTCCAACTCTAATGTCTACTAAATATTCATGAAGTGGTAGTTCGATAATCCAATGGGTATATGCAT
Source organism: Rattus rattus (assembly GCF_011064425.1). Classification (NCBI taxonomy): domain Eukaryota; kingdom Metazoa; phylum Chordata; class Mammalia; order Rodentia; family Muridae; genus Rattus; species Rattus rattus. The sequence continues at coordinate 28,281,938 of NC_046172.1, forward strand.
AAGCTCCTCGATACCCAACTTAATGTTTTGGATTAATGAATGAAAGACACATACACTCAGCCTTCTATTTTAATATGCCTTAAACAGCTCAATGGTTGGGCACTTCCAAACCTCCCTGTGGCTGGCGCACTCTCCCCTCTGATATTCCTGAATTATTACTTATTAAAATCTATATTCTTTCTTGACTGCCATGGACACAGGCCTGTAGCCCTCATGAGCCATGATCCCCAACTCTTACATGTTGGTAGACTCTCTGTCTCTCTGCCCTACACTTCTCAGGCCAGGACCTTCTCCTTTCCTGGCGATGGTGATTCTCCCCTCTCCTCCTTCCTGTGGTTCCCTTGCCCGGGAAATCTAAAGTCCCACCTCTGTCTCTCTGCCCAGCCATTGGCCTCTGGCATCTTTATCAATTAGAGCCGACTGTGAACAACAGTCAGGCTCCTGTGTGATTTGGGGAGCCAAGTTAATCCAAATAGCATTAGAACAAATCCACAACACATTTATCCCTGACTTCTTCAGAAGGCAGATAGGCAGCATGGTGGCTTCTTCTAATTATATTCTCCACCCTAATTCAACTCTGGGGAGGCCCATAGTTTCTTGAGATTACAATGTTTGAAGGCAGACATGGAAAATGTCCTTGGTACCTCTTTCGTTTATATCTCTTCATTCAACTTTCTGCTTAACTAACCAAGGGCTCCTCTGCTTCCTTCCATACAGCACCCAGCAGGCATTTTGGTTGGCTTCCGTCTTCCTTCCGTGGCATTTCTTTTTCTTACACATAAAAGGTTGTCTTAGTAGAAGCATATAGGAATGTGATGAAGTGCAAAAAGAGAAAAGCTCTAAATAAAATACAGAGGCAAAAAAAAAAAACCTAAAAATTAAATTTCTGGTTAGCATCATACTTAAGTCTGGAGGGAAATTAACCATGTGTTAGAGACCTTCTAATAATGGACCTTAATAAAGAGGAAGGAGAGGAACTAAAGAAGAAAACTATGAAGGTAACATTGAGGGTCATGAACAGCACATGAAAACTAGGCACACCTATTTTATTGACTGAATCAGACTTAAATTGACAATCCTTTCATTACAGGAGGAGCAAAGAAAAAAAATGTACCCTCCTCATTTATTTCTGAGTCTCCCCGAAAGTATGATATTTACTAATGCACACGTGATATTTTAGAGATGGATACAAGTTAAAACAATGTCAAAGAAAAATTATGTGTTCACCTGCTGAATTAGCATGATTTATTTTTATGTTGTAAATATAAATCTTAAAATATTTGATTCTATGTTAGTAGATAACATCTGTCTGGGATGGTAGTCAGAGATAATGACAACATGGTGATAATGTTGCTATTGATAGTGAGGGGACCTATTAGTAACTACTGAGGACTTCCAGTCATAAACATGCTTGGCATTCCAGCACTTGGGAAGCTGAGCAGGAATATTGTCACAAGCTCAAATCTCAGATAAGCATCTGGGCTACATACATATATGCAATATATACATTGATGGGTAAATAGATAATCAGTTGATAGATCAATCGATTAATAGATAAATAGATTCCAAGATAGATATGTACAGAGATGGATGGATGGATGGATGGATGGATGGATGGATGGATGGATGGATGGATGGATGTGGATGTATGGATGATGGATAGTTGGATGGATAGGTATATGGATGGATGCATAAGTGGCTGGACACAGAAATAGTGTATGATCATAGTGCTCAAAATTATAATAGTGACTTTATAAATGTTATTATTTTGTTTTCCCAATTAAACTCTTACAGTGGAGAAACTGAAGTTTGGTAAATCAGAATTTGTCTTGACAGACCACACTCATACTCTGGTGGTGGCATTTTAGAAAGATCTAGCATGATTTTGATCCATAATTTTAAAATATTAAGCCTATAATTTTAATGAAACAGTTATTTAAATTAAATATCTTGCTGTATGTTGATTTTAGAGTTTAGGTTAAAACTCAGAGATGGGGCCCTTCAGAAAAAAGTGAAGTCACCAAGATAGAGTCGTGGGTTGGAGGGAATTACTTAGGCCCCCCTTTGGCATCTTAGTCCCTCTTACTATGTGAGGATGGACCAGAGACTGCTCCTCAGGAGAAACTAGCTCTGCCTACACTTCCCAGCAAGTACTTTACCCTCTCAATCTCTAAAGCTTGAGGAATACATATTTCTGTTGTTTATAAAATACTCATTCTGTGGCATTCTTATATAATATTATAAATCTGCTAATGCCTGCTTCTAGGTTAGGAACTGGGGTTGGTCTTTTGTTCTAGGACATTCTGTTGGAGTAAGTTCAGGCAATCATGCCTTGTAGATTAATAACTTGCTAGATGGAAAGCATAGATTGTGACACCAGTTAAATCTAGGCTTTTCTTCTCTATAGCTGCATGCATTCAATTAACCTAGTTACTGTAGCAGCAAAATTCTTAATGTAGCCTCCAGTGCTTCCCATCCCATAATTAGTAAAAAAGAAAGTGCTGATCAAGGTGCTGGTGTTAAGCTTCAGATTACGAAGAGTATCTAGTTGAGCCTATTGTAATCACTTGCCCTTTAAAAGGAAGATATCAGACAGATTGGAAGGATGAGAATGATTTTAAGAAGCATGGCTGTCTTTAAATATGACAAGGCTATGAGCTGAAAAATGTGTGTAGCCCCTCAAAGCTGAGAAAGTTCTGCAGGCAATTGCCAACAAGGGAGCATGAACCACATTTGTACAGCCATAAGTAACTCCGTCTTGCTGCCAATCTGAATGCACTTGGAAGCAGACCTCTCACGGTCATCACCAAGAGCCTGCATCACAGAACATACACTTGCAATTATTTTACATTAGCAAATTAGCAAAAAACATATTTAGCCTCTTTATGTTTGTTTCTCAATAAACAAGCAGGATATACTAATCTTCTATATTGATCTCATCTATAACTGAAGAGCCAACGAAGCATGAAACAAAGCTATTTTTAAATGCTATATAGTCTAGGGCTGGGGACTGGTTGAGGCATGAGGACCTGAGTTTGAATCCTACCACTGAAAAGAAAATTCTGAACATGGTACCACACACCTATAATCCCAGTGATGGGAGTTGGAAATAAGAGGATACCTGAGGCATACTGATCAGCTTGTCTGCCCAAGCAGTGAGCTTCATGGTCAGTGAGAGTTTCTGTCTCCAAGAAAAGGTGGAGGGCAATAAAAATGATACCTGATATCAATTCTGAATATCAATTTCTGGCTTCCACATATGCATAAATACATAAAACACACAAAGGCATTCTTGCATTTAAAAATAACGGCTTCAAAATATATATAGACTTTTTCTTTTTGCCATTATTGCTTAAACAGTGCAATGTACTGAGTATTTGCATAGTATTTATATTCTATTAATTATTATATGAGTTCTATACTTGATCTAAAGCATAAAGAGTATATATGTAGCTTATATGCAAATACTATGTCATTTTACATAAATGACTTTAGCATCCAAGGATTTGGTATCTTTTGGAATTCTGGGTCAGTCTTTAGTGAATACCAGGGGATAACTGTAAAATTTTTAAAGAGTTAGCCAAGGATTAAATGAAGATGATTAAATAAAAACTCCTATAGTATATGGTTTAACACAGAGAATAATGACAATGCACGTCATTAAGAACTTTGAAAACAAAGTTGAGGGGAATTTGATTGTATCTTTAATGCAGACATGAAATTAACATTAAATCAAAAGCCAATTATAAATCTGATTTATAGTTCAAACATAAACTGATAAAGTAGAAATGAAATAAAAAAAATCATGTATTAAACCAAGCTTTTTAAAAAGTTCCAAATGCTGATTTTAAGCTACTGAGAGTTGGAGAGACATTGTCTTACACAAGCAATGTGATTCTGGGACTGGTAATACATGTACACCTATCATTACAGATACTCGAGAGGCCATGGCAGGGAGATTGCATGTTCAAGGCCCAACTGAACTAGAGAGAGTTGACGGCTAACCTGGGGTAAATTAATGAAACTCAGTCTCAACAGAAAAAGTAAAAAGAGGCCTGGGGATACAGCTCATTTATAGAGTACTTAACCAGTTTATGTAAGATTCTGGTTTTGATGCCATTACCACCAGAAAGGATGAGGTTAATAGTAATTAAGTCCAGTAAATTAAGTGCTAATAAGAACTATCATGAGAAGACAATGGCGGTGGGCAACAAACTTTCTTTGAAGAAAATAATTCCTCCCAATTAACCATATATTTTGAGCTAAAGAGAACTCAATCATGAATTTATTTTCCATTTTAACCCACGTTGTAGTGGGAGAGAAGGCCAAATGCTGATAAACAAGAAATGGTCCTAAGGCAAGATCCATTTTTCCATGATTCCCTTTCAGCTAGGATATGTTTAGAGGTTTGAATTCTAGTCAATGCAATAGACAACATTCTGTTCAAAGGTAGGAGAGGTATGTAACACATCCAGGTCAGGCTCTTGGGATCTGCATTTCTAGTGCCATTCCATTGAAGATATATATTGAACCTAGAGGCTCCTCAAAATAGAAGAAACCTGAGTCCTTGAGTTCCTCACCGAAAGTGTACTCTATAAATGCCTTGTTCAAGTCCAGTGCAAAAACAACTCAATTTGTGTCATATTAAACTTCAGAAATGTTCAGATTATTTGTTATAGACATTTGCCCACCACCACAGAGAAATTTGAAACTTAAAATGAGACATTGTGGTCATCAAGACTTAATAGTAGATTCAGAACTGATTAAGCCATTATGTAACAAGTAGAGAAAATTAGAGTCTAGGTCCCTAGATGATTCACTTTATGCAGCAATGAAACACTTGCTAAAACATTCATCTCTGACAACCTAGAAACAAGTGTCTTTAAAATCAAAGAGGTAGCATGTATTGGCTGCTCTTGACCATATTTAGCAAGGGCTTGCAAGGAAGGGGAAGGAAGACTGGACTCAATTTGGCCATTTTGCAATTGGAAGTGAAAGGCACAGATTCCAGAGTTTGAGCCTAAAAGCTTGGCAGAACTTCCTCTCCTAGATGCCCAATGAAAGAAAATGGAGAAAAGCTTGAGACTGGAGTATGTCCTGACCTCCAGCAGCTGACTGATCTGAAAAGCTCCTGTGACTGTTGTCATGTACCAATAGCAGTGGCAATCTAGAACAGTAAAATTTTTGTCTGAAGGGACATGATTTTATGAGGTGACAACCCTGAGAATTGAACTCATAGCTTATGAATCTGACCTCAGCTTTCTCTTAGTATATTTCACAGCCAAAATTCTGCATCACATTACCAGTTTTTCAAATTCACTAATGGTTCATGGGCGAAACAACAGAGAATTTCCTTGGGAACAAAATAAACTTTCCATGCTTTTTATGGGACTCTAGAAGGTAAAATCAGCTTTGCAGTTCCCTAAAAAGGGATCCCTAAATTGTGTTCTCGTCAAGATCCTTATTATCCATTTTCCCACTGACAAAAATGAAACTGGCTTTCTAAAGGGTGATACTGTTTTTTATTAAAAACTAAATTTGAGAACTTTTGTATAATTCATGATAAGTAGCACCATTTTGACATCTTTGTTTGACATATATTGGTGAATGTGATGATCTCATCCAGTTTCACAATAGATACTAAGACAATTTCAATAAGTGACTACTGAGAATACAGTGCCTGACATTAAAATGCACATGCTCTACGGTTTGCAGCATTTATTCTCTTCATCCAGGGAAGGATTGAATGCATTTACTCTTTGTGACAGTCTTTAGAGAATGTATTACAGAAATATACAATAATAGCTTGTTGGTCATTTGTAAAACACTGACATAAGCATACACAAGAGAATGGGGAGTATCTTAATTTGGGTTCCCTCAGAAACAGATATTGAAGTAAATCTCTGTGAATACATTGTTTCTTTAGGAGAAGTAGCATTTCCCTATTGGTGTGTAATAAACTGTCACAAATTCAGTGGGAGAAAAAAAAAAGGAAGTGAGAATCCAGATGGGTTTCACCATGCTAAAATAAAAATGTGGGAAAGAATGCATTCCTTTCTTAGGGTCTAAGAAAAAATTCTGTCTTAGAGTTTTCCAGCTTTTAGAAGAACCTGCATTGCAGGGCTTGTGGCCCTTTCTTCCATCTTCAAATATAGCAAAGTAGCATCTTCCAAGCTCTTCCTACCTGTTTCTGTCATCTTACCTCCATCTCTGAATTGGCCTCTCTGTTTTCTCTTGTTTACGGACTCATGTTATAGTGCTCACCTCAAGAGAGTAGTGTTCCAATACCTGATGGATTTTTAAGCAAGCACCCTATTAATGCTACATCCCATGGGACACCCTCCAGCATGACTAAATGAGGTACTTAATAAAGGAAGAAGAAAATCAGGAATGAGGCAAAGGAATTACTTCTACATTTGTTGTTGTTGCTGCTGCTACTGTGGTTACTGCTGTGAAATGGGGTCTTACTTTGTAGCATAAACTAGTCTGATACTCACTATATAGCCCAAGCGGGACATAAACTCATAATCCTCTGGCTTCATACTCTTGAGTGCTAAAATTAGAAGTAGCCATCACCTCACTCAAATCAGAAAAGACCGAGTTCCAGGATCCGAGCAACCAGGTGCATGAGCACATCTAATTTGACTTCCTATGGTCAGTGGACACAAAGCGGTAGTATCCCAATTAGACTAATGGAATATTATTTCTCAGTATTTCTTTTCCTTTCAAGATCAAAGAGGCTACTTCATTCTATTCAATGGAATTTTCCTTAAATTTAGGCCATAATTAACCCATTTAACGAAAGAGAACAGTTTCAAGGGCATAAAGAACATTTCTACTTGCCTACTTTAAAAGGCATAGAGAAGGTAACAAATGTGACAGTATTTCCTGTGTCTATTACTATAGCATTTCTGTACTGTAATGTTATAAATAATAACTACTATTTAAGCAAAAGTAAAATCCATCATCCTTTACTTCAAAGTAACTTCTTTCAATTTATCAATGGTTATCTGATAAATATGCATTATTAAACAGTCTAAGAAATATGATCTTGATAAAATGTCAATAAATCAATTTTCTTCTTACCATGAGATTTTCCAAGGGCCATTAATTTGCAGGCAAAGCTCTTTCACCCTGTCTAACTTCCAAAAATGCATAATCCCGAGAAGTCCCAGGGGCCCTAGCTGCCTGAAAGGTATCTAAATGAATTATGATGATTCTTCACAGCTTGGGAGTTCGTTGTATTTTCTGAAGGAAATCTCAAATTCCAAAAGGGATGATTTCATCAGGGCAAATATTTTACTGTAAAAGGTACAGGACTCAGCACTTGTGAAACTCTCATTTAAAACTGTGCCAGGAGACAAAATCTCCATTAGGAAGAGGAGGCGAGATGTTGACAGCCAACGGTGAGCTGTAACCATGTATGTGCATCCCAGGAGAAATCACTTCTGGGTGCATATTTTCCATTTTAATGTCTGAACAACAGACTTGAAGGCATCTCAGAATTATATCACCACCCAATGCAAGTAGCATTAACTACTCCTGTCTCATTAATTGTCAAAACATTTCCCTTGACTGTAAAACAGTCTCTGAAGTAATGGCTCTAGATTTTATTGGGCTGTTGTCAGGGCCTCAGACACATACATTTATGACATATAGGATAGCCACAGCGTCTCCACTTCTAGCTAGCTCACTTGGAGTCTTGTTCCATTTTTACCTGTCTCACTTCACTGTACGTGCCCCTGAAAGCTGCTTTTTGACTGAGAGAAAAGTTTTGCTCTGGTTTGTGTTTTGGAAAAGATAACAAACACACACACACACACACACACACACACACACACACACACACACACCATCATATAAGGTATGATGTGACTCTCATTGAGGCTATAGTTTGTATATCCCTGATGACTAAAAGGATAGCAATCATCTTCTGTGATGGTATAAACACAGATCCATAGATCTATATAAATATCTAGCGATATATTTTAGATAGATAATCAAAATGTATACTCTAAAGGATGAATGGAAAAAGAAATGAAATCTATCTATATATCAGAGTATTAGTCCTAAATGAAGTATTGATACAAAAAGAGTGATAAACCCTTAACACATGAAAGAAGCTAATTACAGATGGGAAGACCGCATTTCTGTGGAATGTCCAGACTGGGTAAAAAAGCTATAGAGACAGAAAATAGACTTCTAGTGACTTAGGATAAGTTAGGTGGATAGGAGGAAGAAAGAGGAAAATGTATAAGCTCCCTTACTGAGGTGCTAAAAAGTATGTAAAATTATTGTTGTGATTAGATGTATGCATATTTGTGCATTTATATAAAAAATTACTAAATTGTTTAAGAGAAAAACACATATACATAATAAATTCCCTCCAAAGCTTGCAGCTAGGACATGCTTCCTGCCTTGCTTGCGCTATGAAGACTTAATAATTAGACCAAAGAAACTTACTGGCAACCGGTGATTTTTACTCAATGCCACATTTCTGAGAGGGTATTTTATGTGTTCAGGCTTCTATATCAACCCTGCACAGAAATTTCCCCTAATAATTATTGCACTAAATGGTGAGATGATTCATAGGCTTATGTCATTTTCCAGATTATGGTAGTAGGAGGTGGGGAATAGACCCAAGGTCCACCTGCCTCATGAACAGTGGTAAAGGTGTGGGTCTAAGGCATCGAAGAATAACTTGTATGCAATCTCCATCCCCACAGCATTTTTTTTTTGTGTTGGAATTTGGATATAAATGCTTCCTCAAAGTCCCATGTGTTCAAGGTTTGCACCTCACCCTTCAGGTAGTTCTGTTAAGTGGTGATTTTGTCACTCGGTTAGTTTATTGATGAACTCATAGCTGACTGAGCTACTGGAAGGTGGTAGAAATTACAGATGATATCTATTTCGAGGAACTTGTTTACAGGGAACATGTCATTAAAATTCATATCTTATTCTGCTACAACCTCCCCCATCCTGGCATACACATATTTTCTGGCATGTTAGTTCTAGTCTAATCCATGTACCCGCCATGGTGTTTCTATCTTGCCATAAGCCTGAGATCAATAAAACCAGCGGACCCTGGTCTGAAACATTGTAAACTATGTGCTAATACAATCTTTCCTCTTTATGAGTTGTCTATGTGGAACATCCTGTCACACAAAAGAAAAGGTAACTGATACAATCCACAATATATTTTGCAATTTGTTAATTAAAGGTACATATGTTTGAGTATGGTTCTGTCTTGGGCAGTTCTGGAATCCTTTGTAAATGTGGCCCGTTTGGCATACATACGATCAGTAGAAGTAGGCTGTACAATGTAGGTCTGCTTCTAACTGAAGTCTGTGCTTCCTTCTTCCAAATCCAACTGCCATGTGAGGGGATAAGACCCATTTCCCCATTGTCATAGAGCTGTTCTGGCAAAGCTTCCCCAGAATGGTGGGTTGAAATCCATGTGAAACCATGAGGCAAATAAATTCTTCCTCTTTGAAGTTACTTGACAGTGTGTTGTCACAGCAATGAGAATATTCATTAAGTCAGTACCATAGAGATGGGCCTATTGTTCAGATAAACCTAATCACATGGCTTACAGGCTTTAAAAATCTGAGTTGCTAGAGAAATTTACAAGGCTCTACAGCTATGGGCTAGAAAAGCCAAAGAATCCTTTAATGGGTTGTTCTGGTAGAAACCAAAAAGACTACAATGCCAACAGCACAGAACACAGTAGAGACTGTGTCCAAGAAGTTTCAGGAAACTATGAGAACCCTATCAAGAACTGGCTTAAAAGTCATGTTACACTCTGGCAACGAATCTGACTACATTCTGCCCACATCCTGAAATTGTGAGTAGAGCTGAATTCATACCCAATGAATTAACGAGCTCAGTAGAGAAAAAGTCAAGATATCATACCGTTGCAGCTGTGGCATGATTATTGATGGGCACGTTTAGCCAGATTTGTAGTAGAATACAGAGCAAAAAGATGAGCACATACACAGGAAATGCTCACTTTGACAAGGGAAAGGAGAGCGAGAACATGTACAATTGCAGACAAGTCAGGTTTGGATGAGATGGCTGGAACTGGTAAAGAGATTAACACACTTAAAGAAAAGCTGGGAGGAAGAACAAAGGAGAACTGAGGGCAAGAACACATCTGTCAAAGGCTACGGGCTATACATTTGAGGGACTTATTACATTTGAAAAGCGTGCTGCCTGGGATCCCTTCTGAGAAATAGCAGCCTAAGAAAATAGTTTCCTAATGCCAACCACACAGGCAATTGGAGGTACAAGAAGGCACAAGCATGTTGCAAGCTGGCAGGATAACTTGGTGTCATGAGGTGCTGAGATATACAGAATTCAAGAGTTATGGGATCCCAATGGCCTTCTCCAAGGTTTTAGAGGAAAAAAAACCTGTGAGTTGATGCAATGTATAATGGGGTCAGATGCCTCTGCAGGTAAGTCACAGAGGACAGAGGCACGTAGCTGTGAAGGGGAAGCCTAGGTTGCTACAGCCACTCCCTAATGTCAGACATAGAGTACTTGCCAATGGAAACTGCAAGCACTAGGTGTAGATGATCAAAAAGAGGCTATGTGTGCAGACTCCTAGGCGAAGCAATACTCAAATACACTGGAGCTCAGATTGTTTGTCATGTGCCCTACACAGAAGACATGGAATTCCGAGATAAACCTGCTAGGTATTGGTCCAGCTTTAACCCAATCTTTCCTTGCTATGCTACCATTCCTCCCTTTTGGAATAACAGTGTTTAGTCTGCACCATTGTACACTGGAGGGAGGTGACCTGATTTCTTCAGTTTTACAAGGAGTTCCTGGATAAGCATCTGTCACGAGTTCTGAGAGGACAGTGTTGTGGTGTGGTAAGAAGGAGGGGCGTCTTAAAATTGAACTGAATGCATTTTGCATGAAGATGGCCATGAGCCTATGTGGGGATGAGAACCAGGATCTTTGATTGAAATGTATTTCAATACTCAATCCCCTGTTAGTGATGCAGTTTTGGAAAGCTGTGAGACCTCTGGGACACGGGACCTAGCTGATGAAAGCTGAGTCACTAGAAGAAAGATCCAAAGATTATACCTGCTTCTCTTCTTCATTCATACTCTATTTCTAGTCTATGTACCATGTGAGGCATTCTACCACATGCCATGTCACTGATGGGCTTTATGTCTATAGAGAAGTATAAAAATGAACAAAGTACATTCAAATAAGAATATAAATGACTTGTACCTAACACACATAGAATATAATTCATTGAACACTAATTTATTTTTTTTAATTTTAAAATTTATTTTATAATTTTGTGGATATGAGTATTTTTTCTGCATGTATATCTGTGTGCCATATGCATTTCTGGTGCTTAAAGAGGTGGTGAGACTGCCCGTGGGTGCTGAGTATTGAACACAGATCCTTTGCAAAAACAACAAGTGCTTTTAACCACTGAGCCAACTCTCTAGTCCTTTATTGAGCACAATTTTGTTTTATATTTTCTCATTTAATGTTCATAATAGTGCATGAAAAACTTTAAACGGTATCATTTCTTAATGACAAAATGAATTTCCAGGAATCGTGGCTAGCTGTCATCTGTGCTCAGAAGGTAAGTCACATAGTTTCTGTTGTCAACTACTACATCCTAGTAACCATTCCCTAGGATGATCACTAGGAGAAAAGGCTACTATTGCCTGTGAGTTTAGAGATAACCTGGCAAAGTTTAGGATATTTACATCAAGTATACTTCACAGAAACAATTATTCCCACAGACCCCCAAAGGAACTCCCACAGTCCTGATGTGTGTTGCCTCTTAGGGAGTCTTGAGCACATTCTTTAAGTACACAAAATAAGGAACAGTTCCATACAACATCACATATCTCCTGAATTATCAAAAGAGATATTGCCTACACAAGTAGGAACTCCCTCCTTCTCATATTAAATTCTGTTGCTCATGTCAACATAGAATGTAATTAGTTAGAAAACTGACAAGTTCTAACTTCAAAGACCTTGAAGGTTCATTAGACATTTTGGTATACTCAGCCAATACATTTTTATGGAGAATGATTATAAGCTAAGTAAATAAAGAACCTCATAATAATAAATCATGATCAAGTAGGTTTAATCCTAGGAATTCAAGGAAGTTCAACATTATGAAAGATATTAATGGAATTCTCAGGGCCTTTATACTAAAGGGAAAGGGAAAATGATCAGTCATCTCAACATGCTAAGATAGGTTTTACAAAATTTCAAAAGGATGTGAAGACACAATAGAAGGTGGCTACTTTTTCATGATCAACTTAAAGGTACTTTTTAAAAATGATGTCTGTGTTTTAATATCATACCAGAAGTTTCCAATGACATGTAAGATGAGAAAATGCAAAAGATCCCTAAACAAAGCAAGGGATAATGCCAAACCGCAAATAGTAGATAAATGAAGTCCTGTCTACAAATTTAACCTTTTCAGTTTTAAGTTTCTTAGAACTAATACAAAAGTAATAAGGTCACTGGAATAGGATCAATGCAAAATCAAAATACACAAGTTAATAGATGTATACCATCAATAACCGCATGAAATACATATTGAAAGACTAAATTCCACGTATCCAAGAAAAAAAAACACACATAGGAAACCAACAAAACCTGTACTATACTGGGGAACAAAGGCCAGTGTGCAAGCTGTTTTGTATTCACATTATAAACCGACCTACTGATTCAAACAATATAAGTACCGTACCTTTTTTTATTGCAATGGCATCTGTTCAAACCATTTTGCTACCAAAATGGCCTTAAAGTGCCAATCCTGTGTGTATTCAGTTGTTTAGCTCTAAAATATTATGATTGTAACAAGTGCTGATGCAACATCAAAGTATAACATTTACATGAATTATAAACTCATGTTTTTACTTATGTATATGAAGAATGCATAAATTTCAAAGAAAAAAAGACTCAACAAGTTGGATCACAGAGCTAATCTGGAGAAGATCCCTATTTCATACTGGTTCAAAGGTTTCAAGAATTAAGAATAGAATTGCTATAGGATGAAAGTATTTCTATGTCTATGCATTCTCAGTAATTTAAAACAGGTCAAGAGCCTGGGATGGTTGCACTCAGGATGGCTATCACAAAGAAAACAAATAATTGCAAATAGTGACCAGGATGTGGACAAAAGAAACCTTTATTCACTGCTGATAGGAATATAATCCAGTTACTCCTGGAAATGAGTAAAAGCTCCTAAAAAAAACTAAGTGAGGGGTTGGGATTTAGCTCAGTGGTAGAGCGCTTGCCTAGGGCGCAAGGCCCTGGGTTCGTCCCCAGCTCCGAAAAACAGAACCAAAAAAAAAAAAAAAAAAAAAAAAAAACTAAAGAAGATCCAACATATTTCCAGCTGTATTATTCACAAATGACCCCTCAACCCATCATAGCACATCAATGTTTACTGCAACATTATATATATATATATATGTATTATATGTATGATATAGGCTCACTGTATGCATATGGTATAGAGATATAAATGCAGACAAAACACCCACACATATAAAATAAAACTAAAAATGATGACAACGATGATGATACAGATATAGAGATAGATATAGAGATAGAAACATAGATAGAAGTACATAGTAGCTAAGTTTTAGAACCAGCTTAGAGCCAGGAGTGATAAGCACATGCCTTTAATCCCAGAATTTAGGAGGTAAAGTTAGATAGATTTCTGAAGTTCAAGACCAGCCTGGTCTATAAATCATGCTCTAGGACATCCAGGAGTAGGGATACACAGAGAAACCCTGCCTCAAAAACAAAACAAACAACCAACAAGCAAACAAACAAATAGAACCAGGTTTAGGTGTCCAGCAACACAGGAGTGAATAAGAAATAGAATTTATTCAGCCATAAAGAAAAGTGAATTTATGTCATCTGCAGAAAAGTGGATGCATGTGGAGATTACCATATTAATTAAATTAAGTCAATCTCAGGAAGATAATGTTGCATTTTCAAGTCTATGACTCTTATGTGCAGATGAATTCAAAATAGAAGCAAAACTATCTATAGGGAAGGGGGACAAATGGGAGGGATAAAGGGGGAAAGGGAAGGGTAGTAAGGTTTGAGAGCAATATGGTCAAAGTATGGTGCATAGTTGCATGAAAATGGACATATGTAAATCTGTATAATAACAGGGGGGAATCTAGAGAGAAGATTCAGTAGGTAAAGTGCTCACAATGCAAGCCTGAAGACACAAGTTCAATTCCCTAGACCCACACAAAGATGGAAAGTGAAAGCCCACTCCACAAAGTTATTCTCAAACCACCACCACAATACATAGCATGTTCAGGAATGTCCCTATCGATTAATAGTTTAAAGTACAATAACACAGAGAAGTAGAAATGAAGAAAGTTTAAACTCTAAAGATTAAGCTATGATGATGCTGTCATAGGAATGGCTCTTGGAAAAAAAAAGATTGCTAAAAATAATGACAACAGGTGTGCTATACTACTGATGGATTAGAAATGTGAGATTCTCAACAGAATTTCAGGGAAGGAATTATCTAATTTGCTGCAAGACCAGCAACATGTAGAAATATATGACACAAAGGATTCATTGCCTGAAACACAAATGTACACACAGGGAAGCGTTAACCTTATTTAGTAGAAAAAGTACTCATTTGGCATAATGTGTTCTGGTTTTGTTTGTTTCATTGTTTCTTTGCTTGAGGTACCATGGATGGAGCATATAGCATGTTAAGAAGAGACATACCAAAGTACCTACAACACCTCTAGTGTAATGTTTCTATATGTTGAAGCCTTTTCTCTGATTTCTAGAGTAATATGTGACTACTGTCAAATGAACTGATACTTTCTATTGTTAAGAGTAATGTTAAGAAGTATGCTTAAATATGCTTTGCTCTTAGATTTGAGAAGTTTGATATAGGCACACTCCTCATTGAGATCCAAACCCTTGGTTTCCACCTCTTTCTGTACGGAAATTCTTAAAGGAGCCAAGAAAGCTTCACTTCTAGAACGAGAAGTGTTCTAGACCTGTTTAGCTTATGAGCTTAGAGAAAAGGGTAGCCTTTTGTCCACACTTCTGGCATACAAAGACAAGTAATATTTACATGAAAACTTGCTCGAAGATTTCTCAGAAGCTTACCATGATAGTTATCATGTGACTGAGTAGAGGAGAGATGAAAACATACTTGTATAACAAAACATTTTCTTTTTATTATATTTTTGTTATTTATAATTTTTAATTTAAATACATTTTCATCAGTTTCTTTCCATTCACCAAGTCTTTTCAGATCCTTTTAACCTCTCTATTTACCCAAACTTAAGTTCTTTCTCAAAAAACAAAAAAGCCCAATACAATACCCCCGTGAACCAAGAAAAGAAAATGAAATGCCTAAACAGGAAGGAGAAAATAAAATCTTCAAAGTGAAAAAGAAAAAAGAAAAAAAAGGAAAAAGGGGAATCATACAAAAAACTGTGGAGTCCATTATACATTGGTCAACTACTCCTGAATATGAGGGCAGGCCTGGAGTGGTAAATACACTCAGTGTCACTCCATTGGAAAACAACTGATTTTCCCTCTCCCAGCAGGCATAAAGAACAGTTAGGTGGTTAAACATTATTTTTAGTGGCTATGTTTTCAATCACTAATTTATTCACTCATTTAAAAAAACAATATAATAAGATAAAATAAAAAAAATATTACATTGAAGTTGGATAGGACAAACCAACAGGAGAAAAGGATCCCAAGAGAAGGAAGAAGAATCAGCCCACTCATTCACACACTCAGGAATCCCATACAAACACTAAACTGGAAGCTATAATACAAATGCAGAAGACCTGTGAAGACCTGGCCAGGCCCTGTGCATGCTGCTTCAGTCTCTGTGAATTCATATGAGCTTTGATCATGTTGATTTAGAGGGCCTTGTTTTATTGGAGTCCTCCATCATCTACGGCTCTTACACTCTCTCCCCTTTTCTGTGGGATTCCCTGAGCTCTAATGGACAGATTTGAGGAACACAATCCAGTTGGGGCACAGCGTTCTAAGTTATCTATCTCACTCTATGTAATATCTGGTTGTGGGTCTCTATAGTTGTTACTGTTTGATGCAGGAGCAATGTGCTCTGATAATGAATGAAGAGGACACTGATGTATGAGTATAGGAGACTATTGTTAGGAGTCACTTTTTACTGTATTTCTTTCTTGCCTTCTCCTTTATTTTCTTTTCATTTTTCCCCTTTAAAACAGTAGTGGTTGGTTTTACCCTCGCCTCCTGGGCTATCTAGTCCTTGGTTCTTGGTCATACAAACAGTGTCAGGTATAGGTTCCATCTTACGAAGTGGGCCTTCAGCTAAATCAGTTATTGGTTGGTTACTCCCTCAAGATTTGCGCCACAATTGCCCTAGTATATCTTGTAGGAAGTACATTATTGTAAATTAAAGGTTTTGTGGCTGGCATGGTGCTTACATTTTTCTTTTCATAGCAGAGTACTTTCTTGTATCAAAGACAATGGAATGTTTTATAAGAGAGGAACAATGACAATATTCCAACCCATACAAGATTAGCCATATTCACTATGGTATTATCATAGAGAAAACATTCAAAAATAGACTGTGATATTAGTTTATTTAAGTCATCAGTACACTAACCCATAGATTACACAGTTGAAAAGGCTGAACTGATGTGTGTAAATTATAGAACTCAAAAGACTGTTGTTGAAAATAATTCTTAATTCTGAAGAGAGGGCTTATTGGTTTAGAGTGCTTGCTATTGTTGTGGAAGACTGGATATTGTTCCCAGCAGTGCACGGCAGTTCACAACCACCTATAACTCCAGTTTCAGGAGCATCAACACACTCTTCTGGGCTCACAGGCACTAGACAGACACGGGGTGCTCAGACATACATGTAATCACAACACTCATACACATAAGATAAAAACAAATAAATCTTATCCTAAATTTCTCTATTCTAGGGGTTTGTCTCTAAACCTACTCTCACTATTTTAATACTAGATAATGAAATACATTTGTCTAGTATAATAGTATTTAAATTGAGTGGTCAATAACACATTTTTAATAATGAAGCACATTTACCAATCAAATGTAACCATTGTTGCATTTGCCTATGCACAGAGGAGGTAGAAGACTGCATACCAAGAGATACGCTGTGCAGCTAGAAGTTTGTGGAGTTGAGATTAAGCTATAAAAAGCCTGAGAAAATGAACTCATTTGGAAAGTGTGCCTTTCAGAAGCCCTTCAGCAAGCTCTTCATGTTTTCTATAAAAACAAGGCGCTTTTCTGAGTGGAGGAAAGGTGTTCGGCTACTATCTGCTGAAATGCTGAGTTGAAGAAAATTATCTAGTAGAGAAACTGATAGGCTGGTTTGAAGAGAAAGGCTGATAGAGAAGAGTGACAAAATCCAGACCAGCTCTCTCATGTGGTGATGTTTCCTCAAGAGACTTGTGGAAGAAAATTGACCTCATTGCAAAAACTTTTGCCCACACTTCCCAAGTCTCCCTTCATCTGAGCGAGCTTATCACTAGCCCATAAGAACCCAGAAACACAACAATGTCACACATCCATGAATGCTCTTGTTTGACTCCAACCGACAATTAGGCAGCTGCTGTTGGGCAGGAAATTAAAAAAAAGGCAAGACTAATTAGCCATGTTTTTAAACATCAGATTTCTGTTCCAAGAAACAGAGCCGTTGAGGAAGAAAAAGAATGAGAATAGCAGGAGAGGAGAGACAGAGAGAGAGAGACAGAGAGAGAGAAGAAAATATAATCAACTCAATTCACACACAATATTTTTTGTTTATTTATTGAGGAAAGGGCATTGTGCATATTGACCATCATTATTTTTTGAAAAATGTGTACCTTTCATTTCTTGGCAGACTCAGAAATGATGTAAAATGTCTGAAATTTTGCTGAAAATAACTGTCTGGATTAAAGAATGTATAATGAGCACATCTCTTCAGTTAGCAGTTTTCTGAGAAGTTGTCTCTTTAAAATTTGGAAGATCAGCTCGAAAAAAAAAAAGGACCAAAAAAAAAAATTGGAAGAATAACCAGTTTAGTTGATAAGACTTAGCAAACTAGTGGATACCTTGAACTAATTGGAAGAAGTAATATAACCAAAAGATATCAGAATTAAAATCTCAAGCAGATGCACGTTCTTTTAATCCTAGCAGTTGGGATTAGAGGCAGACAGGTCTCTCAAAGTTCATGATGAGTTCCGTCTATACAGCAAGTTCTAGTCCAGTAAGAGCTACAAAGTGGAAAATCAACAAATTGTCTGAAAAATCGTTATTGCCTATTTCTTGTCATGGCTGAAGAATATCAGTACCAGTGGCATGTTTGTCCTCCAACCCTCTAAAAACAATTGTGCTTCAACCCTCCTGTTCTTGTCATTATTTCAAAAAGACAAGTGACCCTGGCTCTCACCCTGTGGCCTCTAGGATCATGTAGATCTAGAAAGTTGAAAACAAATCAGTGAGAAGCCAACCTAAAAATCCTGTACATCATCTAACTGTCAACAGACAGCATTCTAGAAGCCAGTATCAGGTCATTAATTGTCAATACCTAGGAGAAAATGAACAAATGAATAGGTGGAACACAGACAATGAATTGTTTGTTAAGTCAATGATTTATAGTATTTGACACTATAATGGAGGATACACAGTATTATTCATTTTTCCAAATCCATACAATATACAACACCAAGATAATAATATGGTTATCCAAACAACCTTTCGAAAGCTAACAACCTTTGCTATTTCATTACCGAAATGACAAGCTCACTAACACAATCATCCAGCCAGCTCACTTCTGCTTCAGTTCTCACAAATGATCCCTGATGACTATATTTTACCATGTTAGAATATTCATTAAGTTTCTAGAATTTTCCACACCCTCTTTGTCTCAAAGCCTTGACATATACTCCATGATTTATGGAAATTTTTATTCTAACAAACCCACAATGACTTGAAAATAATCCCAAATTGAGTGTGTATTTTATCCACCTAAGTTAACTGACATTGCAACTTGGTAACACAGCATGCCGCAGGTTTCAGTACACTTGAAGAAAGTAGTTTAATGTTATTTGAAATACTATTTAATTTAGAAAAATACATTTTAATGTAAAAAGCAATCAATTTGTTCAAGTATGGATTTTGCAAAGTCATTTTAAACTTTCTCATATTGCATGTTGTATCATCATCATCATATCTCTGTGTGTGTGTGTGTGTGTGTGTGTGTGTGTGTGTGTGTGTGTGTACATGGCAATTTATGCATGTGGAGGTCTGAATACAATGTTGTGGAATTGGTTCTCTCCTTCTACTTCAAACATAAGAACTTTTACCATCTCACTCACCCATGCCCCTCACATTGTTTATTTTTCAATAGTTTTTTTTAAAGCATGAGATGGTGTGCTGTCTTTTGTAACTTTTGTTTTCTTTTTAAATGGATGTGGATATTTACCTGCATGTACACTTGTGTGTGAGATCCTTGAGGAGGCCAGAAAAGGGTATTGAATCTCCTAGAACTGGAGCTGCCATGGGAATTGAAAGTGGGGTGGGTCCTTTCTAAGAGGAGCCCATGCTCTTAACTGTTATGTTCTAGTTCCAATGATGCTGATTAAATGAGCACAGTATCGGGCAGATTCCTTTGTTATCTTAAAAATAAAAGATATAAGAAAAGATGCAACCCCTATACAGACAATATTTTTAAAAATGATTTATTTCTTTTTATTTTATGTATATGAATGTTTTGCCTGTTTGTGTAGCCATATGCCATATACATGTGGTATTCTCAGAGTTCAGATGGCAGTGCCAGATCCTCAGAAACTGGTATTAAACCAGTTGTTAATATATGGGTGATGGGAACTAAACTTGGATCCTCTATAAGTAACAAGTGCTCTTAACTGCTGTGCTATCGTCTAGCCCTTGAAAATAACATTTTTATAATACTGCAATTTTTATTAAACATGTCTAAACTTATACCAAATTAGTACAAAATGCATTAGAAAATAAAGCCTACCCACAAGGTTGACATTTGAATTGGGTTCAAGTTTGGATTTCTCATAGATTTTGGTCATGTTTGAGTCTTGGTAATCTCACACAGAATCTTAAATCATGCCATTTTCTTGGCTTATAATTATTTTTACATTTCTTCTTTACTCATGTGATGAAAGCACTTAATAAATGCTTTTATGGGAAATGGATCTATGGCAATTTTCTTAAAGCAATTCATGTTATTAATTTATTATCTAACTACTGTGATCAACTAGTCCTGATTTCCCTCAGTCAAGCTTCTGGCTTTTCCATTGAACATCTTGTAACTTGTAACTCTTCTCCTCATCCTTGTCTTCAGTTGGAAGCACTGGGATGATTGCTCCCCCTTTCCGATTGGACACAAATGATGAGTTTATGTATGTCCTTCACAGGCTTAACACAGGGCTTTAAGTATAATATTTGCACAGAAGTGCTTTGATTAATTTCAACTATATGTATTTATTTTTGGTCAGTGCACTTTTGAGTCCTTTCTAGACCACAGTTTTCTGTGTGTTCATCATGAAGTCAACACTGTTATAATTAAAACAAAATGTGCCTATTGGTTCCAGGGCAACCTAGACACAAAGAAGAATTTAAAATGTTCCAATCAAAATGTTATAGCTTTTTAAAAAATACAGTGAAACTAAAACATCCTCAAAGAATAGGTGAATTTACATCTACTCTGTCCTACGGAGAGTTGGTATAGATATAGAACCAGATGAACTGACATGATTAACATCTGCTCTTAACACTTTTTTTCCCTTGATGATGATCATCAGGTACTGAATCTCTCTTTTCTTCTTTGTTAAATGTGCTGCCTTAAAAGTTATGTCAATTTTCTCTGAGGGATGCAGATATCATTCTGTAACCTGTGAGGAATTATGGAGTTTATCATTGTTAATATAAAAAGCAAGGGCAAGGGTTGGGGATTTAGCTCAGTGGTAGAGCGCTTGCCTAGCAAACGCAAGGCCCTGGGTTCAGTCCCCAGCTCCGGAAAAAAAAAAAGCAAGGGCAAAAATCAACATTTTTAATCAAAAACTGACAGCAGGTCAGGCCTTGAACTGGATCTTGGGAAACACAAGCAATCAAAACTTCAATAAGGTTCGAAACAGGGCGAAGAGTATGAGCAAAGACACAAAGAGTGTATTCGACGAGTTGAGTTCATTTTCCCTTTGAAAGAAATTGAGATGGTAGGTAACTGGAGCCAGTGTTAAGGAAAGAGGTGAATTAAAGGTCCCATAGGACCCTACAAACAAGACCAGAGCAGTTAGACCCTAGACTGAAGCTCAGTGAGTGCAGAACTATCAAGCATTTCATAAAAATGTAGATGTTAAATTTCATTTTTCAAATGTCTCCTCAATGACAACAGGGAAAGTACCATTCTTTACAGGTCAAACTGAAGACAAAGAAGCAAGTCTTAAGGCCACCATAAGTGACAGTGTCATCTAATAATTAGTCCTGCATGTGGCTCTGGAAATGGAAAGACGGATTCACGATTAGTTCATAGTTAGTTAAGGTGTGAAAAGACAAATGCTATAACAGAACTGGGTGGTTTCAGTACTTTCATGAAATAGTGTACCTCCTTTTACCTATAGGAACTCAACTATAGAACTTTAACAACTAGAAGAACTATAGGAACTATGGCCATACTGTCTTTATCTATTCATTAGCCTGCTTATGCCATTTCTATGTATTAGCTAATGTGAACAATACAAATATAAGGTACAGATAACTCTTTGAAAGCATGATTTCGATTCCTTTGAATAAATACCAGGAAGTGAGATTATTGGTTAAAATAGTAAGTTTAGTTTCAACTTTTTGAGGAATAACCACATCGAATGGGCTATGATTCAGACACAGAGAGACTATGATGATTATAAACAATACACATGAACACATATGCAAACACATGTGAGGTATGGATATGAAAATCAGACATTCTATAATAACAATTGCAAAATGTCTGTGTCTATCAAATGAAGAACAAGAAATTAAATTGAGCAGAATAATCAAATGTATCATTTCAAAACAAAGGGCACCAGATATACAACATAAAGTCTACAAAACTAGACTTTCAATTATAAACCGATCAATGGTCTAGTATACTGCTCATATTCCTCATTGCTGTGACCAAATATCTGACAAAAGGCCACTTTTGAAAAAAGAGTTTATAGCTAGGTGGTGGTGATAGACACCTTTAATCCAAGAACTCAGGAGACAAATGTAGGCGTGAGTTTAAAGCCAGGTTAGTATATACATTGAATGCAGGACAGTCTGAGACACAAAAATAAATAAATAAATAAATAAATAAATAAATAAATAAATAAATAAATGGAAGAGTTTATTTTAACTCAGTTTGAAGGTGTGGACCGTTTGTCAGAAAAAAAAAAAAAAAATACTGTGCAGGGCTTGGGGCCTCTGGTCACAGAAGCAAGCAGGTGGATAGATAGAAAATTGAGCTCTAAAACTGGTGATCAAGATGTCTTAAAAATGGGCAGGGCAGCACAGATTTCGTGGGAAACCAAAGTAACCTCAAAGAAAATGGTTTCCAGGAAGAGCGTGGTAACCCAGCCTATGTAGTATTTTCAGGGCCTATTTGGGACATAAGTCATCAGCTCATCCTGATTATCCAGATCCAAATGGAGGGAAAACAGTGTTGGAATTCTACAAAATTCCAAACTTAGAAGTGGGTATGGGGGTGGTGGGGGCAGCTCAGTTGCTGTGATGTAGTAAGATCCTTTAGAAAATGAAACTGTGCACAGCAGATACTGTTGATGCATCCCCTTGACCTTCGCTTCTTCCTGTTGAAGCTTGCACACTTCAAACATATGTAAATCTCTGCCTCAGGGCTTTTTCTTTTCTGGCTGAAGGAGTAACACATCCGTATGAAGGGCTACCAGAAAGTATCAGGAAGTCAGTGCTCCTGGAAACTGTCCTTACGTGTGACAAATATAAATAAATAAATAAATAAATAAATAAATAAATAAATAAATAAATAAATAAATAAATAAATTGGGGACAGGGGTCGGGTAGGATGGGATATTGGCCTGCCTTCCCATGGCGTGGATATTTCAGAAGTTATATTTTATAATATCTCCACCTGGCAGAGTAGATAGTAGTCATTAGTATTAGGCAAAGCTATGAACGCATGCAGTTTAGTTTGGTGGTGTTCCCAGGAAATACTAGGGGAGGAGTGTGAACTGAAATGGGGAAGGGAAGGGAGCCAGTAACACAGATTACCACTATGGGCAACTGGGCCTTAAGCCTGCTGGGCACCTTGGGAAACTATGTAGAACATGACTCAGTTCTCTGAACAGAGTTAAGGAAGTCAGTTTATTTATGCACCCATGCCTGTGGGACATGGGTGGTTGACTGATCCTGACAAATAAAGTCGGCTTGCCCAGGCCACCCTATAGTCGGAAAAAGCAAATTCAGAGGGGATCCAGTACTGGGGAATGAAAGTCAAGAGTCAGGCTGCAGAGGAATGGTGAATGCCAATGGGTCCCAGCAGCATCCACTGCAGAGATGCACAAATACTGAAGGGACTGCCAAGCTCGGCTCCTAGCAACTGATGGAAATTTTGAAAGACAAATAAGAGCTAGTGGAATTCAGGAGAAGGCTGTGAAAGAGAGAGCAGAGCAGTAGATGGGAAAAGAGTTGAGTTACTACACAGAAGGCTGTTGGACCTCTTTAAGAAGGCACGGGTGAAGGCATAACGCCATGGAAAAGAAGAGCTGGTAAGGGGATCTGAAGAGTAACATGAGGTAAATAATCATGGAAAAGAGGGTGAGCTCTGCCTCAAGAGACCATGTAATTGGACTATTCACTGTGAAAGGAAGTCAGGTGGCCATATCATTCATGCCCCACAGGGAGCAATAGTCTCTTTCTCATCACGTTGGCAAAATACCTGAGAAGAAAGCGATTAAGGGAAGAAGGCTGTATACTGTTTCCCAAGTGCAGAGAGCTGCAGCCCACTGTGATTGAAAACACATGGCAGTTGGACTGTGAGGTGGTTGCAGCAGTGGAGCTTGTCCATATCTTGGGAAACTGGGAAGCAAAGAGATAAGAATTGTTGGTACTCAGCTTGCTCTTTCCCTTTCCCCTTTTTATTCAGTCCAGGATCCCAGGTCATGGCATGGCACTGCTTACATGCAAGTTGGGCCTCCCTTCTCATTTAAACCTCTCTGACATTGCCTCACAGATCTACTCAAAGGCGTGTCTCCTAAGAGATTCTATATAGGGGTTAGCTGACAATGAAGATTAACTCTCGCAAGGATGGGTATCCAAGAGGAACTATATTGTGCAAATTGCTTGTGGGCAATTTAGAAGCAATAAGTGACAAATCCGATGTGAAATAATAAGATATATGCAGCACAACTGAGTCAATAGATTTTTTTTAATGTCTTCTGTATACCAGGTCCCATGTATAGCATTACAGTACAGTTTCCACCAACCATAAATGTTGGCAGAACCATGGTAACTGACAAGACAGGCGGCTCAGGAGAGAGTAAATCTTGAAAACAGAAGAGCTCAGAGCAAACCCAGTGTTTCATGGGTAACCAGAAGAAGGAAAATATTTTATAATGAACTAAGAAAAAACTGCAAAGTTTAAGTGAAACTCTTTTTAAGACTCAAACTAATCTGAAAAGAAAATTGTGCTTTTACATGGTCCCTCTTAATTATTGAAATGTAGCAGGGGCCACATAACAGACATATTGAATATGCTGCATTATAGAAAAAATTAAAGATATTGGGAGCTAAAAGGTTTTTTTTTTCATCTAAAATCATAAAATATTCTCTACCACTAGACAATAAAATATCGGTCTCAATTTGGACCCTTCATAATATTCCTTCTTGTTCCCTTGATTCTGATATCCCAGTAAGAAAGTGCTTTCAAGTTTATCACATAAGATGTATCCCTGGAAACCTGCCAGGAGACTTGGTTAAAAGTAACAGAAATCGGATTCTAAGTTAAAATAATTGGAGAGGATTGGAGAGATACCAACATTTTCTAGCAATCATACTTGGAAAACACACAAGGGTCAAAGGGTAATAAAAGTGTGCCTCCTGGATACTTGGCACTGTCCCAGCATCATAAGTCACAGAGATCAACTCCCTCTTGCCATAGATTCCCAGACCTCTTTGATTCTTTATCACATACTTGAGAGACCAAACTCAGGTGGAAATATCTGATTGGTTGAGGTTAGGCCATGTGTCCTGTCTTTGTCCACCTGAGGACTGGCAAGAAAATCTCTCCCACCCCCTCACTTCATCCCAGTAGTCTCCACCAGAGGAAGATATGTTGTGGTTTTCATCCCGACTCACACAGTAGAGAGGAGACTGGTTCCCTGTGAGGCATTTCTAGGCACGTGCATGATCTCGCTTCTGAAATAGGTGGTTGAGTTTCTGCCCTTGAATATAACCTCAAAACGGGTAAAACTACAAATCTTCTAAAGCTATTCTCAGGCATGTTGGTCTTCTCAGAATATAATTTTTGTCTTTAGAAATAGCAAATGCTCTTCAGATGAAGAGAGAGGATAGATGAGAACATTCTGGCCTTATTTTTTAAGTTGTTTTCAACCAACAGAGCTTTAATAGAAATGTCTCTTCGCTCCAAACATAAAACAAGGTACAAAATAATGTTCTCGAGTGAGCGTGCTTCCCATCAGTTTCTGCTTTGGCTTAAAGATCTATGGGTAAATATCCGTGTGATATTTATAGACATGGGGTGTGTGCAGGGGATGGGGAGGGCAGGTAATGTTTTTTTAAAACAGCTTATAGACATCAAAGTGTCTGTGGCTTCTTGACTTTATTATTTCATATTGTTTGTGAGTTGTTAATGGAAATTTTTGCCTTATTCATGTAATGGGAAAAGGATTATATTTCTGAATATAGTTTACCAAGAAAAATGAAGCAACTTTACACTTCAAAGAAGAAAACAGGACAACGGATAGAAAAGGATTAGTTTTACATATGAAAGACAAAATCTTAAAAGTAATAGCACTTTCTGGCTGGAAGAATAGCATCAGCCAGTACATTATTTACCATACAAGTACTGGGACCTGGGTTTACTCCCTCCACTCCATGGTAGCACATTTGTAATCCCAGTGTAAGAGGTAAAAGTCTTGGAGGTGGGGGGTGGGGTCTTGTTGGCCAGCCAACCTAGACATATTGGTGAGCCTCATGTCCCAAGGTGAATAGCACCTTATGAGAATATCTTTCATTGACTGTGACCTCCCAAAATGTGTGGTCATGTGCATGCGCGCACGCGCACACACACACACACACACACACACACACACACACATACACACACACACATATATATATATATATATATATACTGACATAGAGAGAAAAATGTGTATTTTTTAAATCTGTACATACCGACTTCCAGTTTAATATAAGGAGATAATATAAGCAAAATGGAAATAATAGAGTTCACAAATTTTTTATGTGTGAGCCTACTACAAATATTAACCCCAGTTATTGACATACTATTTACAAGCAGGAAAGGCCAGCCCCACTTAAAACTATTTAGTGGCTCTTTTTTTTTTTTCAGGCTGCACTAAGCTGTTTTTTTTTTCCCAGACTTCAGTATAGTCCCTGCTTTGTTTCATAAATCTGGGATGAAAGGAAAGAGACAACAGGCATATTCTCTAATCTTGTTGATTCTAGAAAACAATAACCTAAGCCTCACTACACAAGCATAAAGAACACTTGTATTAGTATCAGAGATGCTAACTTTCCTTTGGTTATAGAAAGTCGTGTGGCCAAAACCAACACTCATGGCTGCCTGGAAATACCTTAGACACTAGTGTGCTAGAAAATCCTTCTACATCAGAGGAGTGAAGAACTGAGGACAAAATCAACCCATCACACCATACAAGGAGTCCATTACTATGGTCCCAAAAGAGCATAACTCAAGTACCCAAAGTACATTTGATGAGGAATATGTTTGTGTAGAAGATAGACATGATTCCTTTGTCACTGAACTAAACCACAAAGCAAGCCCACATTTGCTGTGAGGATTAAGAGGCTATGTTCTCCCAACTTCTGGAAAGATCCGACAGCCATATATTCTTTGCAACAAATACCTTTAAAAAATTAAGATACTAAACTCAAAGCCTAGCCTATTGGAAGCTTCCTCTAAGACTACCATCTCCTCGAATAGGAAATTAAATTTGATTTTTGGGAAAGTTATTGAGCTGCTGAGGTACATATAGCATGTTTTTGGAAAACTTTCTAGAGAGGTACTCTATAAGGCAATGAACAAGGCATGATAGGCACAAAGAACGAATGACCTGCCACGCAATTATAAGGGCGGCACAGCTGTTTCATTGGGTAGCTCGGAGCTTTGGAGGCAAAGACCAGACAAATAAATCTAAATCAGCCAATCAGTGGCAATGGAGAAGCCAGCCAGTCCTCTTCAAGGGAATCTGACCTTAGGATAGTCAGTTTCTTGATGCCGAGGACAATTCCAACAAAGAACACAGTTGTTGCCCATCAGCAGATACCAGTCCCAGCAGTGAGAATTCAGTTGTTTGACCTAGAAGAAGGGCCTGGATTAGATTGCATAACATCCATGCATCTGCTTGAGAAACTATACCACATAGTTGGGGAGCATTATTTCCCACACACCCCTACCTTCTCATGTCCTTGGTGCTCAATTACATACCCATAAGGTTTGGTATGAATTCTGTGCTTAAACATCTGGATTGCCATGGGAGATGCAGCACATAAGCAGACTTGAAATGGCAAAGCTGAGCAGCTGTTCACTCTTCTCAAGTTATATATGGATGCCAACACCTTGTAGAAGATCAGGAATTTGGGAACACTTGGTGTCAGAGGTACCAGGATTCTCCTGAAGTGCAGAGCTTAGGATGAAGTAGCTCTGAATAGTCTATGTTATGGTTATTGTGTCAACTCAGCAAAACTAGGATGACTTGTGAAGAAAGTACAGTGAGGGACTGTCTAGAGGTGGACCCACTGACAGAGACTGCATCGTATGAAATTGGGCATCACCCTTCTCTGGTGTGGACCTGGAGTGTATAAAAGGAGAAACAGTGAGATGAGCATTACATACAGGTTTATATCTTGTCTCTGTTCTTGGAATCCTTTTCTTGACTTCCCTGCCATGATGAACAGAAGTCTGGAATTATGCGCTAGCATAAACCCTTTCTCCTCTAAGTTGCTGTCTGTCAAGGAACTTTATCGTGACCACAGGGATGGAACTAAGATGGAGCTGGAGCCGGGTGCTTGGAAGCAGTCATGTGAACTAAACTGTCCGTGTGACTTACGTAACATGTCTCTACACACCCTTCAAATGGCAACCCTTCAAATGGCAAGGGCACTGTGAAAAGTCTGTTTCCATGCAGAACTCACGGGTATGCAGGCACTTGGGCACCGGATACTTCCTGTTAAATGACGTAAAGGTAACCTTGAAGTTTAAGTGCATATCCTTGAATCCAGATATCCCGTGAGTCTTGAGAAATCTAAGGTTATGTTTTCCAGACATACTCCATAAAACTAATGTGACAGGGTAGACATAATAATAACATTCGAATAATTGCAGTTACCCCCTACCAGTCTCCAAGGAAATAGTATCTGTCTCTGTCTATTTCTTTCTGTGTATCTTTCCCCCTCTCCCTCCAGTGCTGACAATTAAAACCAGACAGATCAGTGTCCTGCTACCATTTTATAACTACAGACTGGAGGGGGTCTCTTTTGGTTGCAGAGGACTCAGTCTTGCCTTTATTGGTATTATCTAATATTGACTGAAAAGATGAACTGGAAAAACCCAGAGAAGATAGAATCACTGTTATGAAGCCAAGAGTAACTATACCTTGGGGAGAAAAGAGTTGATCCAGAAAAGAAGCTGGGGACTAGTGCGGAGATAGACAAGATCCTGTGTGGACTGACTGGGGAGAGGAAAGAAAGCTAAGAGAGGGAAGGAAAGAACAAGAGAGAAGAAAGAAACCTTTGCAAATCCAGATCATAGAATTGCAGGGTGACATTCTGTGTGTTGTGTAATCTGATCTCACTTTAAAGACATCTGTAACAAATATTTAATTTGTCTTTCAACTTTTGAAGGTTACTGAATTTGTGTTTATTTAGCTGTGGCATTCACTTTGTCCAGACAAGAAGTTAGTTAGCTTTCCCAAAATTAAGGTCTTTGCTGTATTATTTGTGTGTGTGTGTGTGTGTGTGTGTGTGTGTGTGTGTGTGTGTCTATGTGCGTATGTGCATATAAAACCTAAAGGCTTTTTTTTCTCCCATTGGCATTTATTCATATTGCATACAAGATTTATAACCTCTTTGAAGCTAAAAGCTATTCATGGAGATACTAGGGCCTTATCAGTCCATAGAAAGCACAAGATCAATAAATGAAATTTTTGAAAATAAAAGTATATACTGGGAGCAGATTCAGAAACCCACAATCAAACATTTAGGCAGAGCTCAGAGAACCCATAGAAGGATAGAAGGGAACCCATAGGAAAAAGGATTGTAGTAGCCAGAAGTTAAGGATACCAGGAAAACCCAGGCCACAGAATCCACTAAACAGAGCTCATGGGAGCTCAAAAAGACAAAATCATCAATCACAGAGCCTGTCTGTACATGTCTGAGCTAGGCCCTCCACATATACATTATGATCATGTACTTGGTGTTCCTATGAGACTTCTAACGGTGAGAGTGGAGGTTTCTCTGACCTTTTGCCTGTTCTTGGGACCCTTTCCCACCTGCTGGATTGCCTTGTGTAGCCTTGATAATAGTGAATGTGCCTACTTGCATTGCATCATGTTATGCCCTGTTTGGCTCAGACCCCTAGGGAGCCTGCTGTTTTCAGAAAGTAATAAGAGGAGGAGTGAATCTGGGAGAGAGAGAAGGTGAGCGACAGTGAGAGGAGTGGATGGAAAAACGGTGGCTGGGAAATGATGTATGAGAGAATACTTTTTTAAAATATGAAAAAATATTCTGATTAGTGAAGGTGAACTTGATGACAACCTTCCAGGGAACCTCATAGAGCACACCCCTAGGAACTATCTCTTAATGCTCAGATTGATTTTTATCAATCTGAATATCTCTACCAGGACCCCAAGGGTAAGTTGATTCACTGTTAAATGTGGGAACCATTTGCACTTTCAATGTAACCCTGACAAAAGTAATTTAAAAGGTGAAATAGGTAGGGAAGATCCTCAGAGAAATCCTGCTCAAAATACAGTGATTGTGAATGCCACATTGAAAAGAATCAACTAGCTGAGCAAAGGGGCAGCTGCCTTTATGTAATCCCAGCACCTCTGGAACAGAAGCAGCTGAATCTCTGTGAGTTCATCACCAGAATGGTCTACATAGTGAGTTCTTGGCCAGCCAGATCTACTCAGGCCTCATCTCAGAAACAAACAAAGCCACCTCATTCATTGCTTAATTTTCTCTAGTCTGTTTCTCATATCCTTCCCTCAAATACTTCCTTAGTAAGTATTGATTTTGTTAAATCAAATTTTGTGCTTAGAGTTGTTAACTCACAAACTATATTCATAGTTCCTGTTCATTAAATACCTTGAAAGCATTTTGATTATAATCTTTGAATATTTAGATGTGAAAATGTTAACTATAGGGGCTAGAAAGATGGCTCAATGGTTAAGAGCACATACTCTTCTTGCAGAGGACCTGAGCTCAGTTTCCAGCACCTGTGTCAGGAAGTTCACAACTATCTGTAACTTCAACTCCATATGCACTACACTGATGGGTATGCACATAATTAAAAATAAAACTTCTTTAAAAGATGGTAAATACATTGGTTATCTAAAACAAAATGGTCATCCCTAGAAGCATATACATGCAGATAATATGAAATGGACTCAGCAGATCATATTTATATGTCTATTTCCTTCAATGATATGTAATGGCAATGGTTAAAGAAAAAGCTATGAATTTGGAAGGGTTGGACATGGGAGGGGTAGTAAGGAGAAAAGGCAGGGAAATGATGTAATTATATTTTAATAATAGTTTTTAAAAGATGGTTAAAAATATATAAACATCCACAAAAATATATTCCTGGTAGATAATACCCCCTCCTGGTTTTTCCCTTTTGCACTTTGAAATACTGACTTGTCTTTGCAGTTAATAATACATTGAGGAAAATTCTGCTTCTCTTGTCATAGTTTCTGTCATCTCAGTAGTGGAAAGCAGGCAAGCATATTCAATTGATAAAGCTGGTCCATAGGCAGTGTTTTAACGGCTAGAGTTCCATGAGGAAGACAAATCTAGAATGAGTGGCTACAAAAGTGCTGATTATGAATGGGTAGAACATGGTGGTTGATTCTAGTCTTGTTTGTTTCATTAAAAGGCCAGTCACTATTGCTGATGCCAAGAAGTGCTTGATGACAGGAACCTGATATGGATGTCTAGAGCTTTACTGATACAGAGGAGGGGGCTAGCAGCTAACCATTGGACTGAGCATGGGGACCCCAATTGGGGAGTTAGAGAAAGGACTGAAGGAGCTGAAGGGGTTTTCAACCCCATAAGAAGAACAACAATATCAACCAACCAACCAGACCCCCAGAGCACCCAAGGACTAAACCACCAACCAAAGAATACACATGTAGGGACCAATGGTTCTAGCCACATATGTAGCATAGGATGGCATTGTCTGGCATCATTAGGAGGAGAAGCCCTCTGTCCTGTGAAGGCTCATTTCCCTAGTGTAGGGGAATGCCAGTGTGGTAAGGTTGGAGTGGGAGGCACAGGGTGTGTCCTCATAAAAGCAGGGGGAAAGGGGATGGAAGAGGGGCAAACTAGGAAAGGGGATACACTTTAATGTAAATACATAAATATCCAAAAAAAAAGAAAGCTAAGATGGTATTCTAACCCTTGTCTTCTGTTAAGATACAGGTAAAATTATCTAAGTTTTTCAGAGGTAATAAATCATGAAGCTAAGGTAATTGCAGGGAAATAACTGAGAATTAGAGGTTATGTTATTGATTTTACAACTCTATTTTCAGGATCCAGATGGTCTAGGAAATAAGGCCAACAACCAATAAATGGGACCTCATGGAATTAAACAATTTCCGTAGAGGACAGGGATTGAGTGAAATGGCCGCCTACAGAATGGGACAGACTCATTGCTAGCCACACATTTGACAGAAGATATATCTAGAAGATACGAAGAACTAAAGACACTGAACAACGAAAATCAAACACCTCAAACAGAACAGGCTGATGGGTACACAATGGATGAATACAAATATCCACTAAGCATCTGAAAAAAAATGTTTAAGCTTACTACATATCAGAAGAACGTAAATCAAAACTATATCGAGATTCCATCTTCCTGCCTGGCTGTCTGACCTAAGAAAATGAACAACAAAGGCTTGCAAAGACAAAAGGCTTCCATATTGCTGATTGGGAACTAAATGCAGTTCCAGGAGAATTATGTTAATCTCTTCCAAGAGCACTGTTTTCAATGACTGAATTACCTTACTTTATGCCCCTGACCTTAAAGATACCAAGTTCCAAAGTTGCTACACTAAAAGTCAAATTTCCAACACATGAAACTTTAAAAAATATCTAGTTGCATCAGCTCTGATTGGGAATGACATCTAGTTCTTACTACTCATTTCTTTCTTACTGTTATTTTATTTCTCTCTGTATAGTCTTGGCTGTCCTGGAACTCACTCTATAGACCAGACAGAGATTGAACTCGGAAAGTTGTCTGCCTTTGCTTCCTGAGCACTGGGATTAAATGCATGCACACTGCCATCAGCTATCTTACTTTAATTTGTCCTAGTGACCTTATAGTCTACTTCACTTTTTTCATATATTCAAGTTTTAATTTTATTTACTTCAAAATATTTTTCATTTTTCAAGACTTTATATGCATATGTAAAGTTTGAACAAATCCTCTCCCCTGCAATTTCTCTCCTATCCCCAGAAACATGTTTCCCTTCCAACTTCATGTGCTCTCTTTTCTAACCCACTGATTTTGCTTACTACTGCCCTGTATGTGCATGGATATAGGCCAATCTACTAAAGAATGGGTAGGGAATTTCATTTACAGCCAAAGAGATAGTAAAACCTGACTTATAGTCTGGCCACTTCCAAAAAATGTTGACTGACCTGATGCAGAAACATAATGGCACAGCTAAAATGGGGAGATATAGTTAAAAGTAAGAGAAATAAACATATTTTGATTTCCTTTTCCAGTGTTTCCTTCAAGGACACTGCTTTGAGAACTATGTTAATAATCTATGCAATTGCATCTGTCTATATAACAGTTTATTTAGAATAATTTTGTTCTTTTTACTAGGAAAAAATAGATAAGCCTGGTTTTCATTAATCAACCATTAACTATCAATTAATAGATACACTTCAGTTTTATGCAGTGTTATTTATTTGTATAATTGTATAGTATATGAACCTAGAATAAAATCCAGCAGGATTCTGTAAGGACAGAGGATAGAACGATACTCAACCTTCAAATACAATGAAAGTATCAGTAAGAAAATAATGATTCTGGTACTTAATCTGATAGCTTAATACTCAAAATGTTAGAAGATGGGGAAGAGTTGGTCTTTTTTGTAAAGTTGGATTATGCCATGTAGTCAATCTGAGTATGAGGCTAGGATACATTGCTCATTTTTAGGCTTAAGATCAACATTTAAAAAAAAAAACAAAAAAAAAAACCTTTGATTTCCAAAACCACAACCATCAACATGAAGGATATCATCATCAACATCAGAACCACCAGAGATAAGCTGGAGGTCTTAAAAGATAGGATTCAGCCTTTGATGTGGGGCAAGTCTGGCTCTGTGACACCAGAATGTGTCCTTTTAGCTATGTGGCCATTTTTGTTCTTTTTCCTGCCCCTGTGATATAATACTATGATCAAAGAAACTCAATGGAGAAAAGGTTTATTTTGGCTCACACTCCTAGAGGAATACAGTTTATCATGGGAAGGAAAGCAAGGTGGTAGGAGAAAAAGCCTAGCTGGTTCCAACGTATCTATGCTCAGTAAATAGAGCATAAACAGGAAATGGGGCTACAGTATAAAACAGTTAACTCCCTTCAGTGTCCTACTTCCTCCAAAGAGTTCCTAACTTCTAAAGGTTCCACAACTTTCCCAAACAGCTCCACTATCTGGGAACCAAAGTTTTCAAACATTCAAGTCTGTTGGGAGCACTTCTCATTCATAACATAGCAGTAGCATTGACCCACCATAGGTAGGCTGGGTAAGTACATAATACCATGAATGATAGAGTCCATTATATTTAAGAAACTGACAAGTAGCTGGTAATATAAGGCTATGCAATGTCCAGAAGACAGATGTTTTATGGTCCTACAGAACCAAAGTACAAACATTGCTCCCCAGTATGTCTGCAAGCTAAGATCAAGTTCCCCGAGTTCTCCCAATCCTTGATTTTCCATTGGAAATAATCTGTCTTAATTTGGGTTCTAACAAAAGGAAATCCCTGGAAAGGAAGGTGGAAAATATATGTGATAGAGATTATCCAGTGATTCAAAGGAAAGACTAGGAAAATGAAGTGAAGACAATAACACACACACACACACACACACACACACACACACACACACAATCTGTATCAGTCAGTAGATTCCTGGTAGGGACAAGTGGGGCCATTCCTTTACAGAACTCCGAGAGACTGCAACCATCACAACTCAGAATCACTCATGAGAAGAGGAAAAAACTGTGGTATTTTTCTCCTTGCATCTGATATTGATGGAGGGCTCTCCTCTGAGAAGTCAATTCCATGACATTTCTAGGGAATAAAGTTAACTCCATGGTTGCAAGAGGAAGCCCCAGGGTAGATTTTGTTTCATTCTTTTTGTTTTGTTTGAAATAGTGTTTCACTGTGTAGCCTAGGCTAGCCTTGAATTTATTCTGTATCTCATGAATCTTGAGTTTCTCAATGATCCTCCTGCTGCTTTCTCCAGAGTACTGAAGTTACATATGTGAGCCACTACACTCTACTTCTGGGGTAGATTTTTAAGGAGAAGGAAAATCAGAGGGCAGAGAGGACAGTATGTGCAGAAAGGAGGAGACAGTGGTGGTGTGGCACTTGCTATCTCAACGACAGTGATGCCAGGCCATTTCAGATAGAATCCACCAACATACCAACTGGTACACTCTTGGGCAAAACCAGGTGGGTAGCAAAATGCAGGAATAGCATCATTAGGATCTGCTCCATCCAGGACAGCACTAGTCATCTTCCCAGGAGACTGTGAATGTGAGAAAGAAAGTAAAAGCACCTTGTCCATAACAGTCACTCAACAAATGACATCAATGTCAACAAACATTTCCAAGGAGAGAAGCTGAACATCCCTAAGCTCAGTCACCTATTAGAACCCATTCTGCTCAATCTTCCAGTCTTCCTTGACACCACGTATGTACAAATGCTCTGTCCTACTTAGGTTCCCTACATGTTCATAACGTGCTGGTACAATTTTACATGAGGCATTAGATGAGGTTTCAGAGCCAACTGTGAAAGCAGAGAAGGCCACAAAACGAGTCCACGTTGTTTCAGATTTATCCTACCCAGATGGAAAAAAAATCTTTCCCTTTATTTTTGCATCTACCACCATGGGCATGAGCTAGTCAGAAAATCCAACACCTAAAATACATTGCTCATCCTATCATAATGTTGTGAGACAATATACCAGTACCGAAATAGTAATACTTTAATTCAAGTGCTATGATAAATTACAAACGATGCCAAGCCCCTCTTAAAGTATATCTTTAATTTACACTGGTTTTTAATCTGCATTATGTCTGTTAGGGCTCAAGCAGCCAAAGCAACAACTGACCCATTTTAAAGAGGATTAAAGCAAAGCAAAGCAAAGCAAAACAAAACAAAGCAACAAACGATTTTGACAAGTTCAAATGGCTTCTTGAAGTTCTCAATTAGAATGTATAAAGAACAGAATACAAAATAAAACCTCTTGTCCCTAGTGTGGTTCTCAATCCGGTACAGTTTTGTTCCCCAAAGTATATCGAATAATAGCTAAAAAAAATTTCTTGGTATCATAAAGAGGAGGGCAGTCAGAGGAAAGAGTTGTTACCAACATCCAGTAGGTAGATGTCAGAGATCCTGTCAAACATGCTACAGTGCAGAGAACATTCCTAGATCATCCGGAATTATCTGGATTAGAATGGCAATAATGCTGAGGTTCAGAGCCCTGATCTAATCCAATGTGTCAGCCAACACACTGAATGAACAGACTAACTCATTTGTCTAGGACAAAGCCTGCAACACAGTTGTTACAGTACTTTCCTAGCACGCTTGTAGCCCTGGTTTGAAACTGGTCATGGTAGCACAGGCTTGTGATACCAGCACTCAGGAGGCTGAGACAAGAGTTTGTGAAGTTTAATGTCATTCATCTTCAATTACATAGCAAGTCAAAGGCAAGTCTGAAATACCTGGTGTCTTGTCTCAAAAAAGGAAAAGGAAGAAAGAAAGAAAGAGAGAGAGAGAGAGAGAAGAGAGAGAGAGAGAGAGAGAGAGAGAGAGAGAGGAAGGAAGGAAGGAAGGAAGGAAGGAAGGAAGGAAGGAAGGAAGGAAGGAAGGAAGGAAGGAAGAAAAGAAATGAAAACCACTTTGGTAACTCATCCTGAGCAGCTAGCTGCAGCACTGAAATATTAGTTTGTGCTACAAATGTAAGAGATATCCTGGGGCTTGAAAATATAGCACAAAATAAAGCATGTAAACATCTGACTAACATTTTATATTGACTACATGCTGACCAGATATTATTTTATATCCATGAAATTGAAGTGAAATATAGAATTAAACTAAATTTTATCTGACTCCTTTTGCTAAGAAAATGTGGCTAGCAGAAAATTTAAAGTTCCAGTGTGGCTCAAATTTATGGTTGGCATTATATTTCTATGGCCATAGATGCTATACAGATTGCTGCTATGTTTAAGTCCAACAGGATGGCTTTGGGTGGGCTAAGCTGCTAGCCTAGGTTCAATCCACAGAACAAATGAAAAGGGGAAAGGAAAAATACAACTCCACAATGCTGTTCTTAACACCCACATGCTTGTCATGGCATGTACTCCCCGCCACACACATCATGTACATATGTTGTTCATGTATGCATACTATAATGATAGTTAACAGGTCATGATGGAGAATGTCTTTAATCCCAGAACTCTGAAGGCAGAGGTAGACAAATCTCTAAGGTCAAGGCCAGTCTGGTGTACAGAGTAAGTTCCAGGAGAGACAGGGCTGATGCACAGAAAAACTCTATCAATAACAATAACAACAACAATAACAATTTACAAATATTTAAGTGTCCTATCCACTACACAAATTAAAATGAGGACAGCTTATATTTTTAATGTTTCCATTGTGATCATGTGTTTTCCCTCCCTACTTTCCTGGATCCTCCCTACTTTCTTTTTTTTTTATTGAAACTATTCTTTATTATTATTATGCAATAAATTTATTTAAGCCAGTTTCACAATTCTTTCTTACATGGGCCAGGTTCCTTCACTTTTTATAAACACAACAGATTGTTTGATATTTAAATATTTTTAGTTGTTTTCAGGAAGCAAGAGTTAAAAATAAAAACATCACCAATTTGTGAGAAATTATACCAATTTTTGAGAAAAGACTTCAAAACTCTTTTTCTACTAATAATTAATTACATACTATCTTTGTACATTGTTATATATGTATTAACACTTTTGTACCCGAAGTTCACTATCATAGGTAGATGGTAAATTATCTATACTGATCGTCACACTTTTATGATAATCTTAGTAATTCTATCCTTAGGGAGAGAATTACCTTTACACTATACAAACTAACTTATAAAATGCACACTTAATAGAAAGAGCAGTTGGGTTAAAAGTCTTGAAAAGTATGAAATCCAGTAACTAGAAGCTATATTTAATTGGCATAGCTTAAATATATTAACTTTGTAAACATACAATTTATTCTTATTACTAAATTGTATTTTAGTACAGCAATTCATAATAAATAAAATACAGTATTGCTCACTAAGAACACTTTAAAATTTTATTGTTTAATCATTTTCAGCATTGCAGTTTTCTAGTAATATAGTTTAAGTTTTAAAATTCCATTAATATAATATACATTGAAAGGATTTATCAACAGAATTATGTTTAAAACCCAACTGGTGTTTAAATTTTAATTTTTTTTCCTGTAAAAATAAGAAAATCTCCTAGTATGTTTAAAATAGTGAGAACATACTTTTTTTTATTAAGTTGAGTATTTCTTATTTACATTTGAATGTTATTCCCTTTCCTGGTTTCCGGGCAATCATCCCCCTCCCCCGCTCCCCTTCCTGATGGGTGTTCCCCTCCCCACCCTCCCCCCATTGCCGCCCTCCCCCCACCAGTCTAGTTCACTGGGGGTTCAGTCTTAGCAGGACCCAGGGCTTCCCCTTCCACTGGTGATCTTACTAGAATATTCATTGCTACCTATGAGGTCAGAGTTCAGGGTCAGTCCATGTATAGTCTTTAGGTAGTGGCTTAGTCCCTGGAAGCTCTGGTTGCTTGGCATTGTTGTTCAAATGGGGTCTCGAGGCCCTTCAACCTCTTCGAGTTCTTTCTCTGATTCCTTCAACTGGGGTCCCGTTCTCAGTTCAGTGGTTTGCTGCTGGCATTTGCCTCTGTATTTGCTGTATTCTGGCTGTGTCTCTCAGGAGCGATCTACATCCAGCTCCTGTCGGCCTGCACTTCCCGCTTCATCCATCTTGTCTAATTGGATGGCTGTATATGTATGGGCCACATGTCCTCCCTACGTTCTTACCCACCTACCTTGTTCTCTCTTTCTGCCCCCCCTCCCCTAAGCAACCACAACAAAGAACCAAGAAGAAACACACAAAAATGAAACTGAAACAAGCAAAAAACCCAAGAAGACAAAAAAAAAGAAAGAAAGAAAGAGAGGAAGAGAGAAAGAAAGAAACAACAATAGAGAAAGAAATAAACCTACCAAAACAAAGTAAAAGGAAACAAAGCTCCTAAAAGATATCATTGAATTTTTTCTTTGTTGACTCTATACTTCTAGATAGGGCATGCTGCCTATCCTGAAGTTTGGTTGATATATTCAGTGGTACTTCATTGAAGAGAACTGATGTCTATTTTACCAGTATCAATTACACATAACTTCTTTGTCAGTGGTGGAGCCCTGTTCTCGCTTCCCCCTCTCAGTGCTAGGGCCCTGTCTGGCTTGAATCTGTACAAGTCTTCTTCATGCTGCCATAATCTATGTGCGTTTGCATGCACATCAGTCCTATTGTGTCTTTAAGATGCTGTTTCTATGGAGAAGTTCATCCCCTCTGAGTCTGACAATCTTTCCAGTTCCTTTTTTGCACAGATCCCTGGACCTTGAGGGAAGGGGTGTGATGCAGACATCCCATTTAGGATTGAGAATTCTATAGTCTCTCACTCTCTTAACATGAGGACAGGCTATTTTTTGCTTTTTCTTCTCTTTTTTTCAGAGCTGGGGACCGAACCCAGGGCCTTGCACTTGCTAGGCAAGTGCTCTACCACTGAGCTAAATCCCCAACCCCAGGACAGGCTATTTTTATTTATTTTCTTTTTCTTTCTTTTATTCCTTTTATATTGGTTATTTTATTTGTTTACATTTCTTTTTTTTTTCCCCCCGGGGCTGGGGACCGAACCCAGGACCTTGCGCTTCCTAGGCGAGTGCTCTACCACTGAGCCAAATCCCCAACCCCAGGACAGGCTATTTTTAAAACAGCTTCAGCCTCCTCATTTCAAAAAATGACAACTTCCAAATGCATAGACCCTATCCTCAAAAGGGTGCTGCAGATGTAATTAAGTGTAGGCTTTGGGGAAGGAGCAATGAATCTTGATTATCTAGGCAGACTTAATACCATCACAATAAGATTGCTAACGGGAAACAGGAACAGGAGGGTCAGAGGAATTGAGATGACAAGGGCAATGTTGGAGAGAAGCTAGAAGATGGTATGCTGAGGGCTCTGAAAACAAAAGGGAGAGCCACAGCCTATGGAAGGAAAGCAGCTTTAGAAATAGCAATAAGCAAAGGAACAAATTCTCTCGACTCTTCAGAAAAAACACAGTAGTGCTGGCACCTAAACTATAGCTTGGTAAGACCGTTGGCATACATCAGCCTTCCAGAACTGCAAGGCAATAAACTTGTGTGGAAAGATTATGAGAGCTAGAGGATTGATGTGTTTGCTGTGAGATTGTATCTCCCATTGCCATCAGAAGCTACATCTATAAATTCTCACAAAATGACTTCCCAAATATGGCCTGAATAGTGATGTCACCAATAGACACACTAAAGTGGATGGAGGAAAGATCAGGATGCTTCAGCCCTACACAAACAACTATAGGCAATTGAGGAAAGCTGAGAGTGGGAGATGTGGTCTTCCCCATTAGTTGTCCAGTGACCAACAATCGGGTCCTTTATTTTGGACACTTTCATACACGTTTACAATAATGCTGTGATTATAGTCATACTCCATTATACTGTTGTGCCTCTTTGCTTTCCCTCTAAACTCTTTCTTCCCACCTAGTCTCCATGACAACACTATTAGAGAAAAGAGAACCCTCTCTTCCAGCACCCATTAACCATAATTAGCTGTGCAAAAAGGACAGCATCTCATGGGCAGCACCTCTATCCAAGATGGAAAGTTGAGAGCCAAGTCTGGTAAAGGTATCCATAGATGCTGTATGCTCATAGTTGCAATGGCAATGTCTCATGCCATTCTTCTCCCATCCTCATACTCTTATTTCCACCATAGCTTCTGTGATGTACCCTGTGCCTTGGTGCCAGTGGAAGCAGTGATACCCAAGTCCCATTTATGGATGGTATTTTCCAAGGCCACTAAGCCCACAATATTTTGTTTTAGCAGCAATAGGGAATTAATATATGCACACATATCAGTTTTGGCATACATCACTTGTTCTTCAAAGTTGAAGACTATCAAAATATAGATGATTCCATTTTAGCAAGTAAAAATGCCAATAATCATGACAAAAGATACTCAGTGATAAGTGTTATGTTCTGGGGCCAAATTATCTCCACAATTTTTTCATACATTATATCCCACACAATTTCTCCTCCCTCTACTCCTCCCAGCTCGCCCCTCACCCCATCTCCCAGATCCACTTCTCCTTTTTCTCCCTTCAGAATATCAGGGATATCAACGGAACACAGGATAACAAGTTACAATAAGACTAGCCAAAAACCCTCATATCAAGGTTGGATGAGTCAACCTAGTATAAAAAAGAGGGTCTCAGGAGCAGGCAAAAGATAATATAATGTCTTCCCTATAATATTTTACCCAT
This sequence comes from Rattus rattus, assembly GCF_011064425.1. Classification (NCBI taxonomy): domain Eukaryota; kingdom Metazoa; phylum Chordata; class Mammalia; order Rodentia; family Muridae; genus Rattus; species Rattus rattus. Next base: position 28,323,317 of record NC_046172.1, read on the forward strand.
CGAATATCACACTCATCTGTACTTCACTGATTTGAACAAATAGAATTATTAAAGAGAAAAACAAGAAGCTAAGAAGTAAAATAGTGTCCTGATGTAACAGAGTTTCATCACACAAAATATCATGCTGCACGGATACATAAATGGATAATCTGTGTCCAATTTATGCTATCGGAGATACTACAGAAGCAGGTTGCCATGTGTTAATGGTCATGTACAGAGGAAAAAATATTTAATCTGGCTTCCATAAACATTAGACGTTGCTCTCCTTTGGTCTTCTGTGTTTTCAGTGCATAGCTGGCAAGTTAATCCTTTAGAAAAATATCACCGTTCAAAAACAGTGGGTTTCCATTTAAAAAATGTTTTAAAGTAAGGTAATTAATAATACACTAATCAGCCTAATAGCTGAAGTTAATTTATGAGAACTATAAATGTTGATCTGTTTCCAAAGTTACATGGTAAAAATATAATATTTATTAGCAGATTAATGTATTTATGGCTAGTTACTCAAATTAAAGTGGACTGTCTCCAGACAGGAGTAGTAAAGGCAAAGATTTCGTCCCTGTTCTAAGTGGAGGAATTGTACAGCCTTAAGCAAGTTCATTACCTACTCTGAATCTCATTTTATCCTTTGTAATACTAAAACATTGAAGTCACTAGGGAAATCTAAAGCTTTTTACAGCTCAAAACACTCTATACTTAAGTCTGAACTAAAGCTTGCTTTATTAATCTCATGTTAGTAACAGTAAAAATCTAACTCATTAAGACATTTAAATGTTTGGTTATATCTTTAACAACAAGTGGAGAGAACTAGATAGTGGAAAGGCAGAATGATTTGTCCAATAGTTTAGTCAGCATTTAGGGACTTGATGTCTTCACTTGGCTGATAATGAAAATGTTGACACAGATTATTGGCCCCCCAATAAAACTAATTTTTATTGTGTTTGGCAAGAAAGATGTGTGTAGCAAAGAGCAGGATTCAAACAACAGTCACATATGTCAGCTTCTGTAGCTTTGCTCTCTACCCCACTGCCCTCTTGCAGTCCCCTCCCTCTTTTCTACCTCTGTCCAACAGCATTAATCAAAGCCCAGGCTTAACTATAAATAGGCACTGGAATTGACTTTAACATAGTGGGAAAGGACTGGGGTAAGTTCCAGCTTGGCTGCATTTCACTTCATTCCTGAAGATTATCCAGCAAGGTCTAAGCCTCTAGCTGCCCTCCTCTTCTCAGTATTCACCATCCTTTACACTGTAGCTACAGGCAGTACCTTCCTTTGCTTTCATTTCAAAGAGGTCCCTCACTATTTTCAGTTGCCACATGCTTATTCTTAGTGCCAAAAGATGCTAGAGTCATAAAGAGATATCTACAAACAGCATTCAAAAGTAACTAGAGATTTGAGTGTGATTAATATCCCAAATACACAATTTTACTAAGATCAAAACAGGTTTATAAAGATTTTCGTTATATAAATACAAGAAGACAATGAGGGCAAGGAGGAAGAGGAAGAAGTAAGAGGAGAAAAGATGAAGATAATGAAGAGAGGAGGATACAGAAGAGGACAAGTGAGGAGAGGCTATAAGGAGCAGAGAAAAGGAGGGGGGAGGGAGAAGAGAGATGAAAATGAGGAGGAAAAAGAGATGAAAAGGACAAGAATAGACAGCACAAGAGAAAAAGGAAGGAGGAAAGAATGGCAGGAACAAAGAAGAGGCAAAAGAAGAAAAGAAAGGGAGAAGAGAAAGAATGTGAAGAGGAAGGGGGAGTAGGAATGGGAGATAGGAGGTATTGGAGAGGAAGAGACCAGAAGGACAAGTGTGGGGGTAGGGACACAGAAGTGTGGCAGGAGGACTTACCATTGTCAAGTGAACAAATAACAAGGAGGTATCTAAAAGAGTTAAGAACAGTAGTGACAAGTTCATTTTCTATAAAACCTGTGCTTCATAGAGAGTTTTAAGTTCATGGGTCTTGTCCATTCTGCTCTAAACATGGAGTTGTAACTATGATCTAATTAAGGAATATGAAAAATATTACACTGCTAACATTAGAATAAAAATTAATCTACATGTTCATAAAGATTTGTAGGAACAGACAGAGCCAATGTGTTCTGAGTCTAGAAATTACAGAAGGCAGAGGGTCTCAACTTTTCCTTTCCATTGGGTAATTTCCAGTCATTTGAGGTTTTTTTTACTGTTGTTTGTTGGTTAGTTAGTTTTGTTTTGTTTTTTGCCTAATATCAAGGATGGAAACCAAGACCTAATTTTAAATGTAGACCAGATATATGACACTATCCTTGTTAAAGGAAGCAAACACCAGCTATTGTCAACTGATACCATTGTTTAGCAAGATATTATTTTTCAAAGAGTGTTTTAAAATTCTAGAAATATCATTGATTTTCCTAACTATAGGTAAGTTAATGGTACTCATATCTAGGGAGTATATGCCAGGGGTACAACTAAATTCCCTATACTATAAACAGATGCCCTTATTGAGAAACCTGAGTTATGTGCAATTGAAGACTTACAGAGGGAGGAGGTTTCAATACCACATTTGTCTAGACAAAGAGATGAGCCCAGCTTCTACTGGCTATTCATTATTTCTAATTAGCTACAGGGAAGGCACCCCAAATATCACACTAAAAGTGTGGGTATAGAAGTCAGTTGAAAAATTCTAGATGTAAAGAGATGCTAGGATGGAAGGAAGGAAGATGGTAAGGTAGAAGTGAAGGGGAAAGAGAAGGGTAGAGAGGCAGAGGGAAACAGAATGAGAATGAATCAAAATAAACGAATAAGAGAGTGATGTAGAAGAACAAACTGGCTGAACTGAATCCCCAGAATCTATGTAAGGCTGGGTCCTGGGGGGGGATTTGTAGTCCCAGTGCCTGATGGAGACTGACTTTCCACAATTTCATCATCCAGCTAGGCTACTGTATGCAACAATGACCAATAAAACCATGTAGAAGGCAAGGAACCTACGGTTGTTGTTGAAATTCTACTGTGCTCCATGGCAGGTGTACACACACATACATCAGATATGCATTTACATATGCATCATATACATACTAATATATACCATTCATACAATATACAGTATACAGACATACATATATACATTATAAACACATATAAACTGTACATGCACATATGTATACCACAGAGATGTGTAATATGCACATTCACATGTGTATATATATCAAATACACTTAAGCATATACATAAAATCATACATTGTAAAAACGCATACATATACATCACACAAACGTATACATCACATATATAAAATACACACATAGATATATCTCACACATAAGCATACATCATACATAAACGCACACTCTACACAATACATATATACAATACATCATTCACACACATGTAATAGACACAGGCATATATATTATATGCATATATACATATATACATATACATATACATATCACACATACAAAACTTGAAACAGAAGAGAAAATCAAATACCAAAAAAATTATTTAAAATCGGCTACACTAGCTTTGGGTCTTCCACCTTTCCCTCCATTTCTCCAAGTCTAATCCCTCAGATTTTTCAGCAGAATACCTACAGAAGCTTTCCCATTTCATCTCTAGTGAAGCCTACAGATCGACCCCTCCTAACCTCTCTCTCCTGCACCTTGCTTTATCCCTGCCTTCAACCCCAAGGGAACCCACACACCATTATAGCCATGGAAGCATGTAGACTTACTGCAGATGTTTATTCCCCTTCTGCTCCTCCAAACCAAATCCCCAGTCTCATTCCCACCTTTGCATCAGAACACCTACTGGAGACTACCTCCCCTCCCCACTCTCATATCCAGTGGATCCAACAGATCCAAACTTCCTTGTCCCTACCCATTGCTGTGTACAAGTTCCCAAATCAAACAGGCACTCCCTGGGACTCCATAGACCACTCTGGTCAGGGAAGCAAATAGGCTAACTACAGATTTTCACTTCTCCCTCCAAATCCAATTCCCCAGGCTCATTCCTTGATTTATAGTAGACCTTCATCTGTGGTCTCTCCTCACTCCCAGCCCCCATTCCTAGGGGACTAACTAGCAGATTCTGGTGCAACACCCTGCTGTCACACTTGTGAATCCCCTCCACTACCCCAGCCTATCCTTATTCCTTAATGCCATCCTTATTCCTTAAATGCTAGGTCCAAGTACTCAGAAACACATTTACTTAGAAATTCCAGTACCCACACCTATCAGGCAGAAGATTTTCCTACTAGCAACACACAGCCACCACATTCTTGTAACAACTAGAGAGAAAACAGAAGCCATGGAAGAAAACGCCACTCAACAAACACACGAACAGATATCAGTACCTAGAATTACAATCTTTCCAAACCCAAATGTCTAAAACACAGTCAATAACAGCCAGGACAACGTGTCTCTACTAAATCCCAGCAACCTTACCACAGTAGGCCCTGACTATGTCAGCATAGCTAAAGCACAAAAAAGACACTAAACTATCCTTATGAATATGATAAAGGTTCATAAAGATGAAATTAATAAAACTGTTGAAGACCTGAAAGTAGAAACTGAGAAAATTCTGGAAATGAAAAATGTAAGAATTCCAACAGGAACTACAGAGGTAAACTTCACCATCAGATACAAGAGATGGAAGAGAGAATCTTAGGTGCTCAAGATACATCAGAAGAAATATATAAACCAGTCAAAGAAACGCTAAAGCTAAAAAGTTCTTGACATAAAACATCTAGGTATTGTGGGACAGTATGAAAAGATAAAACCAAAGCATGATAGCAATAGAAGAATTATCCAATCTGAAAGGCCCAGAAAATATTTTCAACCAAATCATGAGAGAAAAGTTTCCTAACCTAAAGAATGGCCATGATAACGGATCCATCCTTCTCCTGCATACAAAAAAAAATGGGACCTTATGAAGCTGAAATCTTCTGCACAGCACAGAAGTCCATCAATCACACAACATGACAGCTAACAGAATGAGAATATTCTTGCCAACTATACATTTGATTGAGCACAAATATTCAAATTATGCAAAGAATTCATGAAGCTAATTTCTTTTTTTCTTTCTTTTTTTTTTTTTTTTTTTTCTGGAGCTGGGGACGAACCAGGGCCTTGCATTTGCTAGGCAAGCGCTCTACCACTAAGCTAAATCCCCAACCCCTGAAACTAATTTCAAGAAAACAAATAATCCAACTTAAAAAAAAGTACATTTTTAAACAGAGAATTCTCAGTAGAGGAAATTTAAAAGGCTGAGAAACAAAAGCTAATGAAATGATCAACATTATTAGTTATCAAGGAAATGAAAATCAAAAGTATGTTGAAATTCAATCTTACACCAATTAGCGTGGCTAAGATCAGTAGCATAAGTGGCAGCTCATGCTGGTAAGGATATGGAACAAAGGGAACACTCCTCCATTGATGATGGGAGGGCAGCTACTATGAAAATCACTGTGGTCATTCCTCAGGAAGATGGGAATTGATCTACCTCAAGATCTGACTATACCACTCTTGGATTTACACCCAAAGGACAGTTCATCCTACCGCAGAGAGAGTTGTTCAACCAAAGACTAGATAGCCCAGTAACCTACAGTAAAACTAAATACTACTGCTCTAAGAAATGAATGTAGCAACAAAATTGCACCTGATATTCTGCTATCCTCATGTAGATCAGTGCCTTTCACAGACATCACCAGAGAAGCTTCAGCTTGTACCAAATGGGCACAAATATAGAGACCCACAGCAGACATTTTATAGAAAATGAGAGACTTTCACTCAGCACTAAACAGGATGCCTTCATCAAATCTTTCTCAGTGAAAGAGGAGATGGGAAGATTGTAAGAGCCAAAGGGGATGGAAGACACCAGGAGAGCAAGGCCCTCTGAACCAACACGAGCAAAGGTCTTATGAGCTAACAGAAACTGAAGTAGAATGCACAGGCCCTGCATGGGTCTGCATCAGGTCCTTTATATATATCTTATGGCTTCGAGTTTATTGTTTTTATGGGATTCCTAAGTGTGTGAACAAGCTGGTCTCTGAGTCTTGTGCCTTTTTTTAGTCCCTTCTCCTTCTATTGTTTTCCCTGTCTGACTTCAATATGATAGTTTTTGTCTTGTTCTATTACATTTTATTGTTATATTTTTTTTTAAAAAAAGGAATGAATGAAAGCTCAAAATGAATACATGAGTGAATAGATGAATGAATGAATGAATGAAAACCTAACCGTTAGGTTAAATATTAACAACTGAACTCTCATTTAAACCTGATGAGAAAAGGAAAATCAGTTTTCTCCAATGGAGTGACATTGGATATATCAACTACTCCAGCGCAGGTTTTAATGTTCAGGAGTAGCTGACCGATATATAATAGACTCCACAGGTATTTTTAAATGTATGTTTTCTGTGGTTATAGTTTTTTTTTCCTTTTTATTCTGCATGAATGCTGTTTTGTTTGTTGTTGTGGTTTGGAGAGTTGTTGTTATATTGTTTTTTGTTTTGTTTTGTTCAAGAAAAAAAACTGAAATTCATTGGATAGGGAAGGGGAAAGGATCTGAAAACACTTGGCAGAGGGGACCAATGGGATCAAAGTCAATTTAAATGTAAAAATTATTTTAAATAATAAAAGTACAAGAAAAAGAAAGAAGGAAAGAAAGCCTATGTGTACATGTCCTTATAAGTCCATGTCTCTCACTTGACAGATAATGAGCCAATGTATCATAAAAGGAAAAACTGACATCATCAAAAAGAAAAACAAATCACTGAAAACATATGATGTCATTATTTAAAACTAGCATGTTATTAAATTTGAATTTAAAACAATTACATTTAAAATGTTTACTAAGCCTCATGTGGAGGTACTTGGTAAACATTTTACATGTTTAAATGCTTGTGTCAGATATAGGCCATCTCTGAGTTCGAGGCCAACCTGGGCTACACAGTGGAACCGTAGCTCAACAATAAATAGAAAAAAGAGCAAAAACACGAAGAAAACCAAAAAAAAAAAAAAAAAAAAAAAAAAAAAAAAAAACAAAAACGAAACAAAACAAAAAAAAACAAAGAAGAAAAAATAACAAAGGAAAAGTGTTTACTGAGATAAAGGATTAAAAACAATGAAATAAACATTTAACTAGATAAAGGATGAAACCATAGCTACAGAAACTAAAATCAGACACAAAGTCAAAGAGAAAGGATATTAGAACCTGTGGCAATATTAACAACAATTAAGCTGTACTGCTCTACAAATGCCAAGTTCCACGCATCTCGTGTCCAGTAATCTTCTACGTTACTCTGTAGTTGCTGCCTCACTGTTGTAACATATTGCATCTTCTGTGCTTGCTGAGTCGGGAACTCCCTGTACTGTTTAGGCTGGTCTTGAACTTAAGAGCCTTTGTTTTCTTTACATTTTAGTGTTTGAAATTTTCCCAGATTAACGAGTAAAGTCACATCATTTCTACCCTTCCCTGACTCTTCAACTCATCCTGTGTTATTGCCCTCTCAGATGCACTTCTATAATTAGTATGGTTTACACACACACACACACACACACACACACACACACACACACACACACACACCTACTAAATCCATTTAGCACTGCAAATAGACATACATAAGGACAACACCAACTGACATGCCCATATCGATGGAAGAAATTTTACAAGGTCATAGCCCTAGATGAAAAGGTACCATGGGTCAATGGCTGCTGAGAGTGGAAAAATGTGTTTTCTCTAGTACTGAGACCTGATAGTTTATCCAATATCAAGATTCTTTTAGTGAAACCTTCTACAAACTGGAACTATAGTTATTTACCATCATGCTCAATACAATATTCTGCTTTTGGTTTTATTATGGTAGAAAACTTGATTTTTTTTTAAGTAGCAAACAGGTACATGATAACACAGATCTTCACAACTGAAAAATAATAAAATAAGAGACTTCAGAATTCTCATCCCTGTTTAGAACATATACTCCACCCTAAAAGGACTAAGGGCTCACTGTGGAAGAGAAAGCAGAAAGCCTTTAGGAGGCTGGTAGTTGACTACAAGGAAATGACATCTTCTAGACCCAAGAGGGCAGCTGCACTCAAGACTTCACAGTGCTTGTGAGAGGAAGCCCAAGACTTGTACAAGCATAAGCTGATCCAAATTCAAGCATGAAGAAGGGAATTAGGCAGGGCTTCCTACCCCTAAGCCAGGAACTAGTATCAATTAACAGCTGGTAGGAGAGGAAGGGTCAGTTTTCTCCAACACCGTAGGACCTGAGGAGTGAATGGGGCTCTGGTAGAAGGCCAAGAATATTGGAGCAGCAAAACCTTGCCTTGATGGGGGGGAATATGACACAGACATATGACAGGGGTTAAAGAGTAAAGGAGGGTAGATCTGAGAAGGGTTAAAGGAGCAGCTCAAGCACTGCATAAAATTCACAGAGAACTAGCAAAAATGTGTCTGTAAACGGAACGAGGACAAATGATTAGAGACGCGCAGAAACATTAAATTACAAGAACAAATCACCCACACACAGTGACAAAGAGTGTATCAAAGAAACAGAAAGATTACTCCAAGAAATTGTTACCAAAACACAAGGAAAATGGTTTAGATGAGAAAGGAGGTTAGAATGATCACTTACTGAGAAGACCCATTATATCTAGACCTGTTCTGTCACAAAAAGACTAGGACATCCTTAACTGTTTAACCTATAAAATAATGATTTGAGAGAATCAATGTATTTGATTTGTGGAGGAAGACTTTAGTTACTCTAAAAGATGGCGGAGGTATACTTAGTAGGTTATCTGGCAGTTGCAGCTATAAAAATCGTAGCCTTAAAATATGAAATATGTATTACACTTTTAAGTTTCTCAGAAAATATTTTGCATTTCTCAATGGCTCAAGTTCAGGTTCTACAGAGTATATATTCAACAAAGACTGTGAAAACAAAATCAGAAAGTTATCAACAATCCAGGCAAAATCTTAATATTTATAAACCAAAGAAGCCTGTTGTATATTACCTTTAACATTTGTTGATAAAATTGCAAAAGAATCATTGAATTGTTAATCCTGAAATTTTTAAAGTTTGAGATTAGTTTTATACCAAACTTTAAACAGTGCCTGACTCGTAGCATATCCACAACATATTTTCATGAATAAATAAAATAAAAAAGTTGTAAAGATAAGTTGACTCAACCGCTAACTTTTTGCAAACAATTGAACTAAAAAATAATGGCAAGAATAATGTATACAAGGTACACCAGGAGAACATGTGTACAATATTTGCAGTCAAGTATTTACAAAAGAAAGTACAAACTTAATGCAGTGACATTTAAATTTTAGGTAAGATATATAATTTCCAAAAGCATATAAATTATACTGCTTATAAGGAAACATAAGACCAAAAGAAACCAACAAGTATCACAGAAATGTAGTAGGTAGTTCGAAAATTGACAATCAGGTCCACATGGTTTGAGAGTTTGCACAAACTATTTCAGAAGACGAGGGGTAAAGGTCTGAAAGAAACTAGAACATTCTTTATAGCAATTTGATAAGTGCTCTAGGAAACTTTAAAATCTGAGATCTACCCTACAATGAAAACAGCCCTCTAAGTCTGAAAGAAAACACAGGACATTGCTTTTGTCCCTACTATGTATATCAATGCAAGTACTTGAAAGTCTTGAATCTGGGAAGAGATTGGAGGGAAAAGAAGAGATCAAGGACATAGAAGGGATGAATTGCCTGAATACATGGTATACATGCATGAAATTGACAAATAAAGTTTAAAAATGCAATATGGAAATATACCATTTTTTCAAAGAAAAAATCTAAAACTGTAGTATACCACAATATTAATTCAAAGATCAAAAGCCATGCTTTCCTCAATGATGAACTGTGACCTGGTGTTGCAAACTAAACTTTCTTCCTTAAGATGTTTTTGGTTTAAGGCATCCCCCCTACAGAAATGAAGCTAGAAAAGGGAAAAATGTCTTTAGTTTTACAAATCACTCAGTGCCTGGCCTGAGAATTGGGAACCTCTCATTAAATGACTATTTGATGCTTTTCATAGGAACCACTTCCCTTTTAGAGTTCAGAGACTATGGCATTTGAAGCCTCCATGCAACGTCCAGAATCTTATTGTTTCCACAAAACTCATAACCCCATAACTACTTTACCAGTCAACTTGTTGTTTTGTCTCTGTGTTTAGATCTGCAGCAAAATCAGTGAAAACTCTAGTTGGCATCACTGTACACTGGAAGACAGCAGAAAACATCATAAATGGGGCACTTTATTCTCAACAAATCACTTCACTGGCCCATTGCTTTCCAAAGCTGCAACTTTTTAAAAGGCCTGTTTTGTGTAATATTTGATATTTCAGAGGAAAACAAAATGTACTAGGTGGAACCAACTGTCATGTAAAATGTTTGACAGAGGAAAAATATTTATGATCATGGTGTCAGGACTAAGCTTCTGAAATAGAAATCATAAAATGATTTTACAGAAGATTGTTTGGAAGCTACAGAAAAAAAATTGTATTGCTGTTATATTTGAAAAGCAACTGACGCCCAACACCAATTTGTGATTTGGTAAAAATAGAATAGTGCCTGCAAAAGAAGGATTTCATTATCCATGCCTGAAGAGTTGAAATATTTCTTTCTCTCTTTTTTTTCCCTGTTTCTTTTATTAGATATGTTCTTCATTTACATTTCAAATGTTGTCCCCTTTCCCAGTTTCCCCTCTAGAAACTCCCTATCCATCCCTCTCCCCCTTCTTCTATGAAGGTTCTCCTCCACCCACCCAAACACTCCCTCTCACTGCCCCACCCTAGATTCCCCTACACTAGGACATTGAGCCTTCCCAGGACCAAGGGCCTCTCCTCCCATTGATACCCAACAAGGTCATCCTCTGCTATATATTCAGCTGGAGCTATGGGTCTCTTTGCATGGTGTACTCTTAGGATGGTGGTTTAGTCCCTGGGAGCTCTGGGGGTTCTGGATGATTGATATTGTTGTTCTTCCTATGAGTTGCAAACCCCTTCAGCTCCTTCAGTCATTTTTCTAACCCCTCCATTGGGGTCCCTGTGCTCAATCCAATGTTTGGCTGCAAGCATCCACTTCTGTATTTGTCAGACTCTAGCAGAACCTCTCAAGAGAAAGCTATATCAGGGTCCTGTCAGCATACACCTCTTGGCATCAGCAATAGTGTCTGGGTTTGGTACGGTATATAGGCTGGATCTCCAGGTGGGGCAGTCTCTGAATGTCCTTTCCTCTGCTCCACACTTTGTCTCTGTATTTCCTCCTGTGAGTATTTTGTTCCCCCTTCTAAAAAGGACTGAAGCATCCATACTTTGGACTTCCTTGTTCTTGAGCTTCATGTGGTCTATAAATTGTATCTTGGGTATTCCAAGTTTTTTCAGTAATATTCACTTGTCTGAGTGCATGCCATGTGTATCATTTTGTGATTGGATTACCTCATTCAGGCTGATATTTTTTAGTTCCATTCATTTGCCTAAGAAGTACATGAAGTCATTGTTTTTAATAGCTGAGCAGTACTCCACTGTGTGGAGGTACCACATTTTCTGTATCTATCCCTCTATTGAAGGACAACTGGGTTCTATCCAGCTCCTGACCATTTTAAATAAAACTGCTATGAACATAGTGGGGCATGTGTCCTTGTTATAAGTTGAGCATCTTTTGGGTAGCTGCGTCCTCAGGTAGCACTATGTCCAATTTTCCGAGGAACTGCCAGGCTGCTTTCCACAGTGTTTATAACAGCTTGCAATCCCACCAGTAATAAAGGAGTGTTTCTCTTTTTTCCACATCCTTGCCAGCATCTGCTATCACCTGAGTTATTGATCTTAGCCATTCTAACTGGTGTGAGGTGGAATCTCAGGGTGGGTGTTTTTTCCCATCTTTATTAAATTGGGTATTTCTTATTTACATTTCAAATGTTATTCCCTTTCCCAGTTTCCAGGCCAACATCCCCCTAACCCCTCCCTCTCCCCTTCTATGTGGGTGATTCCTTCCCTATCCTTCCCCCATTACCACCCTCTCCCCAAGAATCCCGTTCACACCTCATAGGTAGCATTGAATATCCTAGTAAGATCACCAGTGTAAGGGGAAGCCCTGGGTTCTGCTAAGACTGAACCCCCAGTGAACGTGATTGTTGTGGGGAGGGCGGCAATGGGGGAGGATGGGAGGGAACACCCAAAAGAAGGGAGGGGAGGCTAGGGGGATGTTGGTCGAAAACCTGGAAAGGAATAACACTAAATGTAAATAAGAAATACTCAAGATAATAGAAAAGAAAAAAAAAGAAAAAAATGAAAGCCTGGTTTTCCTTGCACACTCAAAATCTGTGAACTTGGTATCAAGTCCAGGTACAACATTCCTATTGGAAAAAAAAAAAAGAATCCTGTTCACTGGCGGTCCAGCCTTGGCAGAGCCAAGGGCTTCCCTTTCCACTGGTGCCTCAGGGTGGTTTTGATTTGCATTTCCTTGATAACTAAGGATGTTCAACATTTCTTTAGGTTCTTCTTAGCTATTTGATATTCCTCAGTTGAGAATTCTCTGCTTAGCTCTGTACCCCATTTTTAATAGGGTTATTTGGCTCTCTGGAGTCTAACTTCTTGAGTTCTTTGTATATATTGGATATTAGCCCTCCATCAGATGTAGGATTGGTAAAGATCTTTTCCCAATCTGTTGGTTGCCGTTTTGTCCTAATGACAGTGTCCTTTGCCTTAGAAGCTTTGCAATTTTATGATGTCCCATTTGTCTATTTTTGAACTTAGAATATTGGTGTTTTGTTCAGGAAATCTTCTCCTGTACCTTCAAGGCTCTTCCTCACTTTCTCTTATATTACTTTGAGTGTATCTGGTTTTATGTGGAGGTCCTGGATCCACTTGGACTTCAGCTTTGTATAAGGAGATAAGAATTGGTTGATTTTCTTCTACATTCTGACCACCAGTTGAACCAGCACCATTTGTTGAAAATGCTGTCTTTTTTCCATTGCATGGTTTTAGCTCCTTTGTCCAAGATCAAGTGATCATAGGCGTGTGGGTTCATTTCTGGGTCTTCAATTCTATTCCATTGATCTATCTACCTGTCTCTGTACCAATACCATACAGTTTTTATCACTATTGCTCTGTAACGCTGTATGAAGTCAGGGATGGTGATTCCCCCAGAAGTTCTTTTATTATTGAGGATAGTTTTTGCTATCCTGGGTTTTTTGTTATTCCAAATGAATTTGCAAATTGCTCTTTATAACTCTATGAAGAATTGAGTTGGGATTTTGATGGGGATTGCACTGAACCTGTAGATTGCTTTTGGCTAGTTGGCCATTTTTACTATATTAATCCTGCCAATCCATAAGCACTGGAGGTCTTTCCATCTTCTGAGATCTTTGATTTCTTTCTTCTGAGAATTGAAGTTTTTGTCATACAGATCTTTCACTTGCTTAGTTAGAGTTATACCAAGGCATGTTAAATTATTTGTGACTATTGTGACGAGTGTTGTTTCCCTAATTTCTTTATCTGCCTGTTTGTCCTGAGTAGAGGAAGTCTACTAATTTGTTTGAGTTAATTTTATATACAGCCACTTTACTGTAATTGATTATTAGGTTTAGCAATTCTCTGGTGAAATTTTGGGGGTCACTTAAGTATGCTATCATATAATCTGCAAATAGTGATATTTTGACTTCTTGCTTTCCAAATTGCATCCCTTTGACACCCTTTTGTTGTCTAATTGCTCTGGATAGGACTTCCAGTACTATATTGAATAAGTAGGGAGAGAGTGGGCAGCCTTGTCTATTCCCTGATTTTAGTGGGATTGCTTCAAGTTTCTCTCCACTCTGTTTGATGTTAGTTACTGAAGTGTTTCTTACTGAAAAGCTAGTAGACTTTTTAAGGAAAACTTCACTCTAAATAGCTATATTCTTTGTACCTTTTCATCTTTGCTAATAGAAACAAGACTGTATTCTTCTGATACTTCCTAGACCAATGGCCTTCAACTGTTGTTATGCTGTGACACTTTAATATAGTTCCTCATGTTGTGGTGATCCCCAGACCCATAAAACTATTTTTGTTGCTATTCCTTAACTATAATTTTGCTACTGTTATGAACCATTATGTAAATATCCATTATGCATGATATCTGATACCTGACCCCTAGGAGATGTTTATTCTATCCCCAAAGGGGCCATGATCCACAGGTTGAGAACAGCTGTTGCAAGTTAGAATGTGAGGACACAATGAAATTCTAACCAGATAACATTAGGCCCTGCTGTAATCTGGGGTGGTAAAAAAAAATAAATAAAATAAAACAAACAAAATCTTCATCCAAGGCTTCCTTATAACCAAAATTGCTTCCCCAAAGCAAGGCAACTCTTTTTCCTTGTTATGTGGCCTTTTCTATAAAATGAATATAAAGAATATAAAGGTAGGATATGGCTCAGGTGGATAAAAGTGCTGTACAAACCTGACAACCTGTATGTATGTAAAAGCTAGAGGTGGTGGCATGCGTCTGTAATCCTAGCTTTCTTTCAGAAAAGAAGATGAGAAGCAGAGTCAGGAAACTCAGCTCCAGGACCTGGAGCACACAGTGCAATGGCAGAGTGAACAAGAGAACCCCTGTGTGATGGTTCGTATATGCTTGGCCAGGGGAGTGGCACTATTAGGAGGTGTAGTCTTGTTGGAGTAGGGGTGTCACTGTGGACATGGGCTTTTGTTCTAGCTTCCTGGAAGACAGTTTCTGCTAGCTGCCTTCAGAACAAGAGGTGGAACTCTCAGCTCCTCTGGGCCCACATATGCCTGGACACTGCCATGCTCCTGCCTTAATGATAATGGACTGAACCTCCGAACCTGTAAGCCATTCCCAATTAAACGCCATCCTTATAAGAGTTGCCTTGGTCATGGTTTCTGTTCACAGAAGTAAAACCCTAACTAGAGACACTCTAGGCACTCAAGGCAAAGTAGGAAGAGAGAACTGGTTCCTGAAAAATTGCTCTCTGACTTCCACACGAGCATTGAGCGATGACTTATTTGATAAAGTACTTGAGGTACAAGCATAAAGACCTGAGTTCAAATTACCAACATCCACATTAATAGCCAGGCATGGAATCCCACACCTGGAATACCAGTGCTGAGGAGGCAGGGACAGGTCACTCTCTATAGATTGATATCCACCCAGCCTCACCCAATAGTGAATTCTGGGCTCAGTGGGAGATCCTGCCTCAAAAATAAAGTCAACCTCTGACCTAAACACACACACACACACACACACACACACACACACACACACACACACACACACACTAATTTTTAACAAAAGAATAGTTGGCAACCAGTGATACAGCTCAGTTCATCAAAGACACTTGTCTCCAAGAATGAAACCCTGAGTTCTATTGCAGGAATTTACATGGTAGAAGCAGAGAGCCTGCCTCAACAAAGTGTTCCTTGACACATGGAGAAGTGTGTGCGGATCTCCATAAAATGTATATTGGCTTCTTTTGCTGTGATAAAGCACCTTGACCTAGATAAATTACAGAAGAAGAGGTTTATTTTGGATCATGGTTTCCATCATGGAAGGAAAGCATGGCTGCAAGGGGTTTGCATGGCAACGGCAATAGGAGCAGAAAGCTGAGCGCTCACACCTTCCAACACAAGCACGAAGCAGAGAGCAAGCAGGAATTGAACCAAACTATCAAAATTTCAGCCCAAGCCTGGTAATATACTCCCTTCAATGAGACTCCACCTCCTAAAAATTCCACCTCCCCCCCAAAACAGTACCAACTAAGTTCCAAGAATTCAAATACTATGGCAGCAGCAATCCTCATTCAAACCACAACAAATGTAATATGTTATTTTTTTAAAAAAGAATGGCTTCTTTGCTACTAGCAGGAATAATTACGTGCACTGTCTGTTCCATTGCTTCCGCTCCTACTTTACTTTTACTTTGAAGAAGTGCTTCATCACTATTGTCACATAGCTGTCTGAATGGTTCAGATCTACTTGTGTGCATTGAAGGGCAAATCCTTTAAGTGTTCTAACTTTAGACATCTATACAAAATTATCTATTTCATTTCAAGAGAGTGCTAGGAAAGGTGGGTCCTTTCCTACCTTGCTCTATTTTAAGGTCCTTCTACTGTGATCTTTGTGGGCTTCAACGCCGCAAAATCTCATAACTTCCAATTTCCACAACATCCTCAGGCCCAGGACAACTTTGTATTTATTTCAATGCTGCTGTGAATGAGTATGGTAACTTCACTTTAGAGATTAATCATCATTCGGAAGTACCTGAACCAGAGACGTTCTTGGACCAACAAGTTCTAGTTTTCAATGTAAGATACGTCTTGGATTTTCACAAAGCTCATTTGTTTGTCATTTTTAATTCATTCATTTAATAAACATAGGTTTTTTTGTTTATGCCAAGCACTACACTTGAAGCTGAGAAAAATAGTTATCAAGACCAATATGCGCACTGATCTTGTATTCTTGTTATAGGTACATATAAATTCTATTTGCAGTTTGAAATTAAATGCACCCTGCTTTTAAAAGTTCTGCAAGTTACTCCAAACACCATAGAGCAGCAGAACATTTTGAAAGCACCCATACTCCCAATCTGGATGGGAAAGGCATTCCTGCCATGCCCAGGAATCAGCTGTTCTGTAAGGTACCTCATGACTACAGGAGAGCTGGGCTGAGACTCGTCTTCGAACACCCTGAAGGGCTCTCTGCCAAACCTGACCTCATGTTTCAACCACAAGCACACAGCTAATTATAACTTCAGCTCTTAACTTACAAAATTCGATTCTTAAAGGCAAGTTTTGAGAACCTGCCAGATATCTGAAAGACAAATTTACAAAGCCTAATGAAGAACTACTAGCAAAGTAAAACTTCTTCCAGTGGGCACATGGCACTTCCAAGTTTTCCCAGCACAGTCGTCAGAAAAGAATCCAACCTTCTGCAGCTAGCATGTGCATCTGTTCACCCTAAAGGTCAAGTCTATTAATTACCCCCTAGGCAGCTTCTGTTCTCTCTCTCGAAGCAGTTAGGGAGAGGTAAAAATGTTCTGGGACTGGATCAATGCAGAACAGTTTACCCTGTAAGCCTATAAGCTTATATACATATGTGTTTATATGTGATTGTTAGTGAGACTTGATATGTGCTTAGTGGCACTGAAAGTCATATTTATGTAAAATGCAGAATTCCACTTTTGAAAGATGCTGCCCTGCCTATTTTTATCATTCAATTAAAAACTTGAATTCTAGCTTCTTCATTCTAATATTCAAACTATTTGTCAAAGCAAAACATTCAAGATGTCCAAGGCAAGAGATGTTCTATAGGAAAAATTACAAACCTTGTAGACATCAACTCCCGACCTAAAATACTGATGGTCACAAACCTATAGGCACATAAAATTAAGGCTCTCTTTGTCTCTGGCAAGGGAAAAGTATACCAACATCTAGTGAAGCAAGGGTCATGTCTTTTCTGCTAAAAATCTATATGCCTGTTGCTTATACTGTTATTGGGATAAAACGATCAATAAACACCTGACTTTTGTTTAAATCAATGATGAAAACGAAGACAAGAGAGATGAATGGATAGATGGTAGATGAACAAGACAGATGTGCTGATGTTTTTCTCTATCTGAATGAGCAGACTAGTGTCAAGGTAGGTAGAGAATAGTAAATTACTCAGGAAACTATTGCTGGACCATGCCCATGACACCCTTCCTTTGCCAATAAGTCACAATGCTCTACACAAAGGCTTAAAGTTAGATGAATAAAAGCATGGATCACGTCTGATTACTAGTGTAATGTTAATGTCCCTTTAGAGGCCATTTCCTTGTCACTAAGTTGAACAATAAAATGCACTTATGGCCTCGGCTACAGGCTAGACGAGGTAAGGTGAAAGCTGATGAAAAGAACAGCTTTGACATTGTTTATAAAAGCACCAGAAGGAGGTAATTTGACCCAAGTTGATGATTGTTTCTGCATTAAAGGACTGTCACAAGTGATGGAAATAGTACTTCAGATAGTAATTCATGGTCCTGGAAGGAACTAATCACTTCAAATTGACATGCAGTTCTTCTCTGAGGTCTGTGACAAGGCAGTATGCCCTTAACTAAAATCTAATCAAGCCAGGTGTGCTGGCACTCACCCATAACCTCAGCCCTCAGGGGGCTGAGGCAGAAGACTCTTTTCACATTTACGACCAGCCTAAGGGTGAGTTTCGACCAGCCTAAGGGTGAGAAACCAAATCTTTAAAGAAAAAAGTTATTTGAAGTAAAATAAATCTTAGTCAACTCTTATCCCAAAATGTAAAGCTGAATGGACGCTTAGTGTGTCTGTAGTGGAAACTTCCATGTTGCACGCATTCTAATGGTGCCTTAAATATCAGAGCTTTGGACCGGTGAGATGGCTCAGCAGGTAAGGGCATTTGCTATGCCAAAATGAAGATCCCAGTTTACTCCCTAGATCTCAGGTTGGAAGGAGGTATTGACTCTTGACACACGTACTCTCCTACTACACAACAGCACTCACACACCCACATTCAGAGTTTGTAAAACTGAAGTGTACAAAAATCACAAGATATTCATAAGAAGCACAATATTTCAATACATGGGACAGCAAACACTGTGAAGGATCAAATGCTTAATCATTTTAGGATTTCAAGGCCAAATAGTTTCTGTCACACCTACTCAATTCTGGCCTTATGCACTAAAGCAGTCAGATAATTCATAAATAAATGGGTAGGACTGCGTTCTGACGAAACTTTACTTTGAAATTTGAATTTAGTGTAATTCTGCACATCATAAGGAATCCTTCATTTTGTTGTATTTAAGCACAAAATATAAGAGATATTGTTTCTACATTATGGGGCAGATAAAATGAATGAAAGGTAAGAACGAAAGTGCAAGCTTGAGTTACCATGCCCAACTTACAGCTAGTAGTTTCAACACCTGTTATACATGCTATTAATAGAATGATTCTGAAGTGTTTGCCTTGAATTTGGTATATATATTTTTCCACTGATCAAATGGCAAGAGTTAATAAGATCTGTAATGCTTTACTTAGCAATAAAGAAATGCTATGGGAAGCTACTGTATTTACAAAGTTTGGGAGTACTTAGAACAGGGTGCAGATGAGGCCTTACCTACAATTTCTAGCAAAGGCATGAATTCGCAAACATAAAGGTAAAAGAAACAGATTTGCTTCTGCTTCTGACTTAATCGGTTGCGAAGGGCATTGAGACATGACAACTGGAAGGCATGTCTCATTTCCAACTAACAAATAACCACTTGCTATCCTGCTGCTCAAAAAGCCATTGAGATTTCTATTTGTGACTTTATTTTATGGGATAGAGAATTGAAATGTCATCCCTGTAACTTAGCCAATTCCATTTGCAGGGTTCCAATTTGACTTGAACACTAATCCTGTAAATTGGACACTGAGAAGTAATTTTTTTTATTTCCTCTTAGAAAATCGCATTCTTTAAAGTGTCCTAACTGCCATGAATTCTCATCAGTGATCAACAGTACAAAGAACTTAATATTCTATGGACTTCTCTAGAACATTGTAACTAAATCCCCAGTTTTGAAGATTATGTATATATATATATATATATATATATATATATATATATATATATATATTATCTATAGTCTGGACCATACTACAGTGGCCATTGCTGATGCCTATCAAGTTCAGTTTCCAAGCCTTGGTGTGCCCTGCTACCAACAATTGGCATCTATCCTCCTGGGCCATTGACACCAGCTCATCCCATCCAGAAATGCCTGGAACACACAGCCATTGACAGTCTGGCATGGGCATACTAACATCCAGAGCCTGAATCTCAAGGCAGGACAAACTCAGATGTATTATATCCACCTGAGCATGGGGCACTCAAGCTCTGCCTGGGACATACATAGGTCTTTGTTTCTTTCCCGGTTGCTGTGATGAAATGCCCTGACAAAAGGCATATTTTAGCTCACAGTTCAAGGGGAAGTCAAGGCAACAGCTTGAAGACGTCAGTCAAAAAGCATGGAACAATACATGTGTTCTGCTACGCAAGTCCACTTGTCCATCTATACAGTCCAAGATCCCAAGGAGGGGAGGGTGGACACCTACAGCTAGCCTTTCATCATCCACCTGAGTTAACACAATCAAGATAATTCCCTGCAGGAATGTCTTCAGGCATGCCTTCCAGGAGTTTCTAGATTCCATTAAGTTAACAATTAACTGTCACAAGAGTCCACCAAAATTGTATCTTTGTCTGCTTTCTTTCCCAGCCCTACCTCTCTGTTCTAGCATTTTTCTGAGGCTCTTCCCCAGTAAATCATTGACATATGAATTCTTGGCTTTCTGGAATCTTAACTTACGATAAGTGTATCTTCTTCAACCACGCCAGTGACAACTCCAGTTACCTCAACAAATAGTCTCAATAACATAAGAATAAAATATGGCCTAATTCCAGTAGCACGATTATCTATAGTTGTATCCATTTGTCAACAAATGACATAACTTCATTCTTTTTAAGCCTGAAAAAAAATCCATTGTGTATATAAACCACATCTTCCTCATCTGTTTCTCAGTTGACCTGTTACTTTGGTTAGCTCTAGAACTTAACTATTGTGAAAAATCTACATTTCTTCCTGTTATACGTTGGCTTCAGCTTCAGCTAAATACTCAATAATGACATAACTTCATCATATGGAATGATATAGTTTTAGTTTTTGTAAGGAACCTCCATACTGATTTCTATAACAGTACTGTGGCTTTACTATAAGTTGTGATTCCAATATGTTATACAGATACATAAAAGCTGCGTGTTCACATGACATGAAAGTTGAAGCAATGGGGCTGAAGTGATATCTCAAAAGTTACAAGCACTGGCTGCTTTTCTAAAAAACAGAGGTTTGATTCCCAGCACCCACATGACAGCTCATGGATGACTGCAACTCCAGTTCTAGGGGGATCTGATCACCTCTCCTGGCCTTTAAGAGAAGTTTATGCATATGGTACACTTAAATGCAGGCAAAACACCAATAAGCAAATGTATGAATAACAATTTTAAAAGAACAAAAGTGAAAGTGAAATTGCCTTGGAAAACAAGGCAGGCTAACAGGAAGGAGAATGAGGCTAGAGAGAGGAAGAAAGTAGGAAGTGGGGAAAATAGCAATCCCATAGGAAGACCAACAGTGTCAACTCACCTAGATCCCTGGGAGCTCCCAGAGACTAACTACTAACCAAAGAGCATGCATGGGCTGATCTGAGGCCACTGGCACATATGTAGGAGAGGGCTGCCTTGTTGGTCCTCTGTGGGAGAGGATGTACCTAATCCTGTAGAGACTTGATGCCCTAGGGGGTGGGGGTGGGATACCTGGGAAGATACCCTCTCAGACAGGAAGGAGAAGGGGGAGGGGGAGAAAAATCTCTTCAACGGGGGCTGGCAAGGGGGCAGCACTTGAGATGTAAATAAATAAAATAATAAAAATATAATGGAAAAATTGAAATGAAAATAAAAATATAAAATGTGCTATCTTGAAAAGAAGTATGGGGTTGGGGATTTAGCTCAGTGGTAGAGCTGCCTAGCAAGCGCAAGGCCCCTGGGTTGGGTCCCCAGCTCCGGAAAAAAAAAAAAAAACAAAAAAAAAAAAAAAAAAAAAAGAAGTATGTCCTAGCAACCCAGCACCATATGCAGTGAAAATAAACCACAGAGCAAAACAATTCGATCATGTAGAAAAAGAGACCTATATTTACTTGTGATTTTTTTCTCACAAAAAGTTAACCCCTATACATGGACTGACCCTGGACTCTGACCTCATAGGTAGCAATGAATATCCTAGTAAGATCACCAGTGAAGGGGAAGCCCTTGGTCCTGCTAAGACTGAACCCCCAGTGAATGGGATTGTGGGAGGGAGGGCGGTAATGGGGGGAGGATGGGGAGGGGAACACCCATAAAGAAGGGGAGGGGAAGGGATTAGGGGGATGTTTGCCCGGAAACCGGGAAAGGGAATAACACTCGAAATGTATATAAGAAATACTCAAGTTAATTAAAAAAAAAAAAAAAAAAAGAAGAAGACTTCGCTATGGTAACCCAGGCAAATTTAATTTATCGAGACTGTATTATAAAACCACAAAACCATTATAAAAATGGGTTTAGAGTCAATAGGAAGAGAACAAATATTTTTGAAATATTTATATCACATACAAGTTTAATAGTCTTGTTTCTACTCTCGTTCCAAAAATATGCTGTCACGGTTTACTTGAGTCCACATTTCATTCCTCAGTAATCAACAGTGTTTTCTTGTTTATGGCCGGTTCAAAAATATTTCTATTAAAGATACTAGATATAAAACAAAAACAAAAAAAAAGTTAACCCATTTTCAATAATTATTGACATTGGCAACATGTATTTTCAATGAAGAGTATCAAGTAAAAATATTAGAAAAGCATAAATGAGATATTCCTTAATAGTTTTAGTTCTGTAGTGCTCTGTGATAAAATACTTGAAACTTGGCAGTTTGAACAGCACACACTAGTTATCTCCCTGGCTTTGTGAGTGAGGAATTGGGCTCAGCTTAGTTCTGTGTCCTGTTCAAGCTCTCACTGATAATGATCAAAGCATCACTGAAGCTGTGTCTCTTCAGGAGGCTTAACCACAGAAGAATTTCCCTTCAACTTCACCCACATGGTCACCGGCAGCATTCAGTTCCTCAAAGGTTGTAAGACTTAGAACTCTACTTTCTTTCTGGCTCTTGATAAGAGTTAACCTTCATTTCTTTGCCATGAGGACTCTGCTTTTCTATTAAAACATGCAAGAAGATAAAACTACTAAGACAAAATTGACAAAGTTTTGTGACCAAATCATCAAAGTGGCACCCTCTCAAAGTAGCTGTCCTGTGTTGGGTACAAGCAAGTTATTCACAGTGAGGTGGTAACATATGTGCATGGTTTCCAGAAGGTAATAATCAAAGGGGCTATCTTAGAAATTGCCTACCATGCATTTAATATATAAATGAGATGGGGTAACTATAACAAGGATATATTCCCAAATCTTCTAAATACTTGATTTTAAAATGAAGAATTGTGGGTAATACCAATGTTTGTCTACATGTGCCTACATTTTAATGAGAGTTTTTTACAATGAGTATATTTTACTTTTCGGGTTAGAAAAAGCATTAATTATATCTTGTGATAATAAATACTTGGTAAATCTAATTATAATTTTTGTACAGAAGTGATACAGTTGTGATGTTGTCAATAACCCTTTCCTGGGAAAAAGGCCTGATTTTGACTAAAATACCTAAATCCAATACTTTCAAGCATCTGGAAACTAAAAGGGTTCTTAGGACATGATTAACTATATTTGGTTTGATTCTTGCCCTTTCCTACCTCATAAGATTACAAACTCAGGAGATTCATATTCAAATGATCAGTCTGGGGACTGTCAAGATCACTCAGTGGGTCAAAGAAAGCCTGGTGACCTTAGATGAGCCCTAAAATAGCAGAAGGAGATGACTGAATACAGCGTGTTTTCCTCTGATCTCCACATATGGGTCATGACACATGCATGTATGTGCACAGTTACGTGCGCGCGCGCACACACACACACACACAAATAAATAAACAAACAAACAAACAAACAGCTTTTGGCACCAATTGGCACTCATATAGTTGTAAATAACAAAAAGAAAGATTTCTATGAACCTCTTGGCAACAATCTATATTCTCTGTTCACTTTGGGCATTGCAATGTCCTCAGAGTAAGGCTAAGTAAATCTAAGACACAGTCCTGTGACTAAAATGGTGTCTATTCTCACTGGTAAGAGGGTGCAAATACACCTCAAATAACATCACTCAAATGTTTCTTAATGTATAAAGCAAAGTTTAACATGCTTGTACCACTGATACCTTAATAATTCAGGTATAAGTTCACTAAGTTGCCCAGACATCCTTCATAATCTTTTTTTTTTTTCAATATAGGTGGCACTCCACACCTACATGTGGCAGAGAAGAGAACAAGACATCTTAGGTGTAGTTAAACAGGGACAATCCATATTATAACCATTATTCTCTTAGAATTATTAACAGTGCCCCTTTTCACTCTCCTAATTCCTACGATTTTGATGATAATTCATAGGAACACCTTAAGTAGTGGGCATTCATGTTCACTCAGTGGAAGCAGCCTGCTCACTAAGTAATAAATCCTGTCAGCATAAGCAAAAAAAAAAAAGTACATTTTGAATGTCTGTTCACTTATTTAATGTGATTTTAACTTAAAATGGTAAATTGGTAACATGTTTTGAGTAGTATAGAAGAAAGCCAATGATAGAATTCAGAATACTTGGAGTGTGTTTAAAAGCATGGTTTGTTTTTTTTTTTTTTGCATAGTTTTTTTAAAACTTTTGTTTGTTTTCATTTTTTGTTTGTTTGAGGGGGTGTGTGTGTGTGTGTGTGTGTGTGTGTGTGTGTGTGTGTGTGTTCATGAATGCATGTGAATTGTGAATGTGGGTGAAAAGGGTCAAAGGATAGCAGCTCATGTGAATTTGGGAAATCAAATTCAGGTTGTCAGGCTTGTGTAGTAATTGTTTTTAATTTTCTGAACCCTTTGATCCGCCCGTCATTTTCTATCTGGACACTGGAGCTGGTAATAGAAAGAATGCTAAAGGCCTACAGTAACAGGCATCTTTAGATCTTCTAGACTGAATGAAGGCCCCCAGTTACTTATGAAAGGAGGTTGTGTAACTTTTCTAGAATTCTGCAGAACAGAAATGGAAATGGGACATCTTCTGCAGATTTCTCCTAAGAAACAAAGCTCAGAAAATGAAATGACTTGCTTGTCAGAAGTCAATTGGGCTTCTGGCAAAAGCTGCCATCTCCACGGTCATCAGGTCAGGCTTCAGTTGGGCATGTTCACTTCTAAGTACAATATGAACCAGGAACTATTAAATCATATAAAATGGCTGGCACTAGATAAAAGCCATAGTCTTTCAGAATTCTTGCCATGACAAGAAAAGCACAACTTGTCAAAGGGAATTTTCTGGAAACCACAGAATATGAAAACAAAATTTTGGTCAGGCCAAATTTTACAACTTCTGTTGACCAAACTTATGCTGTAGTAAGTCCTAAGCCATGGTTCTCTGGTGGCTTGATGCCCCAGAGAAGGGGGATGCTAAAGGGGTGAGCAGGAGTGGGTTTATGGGTGGAAGAGCACCCTCTTAGAGGCAAAGGGGAGGGGCTAATGGAGGGGAGATCCAGAAGGAGGCTAACATTTGAAATGTAAATAAATAAAATGATTAATTAATAAATAAATGATCAAATTAATATTTAGGGCATTGCCATTAAAATCTGGCAACAGAAAACTCAATCATTTCACAAACAAGCTCTTCCCATTCCCAAGGCTGTACTGGCCTCCTATCAACTGACTGAAATGTAAGCATTCCCTGACTTCCATAAAGCTCTGTCTTATCAGCAGGGTATGGTGATGCATGTTGGAATTCCAACTCTCCAAAGGTAGAGTTAGAAGGATCAGAAGTTCAAGGTCATCCTCTAGGTACAAATCTAGGTCTAAGCCACTCTGAGGCACATTAGACAATGTTTCCAAAACAATGTTCTCGTCTACAATTTGCTTCTACAATTTTTTCTATGTGGATTGTTCCTCTGACAACAAATGTAAGCAAAACCTCTCAGCCTAATTATTGGCTCTCCCATCCTATGCTATCACAAAGATAAAAGCAGCTGTAAACAGTAGAGTTTGAACGCAAGGGTCTCTCAGTAAAAAGCTCAGGAGTCTCTTCAGTGGGTAAAACTTTTACATCCCAATTTCTTTCCAACATTAATTAAAATTTTCAGTAGTTGTTTTTTTTTTCCTTTCCTCTGAAGAGTCAGCAGTAATAAATGCAAATTTTGATAATTTTCTGTTGACATTTTAGAAATCTCTTTTTAAAAATTACCAGTGATTATTTGACTTAAATTAAAACAATTCTTGCGGGATTCTCTGAAATTAGTTTCTAAGTGCTGCGGTAGGTGTTCAGGTAATAAAACTAATGATGGACTTCTCCTTGCAGAGAAAGAAAAATGTTCTTTGGAGGAAAAGATATGTTCAGGCTGTTTTCTTTTCAAAACAACCTGCCCAGAGCACAAATAATGACAAATTTTCAGAGGAATCTATTCTTATAATAAGTCCATTAGGAATCAAAGCACAGGCTTAGGCAGCTAGAAGTGCTAATCATCTTTGCAGCATGTGGCAGTGGGAGACAATTTGAGAGCAGAATGCAAATAAGTACGAGGAGAGAAAACAAACGTGGGAAAAGAGCTTGTTCTTAGGAGTTCGGTATCTAGGGATACCACTTCGCTGTAAAATAAATTCTGATAATTGTTTACATTTGCACTGAGAAAAATGGACATTTCAAGAAAAAGCAAAGAGCCAGGCATGATGGTGCATACCTGTAATTCCAGCACTGGAGGACTGGGAGGCCTGAGGATCAGGAGTTCAAGTCTAGCTTCAGCTACATAGCGATTTCAAGGCTGGGCTAGAGAAGACTCTTGTTCAAAGAATCCAAACAAAATGAAGTGAAGAAACCCATACCTGGCACCATTATCTAGCCAAGAATGTATGTCTGCATAGGTCGTAAGCCTTAGCTTACAACTGTTACAAGTGCTAAATAGGCACAGTTTGAAATGCAGCATATAATTACAGTCCCATAATATGTGATGCCAGTCCAGATGCATTGGTTAGGTAAGGCAAATGGAATTACTTTAAAAAGACCAAGTAAGAGTGGCATTGATGAAAAACAGAATCAATGCAGAATTAATCTCAGAGCTCAATTTGAATGACCTCTATCTTTGAAAGTGGCCAGCATGTTGGCACACATTAAAATCCAGGGCAGTTTACTGACTGCTGAGAAAGGGAGGATTAGTCTTCCCCAGGGATGAGCTCCCTAATTGGTTATCTAATACCAAGTATTAGATACACATCACATACATACAAACAATAGTAAATGGACTTGAGAGGTTCTCTCTCTCTCTCTCTCTCTCTCTCTCTCTCTCTCTCTCTCTCTCTCTCTGTGTGTGTGTGTGTGTGTGTGTGTGTGTGTGTGTGTAATCAAAGGAAAAAAAGGGCATATATTTGAAAGGAAGTCAGGTTATAGAAGGGGTTGAAGGAAAAGGACAAGAGAGAAATTGAAAAGAGAAAGGGGAAGGAGGGAGATTATATAATTATATTTTAATTAAAAATTAACTTAAAAACAGAATCTCAACTAAACTTAGGCATTGGGATGAGTTGTCGACATGATATACAACTAATATGACTGAATGCATAACACCTGGGGGCTATTGTTGTCTATAATTCATTCTATGCCCTTCATTAACATTTCTGTTTAGGACCTGGGCATATAGATCAGCTGCAAGGGTACTTGCTTAACACACTTAAAGCCTTGGACACCATCCCCAGAATTATACAAACTGGTCATATGGCACACTGATGTAATCCCAATATTCCAGAGTGGAGGCAGGAGAGTTAAAAGGTCAAAATCATCCTTGTGTACCTAGCCATGATTACAGCTATCCTGGGAAGCATGAGGTCCTACCTCAAGTTTTGTAAAGGATCTATTTGTTCTCAGTTCTAACAATAGTTTGTCCTGGTATTTGTCCTGAGAACAAGGAGTTAACAAAGCCAGAAAAACAGTTAAATTAAACTTGTTAGATTTAAGCTTTACTCCCAATGTAAAAGAAGAAAGCATTCATCTCTAGGAAAAAAACAATGGAACCATATAAAGCCCAAGGCTATGTATTAATTTAAAATTCCCAGATTAGGATAACTAAAGGCTTATTAGCTATTGAGAAAGAGTGGTCCAAGTTGTATCTCCGAGTGAGTAAGAGCCAGTGGGTGAAATAAATGTTAGGCTGCAGAGGATGCCACACTTGTAAATAGGAAAGTTGATGATTTAGCTAATCAGAAAATTAGAGGGTTCAGGAAGCATGAATTGAGTCACATCTGAAGGGATATGTGGCAGCCAAAACAAAAAAAAAAAAAAAAAAAAAAAAAAGGATAAAAAAAGGGGAAAAAAAAAAAGGGAATTTTTCCTTTTTTTTTTAAGGGGGAATCCCCCAAAAAATTTTAAAACCAAGAAAAAAAAACCTTCCCCCCCCCCCAAAAAAAAGGGCCCGGGGTGGGGCCCCAACCCCCCCCCCCCCCCCCAAAAAAAAAAAAAAAAAAAAAAAAGAAAAGAAAGAAAGGGTTTTAAAAACTTTGGGTAAATAGTCCTTTAAGTGATACTATGACTTCCTAATAGAGTTTCACGATGTGCGTGTGCGTGCGTGCGTGCGTGTTTAAGAGATAAGTGCTAGAGAATCACACATGGTGTCACACAGCTTTATTCCTGGCACTTGGAAAAGAAAGGCAGGTAGGACTCTGGGAGTTCAAGGTCACCCTAGTCTATAAAGTAAGTTTCAGGTCAGCAAGAGCTAAATATTGCACCTCTGTCTCAAGAACAGAAAGAGGGAGACACAGATTGATTTAGAGAAATCATTATACCAACCTCATTTTAAATTCCCATCAACTCCTAACCTCCACACCCCTGGCCATGTTGAACTTTATAAAAAGAAAAAATTAACATTTTTTAAAGCCTCCTTTTAAGTTTAAGCCAATTTTTATTAAAATTGTAAGTGATTCCTAGTAAACAAGCAGGTCATTCCAAAGTTGTGATTTCATGCCAGAAATAGTACATGTTGGGATGGCTGCTGGCACAGATAGAGTCTGTCTGTTCTCTACTATCTGCTTCAGTGTGTTTACTCGCAGTCACATCTGCATCAGTTTAGATTCTTAAATCAAGTACATTGCAATGGGTATATAAGGCCAATGTCTTTGAGAAGAGGGGGACATAAACATTTTACCATACCCCCTAAATTTTCCTATAGTCAAGGTATCTGCTTTTTACTGTAGAACACAGAATTTTGACATTGGCTCTTTTTCCTAGGCTAGGACTGTATTTTGCCTCCTCCATGAAAAAAACAAAAAAACCCTAGCACAGGGTGCGGTATCACATACCTCTAATCCTAGCCCTCTGGAGGCAGAGGCAAGAAGATCTCAGTGAGTTCAAAGCTCTCCTGGTCTATATGGGCATTCCAGGCCAGCCAGTGCTCCATAGTGAGACCCTTTCTAAAACAATCTTTTTCAAACCATACTGGTATGGGGCAGTGAGAGAGCTCGATGAGTAAAGGTGCTTGCCACTAGGCCTGACAACCTGAGTTCAGTCCTCGGAACTCACATGGTAGAAAGACAGGTGGTTGTCCTCTGACTTACACACAGAAAGAGGGAGGGAAAGGGGGAGACAGAAAGAGAGACAGATGAAGGCAGAGGAGGGAAGGAGTGGGGAGTGAGAGAGAAGGAGAAAGAGAGGGGAGGGTAGTACAAGGTAATACTAGTACATGGACTGATAAGTCAATTACTTTCCTGGCTGGTAATGGAAGAAACTTTTGGGAGAAGAATTCATTTTGGGATGATGGTCTTTTAATTATATCGTTTACAATGGGTCATAGCATAAGCATTACCTTCTTGCTCAGGGAAAACAAGTAGCAAATGTGTCTCTCGGTTAGACTAACATTGCATCCTGAGTTACTGATGGGAAAGACTTGCTAAGATGATACACATTACTGAGGCTACCAAGTAGACTGAAATGAGGTCTACTTCCTTTCACAGAAGAGCAGAGTTCTAGTGCATCAGGTTGTATTTTGTTTTGTTCTGTTTGGGGGACAAGGTCTCAAAACTCTACATAGCACAGAATGACCTTGAACTCCTTATGCACAGCCTCCAATGATATCTCATTTCTCTAGGATGGAATCCAGAGCTTTATGAATTCTAGGAATAAGCCACATGTACTGCCTAACGAGCCTAAAAAGATTGTGTGAATGATAGAAAATGTCTCCCAATCACATTTATCTTGTCATTCCGCAGAAGCAGCAAGGAGCTTGTGACTTGGCACGTCAATTGTGGCAAATAGCTCAAAGCCTCAACATTTCAGAAAGAGGAAAACCTTTTCATTATAAACTGCTGAACTGTCATTTTCAGCCTGAAGAAGGTCACACCACATCCAACATCCCAAGCTAACAGATGATAGAATAAATTCGGTCATATAGACACTGAAAAATAAAACTTCCAAAAGCATGCATTACGCGAACAAATTGGTATGCATAGGCTAAATAATACCACAATGGCCTTGGTGCACTGAGCAAGACATACACGATGTATATTTGTATAGATCCAGAACTGAGAGTCTGCAATATTCTCCTTGCCACAAAGCACTTCTGCTGAAACAGCTGAATGGTTCCAGAGGAAGAAAGCATAGAATTTGTTTAAGGCCATCTAAGCATGCGCAGATGGCTTCTGCTCAGCTGGTGATAGTTATCAATTCAGTCATTCTGAAAAAGTGTTGGTAATATCTCTTGCTACCTCTTCTTTTTTCATCGTGTGTTCCCTCCCTATAGAAACATGGCACCCCAAGAAACAACAAACACCCAGATTCTTTAGACCACTTGACCGAACGATAACAGTCTATGACTTCACCCTTTTCTTTGACTCATTTTCATGTCATCAACACATGTCATCTTCTCTCCTTTCATTTTCTTGGACACGGTCTCACTGTGTAGCTCTGGTTGTCTTGGAATTTACTATATAAATCAGCCTGGCTATAACTTACAGATATCTGTCTGCCTATGTCTCAAAATCAATTTAGTTTAATTCCAAATTAGAAGTAAAGGTGTGTGTCACTCTGCTTGGCTTTCCATGTCATCTTCTTTTAACTCACCTGCATATGCACTCTCACACTGAGTATAAGCCGTGTAGCATATGTTCAGTATGAATGTAAGGCATAGCTGCTTTGTCTCTGTAGATAGCTTCAAAGTAACTCACACCATTCTAACTAAATGCTGAGTGGGTATTCCAAGTTTGAAGCCACCACTTGAAGGCATCTATAGGCACCCTTTAGGGAACTCTTCAAGGTGTTTGCTAATAGCATGCCCTGTATCTTGTATTTGTAAGATATTTAAGACCAAAAGAAATGTTTTCAGCAAAATTCATCAACAGAGCAACTAAAGAATACTAAGCAATAAATGTATTTAAGATTCAGTATACTAAGAGAATCTACACCTAGTCAGATACAGTAGTTTCCTTTGAACTATACCATCTGCAGTCCAAAACTATTAAATGGAAAATTCCAGGTTAGAGAGATGGCTCAGTGGTTAAGAGCACTAGTTGCTCTTCTAGAGAATCTGGGTTCAGTCCCCAGAACCAACATGACAGCTCACAACTGTCTATAACACCAGTTCCAGGGGATCTGATATTCTTTTCTGGACTCTTGGCACCATCAGGCATTCATGTGGTGCACAAACACACATGTAGATAAGACACTCATACACACAAAACATAAATCTTTTTAAATTATGGAAACAAGCAATACATAATTTTAAGTTGTGTTCTCTTCTCAGTGATATGATGAATTCATGAACTGTTCCACTCCATCCTAACCAGGACATCATTTTCACCCTGCATATAATACCAACCTACTATTCACATAGGAACTATCATGGTTATGAGACTGACTACTGGGTATCCAAGTAATTGTGTTAAAATAGCTCTGACTTTTATCTAACAATGCTCCCAATATACAGAAAAAAATGATGCTAGTAGCTCACATATGCCAAACAGAAGCTGAACAGTGTTTCCATTATAAAGGGAACCTTTCAACTTCATGTATAAAGGTAAGATTTTTTTAACCAAAAACTACAGATTCAATATAATCACATTCAAACCCCACCCCAGCCCCTTCTTCACAAAAGTTGAAAAAAAAATTCCTAAAATACATATGAAGTTACAAAGGACCATAAATAGCCAAACAATCCTGAGACAAAGAACTGCTAAAGAGACTATCATTCCAGACTTCAGAGTCATTGTATCAAAGCTGTATGCTATGGACAGGTAAGCAGACATATAGGCTGTAGTGGCTATTCCTGGTTGTCAACTTGACTGTATCTGCAAGGAACTACAACCCAGAATTGGAAGGCTCACCTGGGATCCTGATCTTGAGAACTGGAGATTCAAATTTCCGACCTGTATGGAGATCCTGAGGCAAAGTGGCTATGAATTCCAGGAGACTAAGGCAAGGAGATCTGTGCGTTCAAGGTCATCTGGGTCAAAGGAAATCCTAGATCCTGGCATAGTGGGACACACCTTTAATCTGGGCCATACCTTCTGCTGGAGACCTACATAAGGAAATTGGAAGAAGGAAGACTCTCTCTGCCTACTTGCCTTGTGGGACTGAGCAACTGTTAGATCCTGGAACTTCCATGCACAGCTGCTGCTGACCGTTGTTGGGAGTTGGACTGCAGACTGTAAGTCATCAACAAACTCCCTTACTATATAAAGACTATCCATTAGTTCTCTGACTCTAGAGAACCCTGACTAATACACAGACCAATGGAATAAAATCAAACACCTAAACATGAGTTCATGTATTTTCCGTCAATTAGCAATTAAAAATATGCCAAAACTTTAAGATGGAAAAAAGAAAGCATCTTAAACAAAATGCTAGAAAACTGTCTATCTACAGAGTAATGAAATTAGACCTGTATCTATCTCCTTGCATGGAATTAATTCCAAATTAGTCAAAGACCTAAATGTGAAAGTTAAAACACTGAAACCACTGAAAGAAAACATAGGAGGTTCCCTACATAATATAGACATAAAAAGGGAAGTATTGAATAGAACTCCATTTGCCTAATAATTAAGTAAGACTTCATAAAATTCAAAAAGTTCCTACCAGCTAAAAACACAATCAACCAGGTGAAGAAGTCCACAGAATGGGAGAGAATAATTTTTTAAATGGCTAAGAAATTTCTCAAAAATGTTCACCATTTCTAGTCATTACAGAAGTACAAATCAAAGCAAATATAGATTTCATCTTACCTCAGTCAAAATGGCAATGACCAAAAACAAATGCTGGAAGGAACAATGGAACCCTCATTCACTGTTGGTGGAATTACAAACTGGTTTAGTCACTGTGGAAGTAGATGTGGAGAATTCTCTAAAAGCTAAAAATAAATCTACCATAATACCTATCCATACCATTCTTTGGCATATTGCCAAAAGACTGGACATGACGCTCCACAGATATTTGTTCAGCCACATGCATTGCTGCTATATTCACAGTAGCTAGGAAATTGAGACAGCATAAATATCATTCACCTGATGAAGGAATAATGAAAATATGGTGTACATATACTATGGTATACCATCTAGCCATAAGGAAAAATGAAATTATCAACAATGAATGGAACTAGAAAATATCATATTGAAGAAAGTAACTCAGACCCAGAAAGACAAACATCACATGTTCTCTCACATTTGAGGTCCCTAGCAACAAATCTTCAGATATGGATACATAACCAGGACTAACTGCAGAGATCAGAAAAGAAAAAAAGAAAACATTGCCTGGGTGAGTCATACTACAGATGATTTGATAGTGGAAATGGAAAAAAATAGGGGTGGGAGGACAAAGTAGAAAATAATAGGATGTCAGAAAAGTCTTTAGGACTCAATCTTAACTATCTACCTAAAACTACCCTATAATACACCTAAGTCTTTGCGTAAATAAACAAATCGAGTTTAATGAAACTTTTCTATATGGACTTACAATGTTCCCTCCAACAGGCAAAAACCATCTATCAGAAACTCCAACACCACACAGGAGAAATTCTCTTTAAAGTTGGTGGTCAGGGTTGTTCAAGATGCTCCCCCAAACATTACAGGCAACTGCAATTTGCCCTCGTGGCCCCCTTCCACCCAGCGGTGGAGGTGGAGATAAGTTCCTATTATTGAAGACACCATGCACTTGAGACACAAGACCCACAGACCCCTGAACTGAAAGCCTCCATAAGAACTATCTCTAGGGAGGGTTTAGAGAGAACATAATCCCTGACTACATTCTACATAGTTGTCCTCATACCCACAGATAAGTGTAGTCTTCACCCCTTATCAAGGAAACTTGTTTTTGCAACAGAAAGAGACTGCTGCAGAAAACTGCAACCAATCAAAATGCAGAGTTGTGCAGTCCAGTCTTAACACTTACTTCTACACTATAGCTCCAATTCAGAAGAGAAGACAGAAGGATTAAAAGAGACAGAAGAATAGGGCGTTTGCTGTCAGACTGTGTCTGTAAGTAATGTAGCACCAAGTGACTGCCTAAATATGAGCCGAACAAGAACAACAGCAATGGACTGGGGAAGGGGAAGCATGAGGCCACAGCCCTACAAAAGGAACTAGATGCAACTAAGGCACACTGAGTGCAAGAAAAAGAGATTTCCGCAGGGAAGAGCATACTAATTGGTTATCTAATAACACATAGCCACCCCTGAAATCATACACGCAAGCAGAGTAGACTGAAGAGTAGTATAGACTGAATGAGTTGTACTTATATATTTGAGGAAAAAAATTGTGAGTGTGTGTTTGATTTTTAAAAAGAGACAATGATTTTGAATTTGAAAGAAAGCAAGGAGTGGTTTATGGGAGGGCTTAGAGGGAGGATAAGGAAAGAGAAAATAATTATATTATTGTGAAAAATAAAATACTTTTTTAAAACAATTAACAAGAAGAATAGCCAATTTTGATGATTTGTCAATGTTCAGATTGGCCCTCTCACAACCTCCTGCTAATTAGCAGAACAGCAACCGAGCATGCAAGTGCCCATTTGAATCAACTAACAATATTTACTTATATATCCTTAAGTTTGTCACAATTTTCATGTTATCCTAAATCAGATTAATCATTTTCCATATTTTTAATTCTATATTTTATCTTAATGTTAATATTGGTCCATGCAGTAAAACATATATGTGTTCACTCCATAAAAATATTGGGGACAGGTAGATGGAGATATGGCTCAGAGGTTAAGAGCACATACATAAAGTAAATAAATAAATCTTTTAGAAAAGAATATTCTATACTAAATCCTTTTAAGTTATATGCACACAAAACGTTATGGCAGATGAAAAAATGCAGATGCAGAAGGTCACATGTTGTATGATTCCATTTGTATGAAATGGTAGGCACGCATAAACCATTAATGCAAACTAGGTATGTGATTGAGTCTTTTGCTTATTTGCTTCATTGTTTTTCATTTGTTTGGTTTTTGTTTGGTTGTTTTTCAGTGATAAAAACGTGGGGCCAGCAAAATGGCTGCCTTGGTAAAGATACTGAAGGTCAAGTCTGACTACCTGATTTCAGTCCCTTGAAAACCCATGTGGTAAAATGGAAGAACTGACCCCTGCAAATTGTACACTCATCTCCACATGCATATTGTGGCATGTGTGCAATGTGAGTGGGCTCACACACATACAAAGAAATGAGTAAAATAATTTTAAATTCTATGATGTAGTGAGTACATTTTAAAGTACATAGCATGTGAATTAAAGCTTGACATCAATTCTAACCACCTGATTTCAGTTCCCCCCAAACTGACACGGTACAAGAGAATGGCTGACTCCTGCAAATTATACTGAAAGGTGCAAATATTTGGTTAAAAATTATAAACTCCATCCCTGAATAGTACATTTTACAATTTATAGCCCCAAAGTCCAGACAAATTAACCTCCTAATCTATTAAAATGTACAATTCTTGCTATTTGTGAAGAAATGTCAGTACCTTCCATACACAGGAAAAGAGCCAATGTCTTTTCTAAGCATGTAACATAGTTTATTAACTTTTTGCAACCATTGATTAATTTGCACAACTATTACCTGTTAATGGTGAAAGAAGTAGAATACTAAAAATGCAAAATAGAGTTGAATTTAACCTAAAGATACTATAATTTAATGAGTGAATATAATTGTTTTGGTATTTCCTTGGATACACACACCCTTCAAACCTTTAAGTGACTCACGTATGAAGAAATGGCTTATAGAATTGGTCCCTAGCAATGTGGTGGGAATTTCTAAGTAACTTGCAAGTAGAATGTGTTGCTGAGCCTCTTTGAATTTAGACTAGCCTGATGACATCAGAGACAGTTGTGCATATCCAGCTGGTGCCTCAAAAAGGTTAGGAGCATCTTGTTTCCCTATTTCAGTCTTCCCTCCAACGCTAGTAGAAGCCAGAGCTACTTGTTGGAGAATGAAGGACTACATGAAACCAAGGTGGCAGATCAGAATATGTGCACCATGAACAAGCATAGGAGAGAAGAGACATTCTGCTGATACCAACTGAAGTACTCCTCCAACCTATAGATTTGTGTATCTAGACAGAAGGCATGAAGTCAAGCTTTTGTGGTTATTTCTGGAGCTTATCAAGGCCAAAGGTGACTGCTGCAGTATATACTTTGACCTTGTTGTCTAGTTTCCTAGAAATTGGCCCCAACTAACAAAAAAAAAAAAAAGAATTGAGACAGTACTGAACAGCTAACAGCATCACAGAGAAATTCAAAACCAAGGTTCCCAGAAGCACATTGTGTTTGTGAACTGGACATGAAGAAGAACTTGGCCTTCCTCAAGCTTCCATTTGTTTTCAGAGCTTGGAACATAACTGTGAAAAGCAAAGGTGATCTCTGAGAAGGGCAAGGAAGAAGTCTGGCAATAGTGACAAGGACCAGGCAAGGTGTGCAATCGAGACCCACAAAGAAAGGGTGTCCAGAATGGATAGGAGAGGCCAGATTGACAGCCAGGGCAACAGGGACTTCACAACAGGAAATCAAATGATGACATTTGTGTTTTGGGAAGAGGGAGCATGGATGACAAGAAAGCACTAGCCAGGAAACTATTTAGGAGGCCCAGGCTGAGAGTTGAAGGGAAAGTAAAGAGGATTAGTGAGCAAAGGCTGAATACAAATCTATTGTGGAAAGGGAACTCACTGTTAGGAGGGCCAATTGAGGATCAATTCTCAAATACCTTCTCAGGGTTCTGAGATTGTGGAAGTGATGGTCGCAGAAAAGTTAATTCAATGACTTAGTTTCCCTTTATGGGAGAAAGATTCACTGGCCATGTTAAACAGTTAGTTTGAAACAATGGTGGAAACTGTAAATATTCTGTAGACACATGTGAAGATGGGATGCAACTGGGATGGGACACAATAAGTTGTGCCTTTCAAGGACAGAAATGATAGTTGAAGGGAAGGAAAACATGATGTAAAGATAGAAGCCAGAGGAACAACATTGTTGAGAAAATCCATTTGTTCCATTTAACTAAAAGTATTTTGACAAGCATGAATATCTGATTCAATCCACAAATTCCTGCTGAAAGTACATTATAAACATCTGTTTTGGTATCACTCCACCCTAAACGAGATCTTACGTTAGATGTATCTTCCACAAGGTATTTAGCTCATGAGCATTATACAAAATAATGACGCCAACTTTGACCAAGAGAAATATTTAAGTTAAAATTGAGCTTATTGGTAGCAGCATCAGTATAGTCTTGAAATACGACCGAAGCCAGACCCATTTTTTTTTCTTCTGTTTGCACGGCACAGCCTAAACGCCATAGTTCGTTCAGTAGAAACATTAACACAACTGCCGATAATGCTAGCCAATGGTATTTTTCCCCCGTGGTACTTATGAAACAGTCCTGGCAAATGAAAGAAAGCAGCACACACTGCTAATATTTTGGTAGAATTATGTGTTTATTCTAGCACTGTTAACAAGAGAGACATATGCACCCAAGGAGCACAGAGGAATGCTGCTGATGTAAATGAATATTTACTCAACATTCCATTCTCTTGTCTCTCCAATTGGGAAATGACAAAAAACATTCTGATCATAGAATTCTACTAGCTTAATAAACCAATACTTGTAGCACCCTAAGACATGTTGTTGGGAACTAAGGGTAACAAGAAACGACAAAGTGATGGGTTAAAAAGAGAAGAAAAAAAACCCTTTTCATTGAAACAGGGAGAAGGGCATGCAAATCCAGAATTTTTTTAAAAAAGAATATTTTCAAATAGTTACTTAAGTCAGCTGGTCATAGCTTGCATAACTATAAACGGTTTTCTTTCCTTTAGCTACATGCCCATGCCTTCAATACCATACCTTCCCAACAAGCATATAGCCATGCTACGTGGCACACAGCAGAGCAAGATGATGACTCTCATTGGGCTGAAAACATCACCATGATCAGAAGCATCAATTTTTACTAAACTTGATAAACAGTTACACTGTTATTCAAATGACATTTTTGTGTATTCTTCACATCATCCTAGTCTAATCATGGAGCATAAAATCAGAAAGAAAGAAAAAAAAACAAGAAAAAAAAAGAAAAGGAGAGAATAAAGGGACATTCTTCCAAACAACCAGCCAAATGCTTTTCAAGGATGTCAAAATCATAAAAGACAGAGACCGATTGGAGGAGACAAAGAAGCCATATGAATCAGAAGCAACCTGGGGTTCAGGACTATATCCTGGAGCAGAAAAGGGATGATAATAGGATGACTGACAAAATCCAAGTAAATTATGCATTTGAGTAACATATCACACACACACACACACACACAGAGAGAGAGAGAGAGAGAGAGAGAGAGAGACTTAAACATGTGCCCAGAGCAATCTTTTGGGAGGAGACGGAATAGTTCTAAGGATTAGCAGCTTTGCACAATGATACTTTATGATAAACAAGTCCTGCCTGAGGTACAGGCACTGTCAACGGAAGAATATGCTGAAATTTTCGAAAAGACAAAAATAAATCAATTAAAGCTAAAGCTATCATTAAATGAGCAACTGCTCCACAGAGCTGTTAAAAGAATCATTTTATTTTTATTTATGTATGTGTGAATCAATCTCTGTGTGTGTGTGTGTGTGTGTGTGTGTGTGTGTGTGTGTGTGACAGATACATATGCCTGGAGTTCTGGGCAGTTGTGCGTTACTCAGTATGGAGTTAGGAAATAAAATTAGATACTCTGACAGCAGTCCCAAGACTCAGAGTCTTAATTACTTCTTCGTTGCAATTCTATAACTAAAGAATGTCTTATTTTTCAATTTATTCATGGACACAGACATCTGACAAAAATCAGATAGCATTCATTGTAATACAACTGGAAATGCAGAACTCCAGCTTTAAATTTTAAATACAGAGGAAAAACTGCACTGCACTGTAGTTCCTCAACTACTACATCTTTCCAACAATTTACGAAACCAAAATTGTATCTTGCTGTAGTGATTTACATTTACAGTGTGGCTTTTTCACCCCAGAAATATGATAAAATGTACTTGTATCTCCCTACAAAAACAATTCAGAATAAATTCTATTAAGTAATTGAAGCAGACACTTCTGCAGAACTTCTCATACTTCATTCTTCCCGACGACACTATCCGACTGATTTCATGACTGTCTATAACGTCAGTGCAGTTATATCCCCCCTTGCACAGTTAATAGGTTGAGCGAATTGAAATTTGGAATTCATACATAGTGACACTGGAATTTGACCCAGAGCTAGACATCTCTGTTTTGTCTATTTGCTATGCTTTTGGTTCGTGAGGATTTTGAGTAACTACTTCTAGATGCTGTTATTTGCATCACATTTAGTTATATGCTAACTGTGCAGAGAGGCTTTGCACAAGCTCAGGCAGATCTCGTGCTGCTAGTGATCCCTCTGTAATGCACATCCTATCATGTGCCTCCAAGTGCAGGCTAGTCAATGCCAACCCACAGCAGGTAGAAACCACTGCAGACATACTCCAGCGTCACCTCGTTTAGCTTCCAGCAGTTAACAGAAAAAGGTATTTCTCAGTTCCCCTATCAAAAGGTAGAATCCATTTCTCTTGACTTTGTGTTGCCTAATCCTGTCACTCTCTTTGACCAAATAACTGGGATTAGTCATACGGTAAGTAAACCCAAGGCCTATGGAGAAACAGTCAGATACCAGACAGTAAACCGAGCCACACCTCCCAGATCCAAGCAGTAAGTAGGCAAGTGGATGTGTCCAGCTCACACCACTGAAAACAGAACTCCCCAGTTAAGCTAGAATCTAATTCCTGACACACATATGTCCATGCTACTCAGGTCTGGGCAGATCTGTAAAGCAATCTATGGCAGTAGCTCTCAACTGTCTAATGCTGCAACCCTTTCATACAGATCCTATATTGTGGTGACTCCCAAGCATAAAGTTGTTTTCATTGTTACTTCAAAAGCCTAATTTTGCTCCTGTTATGTATTGTAATGTAAATATCTTATAGTCAGGATATCTGACATATAACCCCTGTGAAAGGTTCATTCGGTCTCTAAAGGGGTCACAGCCCACAGGTTGAAAACTGCTCGTCTGTGGAAATAGCTAACTGAAACAAAGGTAGATCTATACTTCCCAGTGTTTCTGGTGGAACTTTAGCCATCCCCCTGCCCACAGCTACACCTGTTGTGACAGAGCTTCATGATGACATTTCCTTCCTTTTTGTTTCAATCTGTCTTCTTCCTTCCTGCTTCCTGATGTCACCTTCCAACTCCACCGCATTCACCCACATCCTGTCTTTGAGGAAATTCGAATGAAGACACAGATCTTTGGCTGCTACAGTTTTGCATAATTTAAAAAAATCTATCTTCATCGAATAGGTTATCCCAATTGTTCCCAATATAACCAGACTTACATTTTTATTTCTAAACCATAGTGTTTCTGCAAAGTTCGAAATTGTGCATATATTAAATAAAACGTATTTTTAAAAAGTTGCACATATATCTAAAAATGGCAAAATGACACTGGTAATTGTGATGGCAAGCTTTGCACAGAGTCCTTGTGAGTACAATGAAAATATTAAACTTTTTGTGCTGTAAAAATATCTCATTGACACATTCAACTAATGAAAGGAATCTTTGTGTACTATGCTAATTTTCTTTTTAATTTTCCAACTTTCTTGTTCAATGAACTTGTCTATAAATTCATTGTATAGAATGGTTTTAGATTCAGTCAATGAACATTCATGTGAGCTATAATCTACCATATCTTTGAATAATTTAGGAAGCTAATGAGAATGAGACACAGAGCAGAATTTTAAATATTTTTCTATGAAAAGGGCACTTTTGAATGAGAAAAAAAATAAAACTACCATGATTCGTTAACTCCCCTGCATCTAGCTGCCACCAAAGAGAACCAAGTATATATTAATATTTAAAAGAGGAACAAACTATTCTGCCTTTTTAAAACTCATAACTCGGAATGAGCAATTTCAACTTAAAAACACTGATCGTGAACCTAAATACTTCGTCATTTCTCTAATCTTTTCACCATATGAGAAAAAGTAATATAGGTCTAGGGATGCATATCAGTTGGTAGAATACTTGCCTAGCATTTCTGAATCTCAAGGTTCCATCTCCAGCCCTGCACAGGCCAGATATAGTAGCTCATGCTTGTAATTCCAGGACTAGAGAAGTAGATATGAGAGAATCAGAATTAAAGGCCAGATGTTCAAGATCATCCTTGGCTATGTAACAAATTACAGGGCTGACTAGGGTACAGGAAGTTATACATGGAGAATGAAAAAACACAATTCACTTAAAATTTAACAAGTTAAATTTAGAAGATTAGGGCTGGGATATACAGACTTCTTTCCTAGTATGCATGAGGCCCTGGGTTCAATTGCAAGCACTGCTAATAATAAATCAATAAACAAATCAAAGAACAATTATTGCAGCAGAATAGCAAATATATTTGCTGAGTGTAAGCCTCAGAATGTCTAGACCAATGGTGACCTTCAAGTTTGAGAACCATCTCTATGCCACCTTTTGTGTCTATTCTTTCAGTATTTTGACAAACAAGCACATTCTGACCATCCAGTTTATTGAGCGAGTGTATTAGTGTTAAAACCAGACTCTGCCCACCTATTTATAGGTTTGCTAAGACCAAGAGCAGTGCTCTCATAAAATGTGAATGCTGTATTTTTCATTGAACTTCTATACAAATAATTGAAAGAAGTCTGACTCATGGTGTTGACTCTAAGAACTTCAAGATACTCAGTTTTGATCTTGCATTTCTATAAATACTTTGCAAAATGTCTTTGGATCAATATTTTTCAGTTTCAAGTTTTCTTCAATTCTAGTTTTAATAAAGTCATGAAAGGACACTGGACAAAGCCCTTGTTTGATGCTCACCAACCTGTATGTACTTCCTAATAATGTATAATAATAATAATAATAATAATAATAATAATAATAATAATAGATTAGTGGTTAGTTATATAACCGGAGAGATAGAATTTGTTTGTAGCATGATGAAAGTCACAAGAGAACTGTTGTGGTAGCTTAAACGAGAAGTAAACCCCATAGGCTTAAGCCTCTGGAAATTTGGTCCCCCACTGCATGGGGCTGTTTGGGGAGGTTGTGCCAAAGTGCAGCCTGACTGGAGGAAGTACATTTTTGGAAGCAGGTTTGGGAGCTGAAAGCCTTAACCCACTTCCAGTTCATTCCCTCTGGTTTGTTCATAGATGAAGATCTGATCAATTGTGCCGTGCCTACCTGCTGTCATACTTTCTGCCATGATTAACTTTTATCCTTCTGGAATTGTAAGCCCATGGAAAACTCTTCCTTCTACAAATTACTTTTGGTCAGAGTGTTCTATCACAACCACAGATAAATAACTAATACAACTGCCCTTTCAACACAATACCAGGAAATAGATCTGTGTGCATTACCATCTAAAATGCCAGGACAAATACAAAGTTCTTCATCTTGGCTGTCAATTAGGAGGAATAAAGTTAAAATTTAATTTAAAATTTAAAAAATTAAGATAAAAATTTAATTTTTAATTTAAATTTTAATTTCATGCCATAGATGAAATTTAAGTATCACATAGATTTCTGGACAGGTTAGAAGACCTTTAAGGACTTTCCACTCAAGTAGAGAATACTAAAATCTGCCTAGAAATGCTAATAGAAATAACAGTCAGACTTTTTGTCAACAACTGTCTTGCATATATCATCTAATTTCTTCCAAGACTTATTTTTTCAGACAAAACACATGATAATCAGACATTGAGAAGCTGTCAGTGTTCACATACCTGACCTTAAGATCAAGGCTTTCTGCTATAACATAATACGAATTTGATACCCAAGACCTTCTACCACTTTGTATGAACACCCAATTGGCCCAAATATAATCATTCTTTTATCATTGCTATTATTATTATTATTATAAATTATTTTTATTTATTCTGTTATACAATACATCCTGAATGCAATTTCCCTTCCATCTACACCTCCAAGCCCCCTCTCACCTTCCCTTTCCCCAAGATCCATCCCTCTTCCTCTGTTTCCCTTCTGAAAAGATCAGACCTCCGAGGGATATCAACTGAATACGACATAAATTACAATAACACTAGGCCTCATATCACGGCTGGATGAAGCAACCCAGTAGGAGGACTTTAAGCACCACATCTGTGTACAGAGACAGTCTCAGCTGAGTGAATCTGCCTGCCTTGTTATTCTAGAGAGCTGTTGGTAAGATGAGTTTAACAAAAAAGTCAGCTTCATCTCATGTGATCATCATAGCATAACGAAATGTGAACAGAGTAGCCTTGAAGAGAAAAGCACGTTGCCATTTCCAGCTAGAGCTGCTTTGACTAGTCTCCACTTTCCAACCTTTGAAGTATAGTACATGCAAACAAATGTCCAATGAGATAAGGTTTCTGTGTGTTGGAATGAAGGCTGCCCCTTGGCCTATTGGCATGTGTTGGGTTACACCAAATCCACAGTGCAAGTGTGTCAAATTCCTGTGTTCCAACGCACTAAGCCAAAATGCCTGGGGTGACAGCTTGTTCTTGCTCCTGCTGACCATGAAAACTGTACCTTACTTACCAACTTATAAAATGAATTTCTAATCAACTTCTGCAATTATCCTATGCAGCTGTACCCCCTCACTCATTTGTTGATTACCACCTCGTCTACAGTCGTGATGGCAAGACCAAATTCTCAGCGCATGAAGTAGACATAAATTTATTTTTACTAAACCAACTCCTTAGAGCTTATCTTACAGTTTGTTGTTTATTTGGGGGAGGGGAGGGTGTTCTTAATGTTACTGCTTTGATTCCAAACTGTGTGGGTAGGTACACCTTTCATTTTATTTTATTTTGGCTTGTTTTCCTTCCTGTGTCCTGGTCATTGGATTTGAATCCAGGCCTTTTGGGTCTATCCACTTCTTTCCTTCTCTGGTTTCCTCCATCCATGCTGATAGCATCACTGTCCCCAAGAGTTTCTGGTGCTCACTCTGCAAACCCTACAAATACTAATTTCCCGTTCACTTACCACTATTATCATTATCCATCAACTTTCATTCAACTGCATTCAACAAAGAACCAATGTAAAGTTTCAACTGGAGAAGAATTGGACTTTGTTCAAAACCCAAAATACCAGG
Organism: Rattus rattus; assembly: GCF_011064425.1. Lineage (NCBI taxonomy): Eukaryota > Metazoa > Chordata > Mammalia > Rodentia > Muridae > Rattus > Rattus rattus. Next base: position 28,367,651 of record NC_046172.1, read on the forward strand.
CAACCAACTCCAAGATTCCCCTGGCTCAAAACATTAGCTAAAGCAGATGTCTTAGTGTAATAAAGCTTAAGTTGTCGAAGCTTTTGTCACCTAAGGCTCCTCCTTTCCCTTCTCTGTATCTTGTTCTCAGAGTACTTGCTGCTACAACTGAAAGATGAAGTTATCAAAGGTGCAACCTGAGAATTGATCCAATTCACACTTCAGCTCTTACTCCATGAGTAATACAGAGCTACAGCAAGAAAAAACAACAAAGAAAAAAACATTATTTTGTTGTTCCAAAAGGCAACAAAACTCAGTGCACTCCACTTCTCCAAAGACTTCCCGGGCTCAGTGTTCTGCTCTTGGGTCCATCAACATGATTACTTAAGAAGTGGCTGGTTCTCAAATTCCTTTTTGTTCTAATACTTCCTGAATGTCATTGGCTGTTTAATAGCTCTGATGAGGTATAGCCAGGATAATTTTTTACGGTTGTATGTAGTTGTGGTGCTTTTTTGAAAAAGAGCTGGCATTTCTGAAAAGCAATCATTTTAATAGCCTCTCTGTGCTTGGTTCCAAAGTTAATAAGAAGTGTGTAGAATTTCCATGGTAACCAATCTCAGAAAATCCCAGAGGTAGCTGCTGACTCCTCTACTGAATCTTCCAAAGCTGTTACTACTTCCCTTATGGCATCTTCAAAGAAAGGATGCAAAACACTGTTCTCCTACACTTGTGTTTATTCTTATTGCAAAGGCGACATAGCAGCAAAGCTTAGTGTGTTTTCTGGAAATAATGAGAATCTTCCCTTTTTCTTTGGCTGAAGTCAATTCACAGATCAGATCATTAGACCTTCTAAAGTGCACATTGATGATTTTCATTTTATCATCAAGGTTGTATAGCCACCACCTATATCAAGCTTGAGATCACTTCATTATCCTACAAAAGAGATACCCATTAAAAATCAATCTTCACTGCCTCCCCCACTCCCCCCAACCCCCACCCCACACCCCCCACTTGTCAATTTCTGACCACTACTAATCTACTTTCTACCTGTATTTGCCTATTTTGGATCTTCCATCTATATACAATCACACACCCAGTGATCTTTTGCAGTGAACTCCTTCTTTCCCACAATGTTTTCAAGACACACTCCTGTGTAGCATGCATCAGTACTTCGTGTACTTCGTTACCAAATAATCTCCTTCTGTGTGACTAGGCCATGTTTTGTTTTCCATTCATCAAGCAGCTGATAAATGGTTGGGTTGCTTCCATCATTCTACTCATATGAATAACACTGCTCTGACACACAAGAATACAGTGTGGATGGGACATGTTTTCATTTCTCTTGGGTACATAACCAGGAGCAGAGTTGCTGAGTCATAGCTTAATGCTCTCTGACATGTTTAACAACTGTCAAATGACTATAAAAACTACTGCGTCATTCTACATTTCTGTTAGTGGCACAAGAGTATGAAAATTTTTTTCACATCGTGACAACAGTTCCTCATTTCAATCTTATAATAGTCTTGATTTGCATCGCCCTAATGGCTAATGAAAACATCATTTTTCACCAGATGGCATAATAATTAATTTCAATTTTACACACTCCATTCCAGGTGTTTCTTCCATATTATGACAGTTGTAATCATAACCACGCTCTATGTAAGTAATGGTTTAGTACAGATGCAGTAAATTTTAGAATACGATGTAATGTTCCCAAAAGCATGCCTCCAGGATCTAGGAGATTCACTGTCGACACAGACTTTCTTAGCCCTTGAGCATATTTTGCTATGAACCATAACCAGGAGTTTACCATAAAAAAAATAAGTTCGTAGTTTTACAAATTCTGATTATATTAGGAAATACATCAGAGTCTAAGTTTATTCATCTGACCATTGTAACCAATTGATCCATACAGCAAAATTATAGACTTCTCAGATAGACCTGGAATTAAGTTACCAAAAATCAAAGGATATACAACATATATAACATCTTCAGTGAACTATCAGTTTGTCTTAGAGTTTCCATTGCTGTGAACAGACACCATGACCAAGGCAACTCTTTTAAGGGACAACATTTAATTGGGGCTGGCCTACAACTTCAGAAGTTTACTTCATTATCATCATGATAGGAAGCATGGCAGCAATCAGGCAGGCAGTATTGGAGAAGAAGCCAAGATTTCTACATCTTTTTCCAGAAGAAAACTACTCTCTTTCAGACAGCTCAGAGAAGGATCTCAAAACCCACCCCCACAGTGACACACTTCCTCCAACAATGCCACACCTACTCTAACATGGCCATACCTCCTAATAGTGCCACTCCCTGGGTTAAACATATTCAAACCACCACACTGTTAAATGATGAAATCAACATTATGGAGCTCAAAGTCTAACCAGACCTATCCATCTTTCTACTCCAGGCAAATTTCTCTAGGTCTCTCAAACATAATATACTCCCTCATTTTATGCTTCTGTATGGTAATTCTTCTGCACACAGGTACACTGACATGTGAAAGTCAGAGAACAACCTCCATGACAGCATCAAGAATGACACTCATCGTGTTAACACAGGGATTCTTACTGGCCTACAGCTCACCAATTAGGCTAGTCTGACTACCCAGGACACCCAGTCATCCCCCTGTCTCCACCTTCCCAGTGTTTGGATTAGAGGCACAAACCACTCCATTTAGCATTTTTTGAACTTTTTATTGGATATGTTTTATTTATATTCCAAACATTATCCCATTTCCTTGTTTTCCATCCATAAACACCCTATCCCATCCCTCCTCTGCCTTTTTCTATGAGGGTGCTGCCCCTCCCCAACCACCCACCCCTTCCTGCCTCCCTACCCTGACATTCCACTATACTTGGCAGGACCAAGGGCTTCTCCTCCCATTGGTGCCCAACAAGGCCATGCTCTGCTACATACGCAGCTGGAGTCATGGGTCTATCCATGTGTACTCTTTGGATGGTAGTTTAGTCCCCGGGAGCTCTAGGTTAGTTGGTATTGTTGTTCTTTTGGGGTTGCAAACCCCTTCAGCTCCCCCAATCCTTTCTCTACCTCCTCCAATGGGGACCCTGTTCTCAGTTCAATGGTTTTCTGTGAGCATTTGCCTCTGTATTTGTCATGATCTGGCAGAGCCTCTCAGGAGACAGCTATATCAGGCTCCTGTCAGCATGCACTTCTTGGCATCAGCAATATTGTCTAGGTTTGGTGACTGTATGTATATGGGATGGATCCCCAGGTGGGGCAGTCTCTGGATGGCCTTTCCTTCAGTCTCTGCTCCAAACTTTGTCTCCATATCCCCACCTATGAATATTTTTGTACCCCCTTTTAAGAAGGACGGAAGCATCCACACATTGGTTAACCTTCTTCTTGAGCTTCATGTGGTCTGTTCCATTTAGCATTTTCATGTGTGTTCTGAACATTCAAACTCAGGTTCAGATGCTTAAGAAGTATGAGTTTTATAGACTAACTGAGGTATCTTCCCAGCCCTATGTTCCGTCTCAACAGAGCCTTTCTGGGATGTTTTACTTGATACATTCCAGACCACCTTAGACCCCATGTCCATTTGATAACACTTCTGTGACAAATTATCACAAACACATACATTTTCCAAACTTTTGGGAGCAGGGTTAGGAAGATGACGCTATCTGTAAAGTTGTGTACTTAGGACAGGGAGCTCTAGAGGAGAAATTGTTTCTTTGTATTTTCCAGCTTCTGGAAGCTGGTACATTCCATGGCTCACACTTCTTTTTCCATCTTCAAAGCTAGTAGTGTGGCATTTTCAAAATCTCTCCCTCCTCTCCTCCTCCTTCCTTTCTTTTTCTCCCCCCCACTTCTGCTCCTTCCCCTAGAACTTAACCCTTCTGATCCCCTCTTATGAGGAAATATGATTGTATTCACCCTACTAATATACCCCACAATAGTCTCACACTAACAAAGTCTTTTGCCATATAAGCTGGCATATTTATACATTTAGAGATTAAGATATGGATACAGACATCTGTGGGTTGTCATTATTTAATCTGCCACAGTCTCCCTGTCAGAATGGCTCAGCACACGAAATGAGTGTAGAGGTGTATTCAATGACCACTGCTGGCTCCACGTGCTATAAGTACTGTACAGAGCAAGGCTTGTGTGTCCCATATATATTCCCAAGGTCTACTACATAGCTGACCGTGAATAAATTTTAATGAGGCCCTAAGTGACCATTTTGGTTTTGTTAGAACAGAGTTGCTGAAGGAGAGGCAAAGAGCTAAGACTATTTTGTAAAATGGCACTAAAAGGACTAGCTGAGTAGTTAGGATTATCAGAAGCAGTGACACGTGGGTTTTGGTTTGTTGTTTTTTGCTTTTTGTTTTTTAATTCCAGCACTTGGGAGGCAGGGGTGATGTATCTCTTTGATCCAAGCTAGCCAAGGATACACAGTGAGAGATTGTCTCTATAGCTCCATTCCATACACACTGAGCTCTGTCAAATGTGCCTCATGAGAGACCAACATGATTATAATGGTGTTATTGGTCTATGAAATCAAGATAAGAACAGATTCAACTGAAGGCAAGATGAACAAGCAGGAGGACACCATGGCAAGGGAGTTTGGAGGGGGGAGACAGAAAAAAAAAAAGCAATGACAATAAGAATAAAAAGCCTGAGAAAGATATAAAGAGTCTCTTTAGATATCCTCACACTTCCTTCATATCTTTTTTACAACGGGAGAAGTAAGCATTTCAAGATTTGAGGAGAGGAGAGGAGAGGGGGGAAAAGAGGGGAAGAGAAGGGAAGGGAGGGAAGAAAGGGGGAGGGGATAAAGGGGGAAGAGAGAAGAGGAGGGAGGAAGAGAAAATTGAAAAGTTATTAAAGACCTCCTGGCCTTGTAACCATATGCAATCAGGAAAGTGTTAGTGGCAACCAAAATAACTGACAGAGATAAGAGACTGTGTTCAGAGGAAAGAAATCTATCATTCTGCTCCAGGTTGAGCCGTTCAGAGCTCATCCTGAGAAAATTTCTCTTGGGAAATTTCTCTTGGGAAATCAGAAAATGTACGCCACATGCTTGCAGCAATGAGCACCCTTGGGTGATCTAAAACTCTGGAACATAAGGTAGTTTTAGGAATATAAAGATGAATGGGAGTTCGGCTTTCAGGCACTTCAACAGCTGCAAGAAAACAACTGGCTAAAATGGAGGGTACGAAATACAGAAGTTTTTAAAGTAATGGGTATATGTCAACTCTCATTTGTTTACAGGATGCTTGGCATGATAGTCCCATGTACCCCACCCCTGAGTACCTACTTCTGCTTGTTTTGCATTTCTATACATGTTTCCCTAGATATCAGAGTTATGCCTCTAAAATATTCACTTATTTGTGTTATACCCTCAGGCTTCCAAACTCCCAAGTTCCCCCATTCTCCTCCACAGCAGAGTCCCTCAGCTATCTTTGAGGGATGATTCTTACTGATAGGACTTCCCTGAACACTGCAGGGTGTTTGGCCACTTCCCTGGCTTCCCAAATAGTTGTCCCTAGCAGAAAGCACCCTGTAGCAGACATCATAATGTCCTGCCAAAGATGCCCATGTTTAAATTCCTGGAACCTCTTAGTACATCATAGAAAAGAATTCAAGTTTCAAAAGCAATTAAAGTTTGCTGATCAGATGTCCTTAAAATAGTGAGATTACCCTGGATTACCAGGATGATCCCAATGTAAGCATAAGTATTTTGAAGAACGTCAGATGGAGAAATGACTAGAGAAGAAGGATCAAAAAGATAACCACATGGCTAGCTTTGAAGATAAAGGGGGAAGTGCTGTTGGGAAAGGAAAGGCTGCAGATCTTAGCAGGCTTTAGAAAGAACACAGCTCCACAGTCATCTTAAATGTAGTGAGATTCGTGAGAACTGATCTCTAGAAAGAGAATAGATTTATACTGCTTTAAGCCACTAAATTTGTGATCAGGAAACTGATACAGCAACACTACTAGATATAACATCCCGAACATCTTTATGATTTTCCAACTGTCTCTTGAGGACAAATCCACTGCTAGGTTAAGAGTCCCTGGTGCTTAATTTTAGCTGCCAGGACAAGGAACTGAGATGTATATTTTACATATCAAAGCAAAACTTGGCCTACAGGCTCTCCCAGCATCTCTTAGTTTTTACCTGGCATACCCTGCCCCTAACCCTGAACTTTCCAGACCAGAAGCTGGGGCTGCCTGTCCCCCCAGAGGCTTTAATCCAGATATTTTGTCTTCTTCTTCTTCTTCTTCTTCTTCTTCTTCTTCTTCTTCTTCTTCTTCTTCTTCTTCTTCTTCTTCTTCTTCTTCTTCTTCTTCTTCTTCTTCTTCTTCTTCTTCTTCTTCTCTCCTTCTTCTTCTTCTTCTTCTCCCTCTCCCTCCCTCTCTCTCTCTCTCTCTCTCTCTCTCCTCTCTCTCTCTCTCTCTCATGTTTTCCCCATGGTGACTTCCCTGGTCTCAGTCATTGGGGCCAGTGAACTCGCCAGCATGAGAGCAACTTCCCAATAAACCTGCCTTTAATATAATCTAATCTGTCTTGAATTGGCTCGTTTCACCATTGATGAAGAAATAAGCTATCACCTGGTTCTAAATAATGGAGTCCAAATTCCTCAGACTCACATTGCGGGGCTTGTAGTGATAAACACTACCCTGCCTGTTGAACAAGAGCACCCAAGAGATAATCAGATACTACCACTCCACCTAACTGCTCATTTAACCAACAGGCTACATCATTTCACATCTTTGCACTTCTGGGAGAGAACAGAACACATGCTTTGACTCTCATGCCATTTTTATCTATGCTTATATGTTTTCTTCCACAATGTGCCTGATTTCTGTTTTCAACACACTGCTATATCAAAAGCTGTCATTGCTACATGTACTAGGTTGGAGGTACCCTAGCCACCACATCTCAAACATATTATTGCATTTAACTCATTCTTTTTTCTGAAACTCTGGTGTTACCAATGCCTTTGTGCCAATGCATTCTCACTTTTTTCTTCTACAGGAAAAAAATCCACCCCCACCCCCAGAAGCTGATGAGATGGCTTACCATTCACGTGTGAGAACCTTAGTTTAAATGCCCAAAACACACATAAGTCTGGTCATTGCACCATGCATCTATAATCTCATACTTTAAAATAGGAGGTAGGGAGGGGAGAATTCAAAGCTCTCAGTCCACCCAGAATGGCCTATGGACTACAAACAAACACACAACTAAACAAAATACCCTGCTTCAAACAAGGTGAAAGGTAAAAACCAACATCTGAGGTTGTTTTGTAACAGCCACACACAAACACCTCACATAGACACACAAATACATGCAAGAAATGACTTTACATCTTCTTGTAAGTTATGTTTATTTCATATTTAAAGATCAAATTCAACTGTTCTCAAAAGAGTGAAAACCTCCAACACCCTGCCCAAAAGACAGTGAATCAATTCTGGCCGCTCATAGTGCTAATCTTTTTATACCATGCCCTCATTAAGAACTGACCCCATATTGGGAATTCTCTGTACTTTTGGTATGTAGAGAAATAAATGTCTTCAACAGAAATGAAGAAAAAAATTGGAAGCCATAGCTACAGAAATTATTGGGATTCTGAGTTACCCAGGCTGGCAAATGTCCAGTAACATATGGGCACAGTTTCAAGTCTGGTTCGCAAGAATCAAGGGGATTCCAAGTTTGAAGGAACAGGTGGTATTCTCCTATCAGAGGTAGGGGCAGAGTTTGGCTGCTAAAGAACACAAGTTTGCAAACATGTGTTGATTGCATCACCATACTGTGTGTCCATGCATCTGACTTGGGTAAAACAATCCTGAAACACATAGTAAGAGAATGTTAACAAAGTCATTCCTGATTTTGTCTAATACCTCTCAGGTTTAGACCAAAAACAGTCATTGGTGAGCACTGAGTTACGACAAGAATAGAATTGTGGGCATTTATGAGCATCTTGAGAGTGGAAACTGTTGTGTGCCCAATTTAGTTTATAACCACAGTCTTTTGCAAATGGATGTGGGCCATCACTTCCTAAATGCAAAGGGATGTGATCTATAGCTTATTAAACCTGAAAATAAATTATCAGATATTCATGTGTACTTAGGGGAGTAGATACATGTATATGAAGACACTATAAGAGATATGTGAAGTCTGCAAATATGGCTCCAGGTGAGATCTTTGTGACTCTGACCTCATAGGTAGCAATGAATAGCCTAGTAAGATCACCAGTGGAAGGGGAAGCCCTGGGTCCTGCTAAGACTGAACCCCCCGCCCCCAGTGAACGTGATTGTTGGGGGGAGGGCGGTAATGGGGGGAGGATGGGGAAGGGAACACCCATAGAGAAGGGGAGGAGGGGGGTAAGGGGGATGTTTGCCTGGAAACCGGGAAAGGGAATAACATTTGAAATGTAAATAAGAAATACTCAAGTAAATAAAAAAGAAAAAAGAAAAAGAAGAAGCAGAGGAATGCACCAGGGATAAATTAGATAAGATCACAACCCTTCTGTAGGTATTTGCTAGGTACCCAGCCTGGGGTGTAACACTCAACCTCACAAATGCAGTGGTCCTCAGCTAGAGTGGGTCTGCCCCTAGAAAGTATTTGGACTGAGCAACAGTTTGTTGTCGTCATGCTGGAATAAAGAGGCACTTGGATGGCTAGTTTTATGTAAACTTGACAAAATCTAGAGTTGTCTGAAAGGAGAGAACATCAATTAAGAAAATGCGTCCATAAGATCCAACTGTAAGGCATTTTCTTGATTAGTGATTGATGGCGGAGAAACCAACCCTTTGTAAGTAGTGCCATCCTTGGACTGGTAGTCCAGGGTCTATAAAGGAAAATCACGTTAACCATTGCAGGGAGCAAGGTAGTAAGCAGCATCCCTCCACAGCTTCTGCATCAGTTCCTGTCTCCAGGTTCCTCTACTGTTTGAGGTTCTTGTCCTGAGGTCTCAGTGTAGACTACAATGTAGAAGTATAAAACTGAAATAAACCCTCTTCTCTCCTCAACTTGCTTTTTGGACATGGTGTTTCATCACAATACTCTTCCCCCAAACTAACAGATGCTCAGGGCGCAGAGGGGCAGAGGACAGGATACTGCACAACACTGCAACAACCAATAGCAGAGAACCGCTGCACCTCAAATAGCAATAGCGCTAAAGTTGAGAAACCAGGAAAGTGCAAGAACCAAGTATGAGGGAACCAAAGCTCACTCTGAAGCCTGTGGGTAACTATGCAGAGTGCCCACTTGCTGGGCTTTTACCATCGTTATTAAACTTTCTCTCTTGGGACAAAGGACACAACTTGCTTACAAGGAAAAAAGACAGGCAGTGCCCAATGGGATGAATTTTCCTGGGGTTTGGAAGGGTTCCAGGACATTCAACCTTTGAAAGGTAACCCAGACCATTAAATTTCAGATCTAGGGGTTACATTAGGATAGCTTGGCCTCTACTGAGCCTAGCCAGCATTGGACTTACATGCCAGGATTCTACCCAACCACCCCATACATGCCTCAAGCATGAAAGGATTCCCACTCCTACCTTCTTACACACTTAAACCTTTTATGAGAAAAGTTTGTTCTTTTGCTCTATGGCAATGTATCCAGTTTTAACCGCTACAACAGGGTGAACGTTATGGTAGATGAGTTTGGTGTAGAGTGCGCACACACTCTGAAATGGACAGAAGCATCCACTATTGCTGCAGCTCAAATTCTTGTTCACTGAACAGGAGTTGTTAGCAGATAAGAATGTCAGCAAATATCTAATCTTAAATGTTGGTTTGCTTTTGATAGCTCTCCTTTCCCCCTTCTCTCTCTCTCCCTCCCTCCTTTCTGTTCCTTCTATAGATTCATCTGCTAATGTGTGTTTGTGAACCTGAAAAGGAATGTAGCCTCTCTTCTTCCCAAATACCAAGCCAGTTATTTTGGGTGTAATGCGCCTCAACTTTTCTTTTCCCTATCTCCATGATCCAGTCAGCAATGTATTTGCTCACTTTTCATAATCTCTATGTCATGCAGCAGCAACAGTTACTTTAACTCAGTCTCTAACATTAACAGTGTATGGTGTTGTTATTTCAGAACAATAATAACTTTGTAGGTAATATATAAAAGTGCAATCTAGCAGATTTATCTTATGCTACCAGAGCGAGAGAGGCTATTTTCAAACTGTTTGGCTTGGTTGTGTTTCCTTTATTTAACCTAAATCTCCAGCAATTACATAGTATTTCATTTCATTTCTGTAATGCTAACTGAGCTTTAAGATATTTAATTACAATTGATGAGATCTCCCTTCCTTTATGGAAACAAATCCCCGGCAATCCTATAGAGCTTGTGGACTAAACTGGGAAGGAGTTGGTCATTTTTTAACCAACTACTATTTATTCTCTAAAAGTATGTTGCCTTCCAAGTCCCCATCAACCACAGTTTCCCAATGGCTCTATTCCCCATTCAGAACCAGAGAGCAAACATTTGAAGGAAATCAGATAGCTCCCTCTGAGTTCCCTATTTATTATTGACTCCTGATTCGTGTCTATTCTAGTAACTCCTAATTGTCCTTAGTGGAATTTGGGCGGATTTCCATGATATTTCAGACTAAGCACCAAAAGTATTCAACACCATAGATTTCTAAAATTACACCTTTAGGGAAAAGAAATCAAAACTAGAGAATTATAATAGTTATTCTACCCTGCCACCCAACCGCGTGCACACACACAGTCAACATCCTTCAGAATAGTTTCTGAACTCTCAAACAATCTAGTGGTAGATGTATATCATGCAATGTTTGATGAATCAGGTTTTGGTGCAGAGATTAAATGACCTTTTTGATTGACTGAAGCATCCAAAAAGAAATCAGAACATCACCTCTTCCCTCAAGTCCTGGAACCATTCCAAAGTGAACCCTACTACTCCTCCAGACACACTCATATGGTGGGCCCTTGGGGTGCACATTCTGGCACCATCTAACCAACCAGAGTCTACCAGGTAAAGCTGGTACCTCCGTCTGTGCATGGGAATTACTTAAAGACAGCCACCTGGAACTGCCTGGGACATCTAGCTTTGGGACTGTGAGACACATGGCGCCGGTCCCTACCTCAGACCGCCACACGATGTAAGGGTGGCTGCGACTGTTCGGTGGAGGCTGGAACTTCCTCTGCTGGAGCCACCTCCTAGGAGAAGCGAAGATGCCATTGGGGCCTCCCCCGGAGGAACCGAGGATGCTTGCAGGACTGCGGCCACTCACGGACCCGGTCAGGACAGAAGGCAGGTCCCAGGCCATGCTCTTCTTAAGACCACTGCGACTCAGTGGGACTTCGTAGTCAAAGTGGAAGCTGCCAGAAGGCGACTTTTCTTGCGGGGTACTAGGTGTGGAGAAAGACGAACATAGAGGTCTGGGTGTCGCGAACCTGGTAGCCCGAAGGTGCTGACTCCGGGGAGAAGAAGCTAAGCGGGAACCGAGACTCTCTGCAGAGAGCTGCGGAGAATTGAGTCGGCTTACTGTGGAGCCCCGCAGGCCATCCTCGGCGCCCATCTCACTCCCGCAGCCACTGATCAGGGCTGGGTCCAGACTGCGCGTCTGGCGCAGCTTCCTTTTGGAGAATCCCTTGGCCGAGGCCGTGCCGCCCGACGCGGGCGAGGAGCAGGAGAAGACACTGTGCAGCAGGCTCTGCGCGGACATCTCGGCGGGGTTGGGTTTGAGGGCCACCTTCTTCTCGTTTTCCCTCCTGGATCGCTGGAGACTGTGACCTGAGAAAACAAGTGGCTGGAGTAGGATAGGGAAAAACTGCCAGGCAGGGATCACCGAGGAAGGTGGAAGGTAGTGTCCTGTTCACGCGCCACCAGCGCTCTCCAAGTGTCCCTGCGGAGGCAGAAACAGGAACTCCATCCCCAGCCTTCTAGGAAACAAGAGGTCCCGATCCCTATGCGGTCTCTAAACCTTCCCCAGGTAGTCCAAGTCTCAAAGAGGCTGAGAGAGAGGAGGAAAGAGGTCAGTGACTAGCCGAGATCTCAGCTCCAACCCGTCAGCGCCACTCCCCCTTCCCAGCTGAAGGCGGGAGACGCTGCGCTCCAGCTCTCTGGCTCCGGACAGCCTCGAAGTCTCCAGCAAGCTCCTCCTCGTGGCCTGAGGACAATCCCGAGGGCTAGGGAGGAGGCTGCCTGAGAGTCCGCCCTGAGCGGGTCCTTGGCGCTCCGGACGCGGCGAGAACTCTTCTGGAGCTCCCGAGTTCAGTTGCCCGGCTGCGCCCCCAGTGCACCTTCTTGGTGACTTGGGGACCTCGGCTGTGCTTTGGGGGATCAGCTGGGCTGCGACATCCCCCTTTCTGACTCACGAGGCACAAAAGTGTCTCTAAGTTCACGTTCCCGCGGTCCTGGTGCCCTTAGTGGGGCACGGTGTTTGCTGCGTCCCGGGCCTTCCAAGCACCGAGCGACAACTGTGGCAAGGAACTCCCCCGCTGCGCTCAGCGCTACTCAGTAAGGTCTGAGCTCAGAAAACAGCCTCCCCTCCGAAGCGGGTATCCGTGTTCCTCTGGAGAGAGACACTTGATATTTGCTGCCAACCTTGATTGGGCCCAGAGCTGGCTGAGAGATGTCCCAGCACCCTCGCGCCAGAGGGAGCGGGGAAAGGGGTGGCCCGTCCCGGGTAAGGCCAGAAGAACGCAGGGTCTGGAGCCGGGGCGGAGCCAGGAGCGGGAGAATGTAGAACGTGAAGTTTTCGAGGCGCCAAACCTGGGAAGCAGCTCAGAGAGCCGGCAGCTGGTCTCTGATACCCGGCCTCTAGGGAGAAAGTCTTGAGGACGGAAGTGCGGACCTTCTCCCCGGACTCCCCTCCCCCAATCTAGGGGTCAGTCTTTGCTGTCTCCAGCATCACGTTTCTGCAAAGGAAGGGGAGTGTCAGATTGCACCCCACCCACTGGTGTCAGACCCTCAGCCCAGGGAGGGTTCTTCTGAACGTAGAGTTAAATCTGCCTTCGCCCTGCTCTTCTTCTTCTTCCTTCTTCTTCTTCTTCTTCTTCTTCTTTCTTCTTCTTCTCCTCCTCCTCCTCCTCCTCCTTCCTCTCCTCCTCCTCCTCCTCCTCCTCCCTCCCCCTCCTCCCCTCCCTCCCTCCTCCCTCCTCCTCCCTCCTCCCTCCCTCCTCCTCCTCTCCCTCCCTCCTCCTCTCCTCCCTCTCCCTCCCTCCCTCCTCCCTCCTCTCCTCCTCCCCCTCCCTCCCTCCCCCTCCCTCCCTCCTCCCTTCATCCTTCCCTCCTCTTCCTTCCTTCCTTCCTTCCTTCCTTCCTTTCTCTTTCTTTCTTAATTTCTTTTTTTCTTTTCTTTTCTTTCTTTCTTTCTTTCTTTTTTTTTTTTCTTTTGGTAGAGAGTCCTCACGATTGTGGATCCTGTAGATCTGTTCTATTTAGAAGATGTGAACAGAGGAGCTTGCTCCAGGTGGAGATCCACACCACCTAAAGTTAACCGGACTCAGGGGCTGCCCCAGAACACTCCTGAGCACGGGGTTCAGCTGCCAAATGTTGAGTAACTGAAAAACACAGAAATTGCAGTCAACAATCCTGGCTTGGAAACGGACCTGAAGCAGCTTTTCCCACTTTCCCACTCATGGAATCTACAAAACGCCAAGCCTTGCCTGCCTCTTGTGGGGCTTTCTGTTGTCACACTTAAATTTTGCTAGGCATCTTACAATCATCTCTGCAGGGACTGCAGGGATTGGTCTGAATGTTGGAAATAAGTGAATGCTACTTCATGTGGTTCCCTGTGTTCAAAACAAAACAAAATATGTGGGGTAATGATAACTGACTACAAATAAAAATGGAACGTTATCGTTTCTTTTAAAAGTGTATAACGAGGTTACTAATACCAGCAACTGTTCACGTTTGATTTTTAGACGAGCTTATTCCTGTGATGCTGGACGCAGAGCTGGATTACTTTACTGTGCCTTTTTACAATGTCACCTTGAAGTTCCTTGGTGCTTTACTATTTAGTATTAAATATTTAGCATCTATTAGTTAAAAGAAGGCATGTTATGAAATTAGCAGAAAAATTTATCACCTACATAAAAGCATGGGACATCCTATCCCGGTTTCTCCTGTAGCCTAGATTTCTCTTTATAACTGCAGGAGACAGCACTCTTATGACAGCTTGAATGGCAATAAGCTTTGGGGTGCAGTAATTTGTTTTAGGGTTTGTTTTTCTTTGTTTTGTTGGGTTTTTGTGGTGAGTGTGGGGGGGGGAGTAGATGGTGGTTGTCCTGGCTAGTTTTATATTAATTTGATATAAGCTAGAGTCATCTGAGAGGAAAGATCCTCAATTGAGAGCAAATGAGAAAATGTCCCCATAAGGTTTGGCTGTAGGCAAGTCTGTGGAGCATTTTCTTATTAAAGATTGATCCTGGAGGGCCCCCACTGATTGTGGGCAAGGACATCCTTGGGCTGGAGGTTCCGTGTGCTATAAGTAAGCAGGCTGAGCAAGCCATATGGAGCAAGCCAGTAAGCAGCACCCTTCCATGGCTTCTGAATCAGCTCCGATCTCCTCTTCCTTCTGTTTCCTGCTCTGCTTGAGTTCCTACCCTGACTTCCTTCAATGGTGGACTGTGATCCATCTTGCTTTGGGTCCTGGTGTTTCATCACAGCAATAGTAATCCTAAGACAATGCCTACTATTATTTTAAATTTGGTCAGGCCCCAGCCGGCCTGAAATTTGCTGAGTTCCAGGCTGGCCTCAAACTTCGAGACCCTCCTGCCTCTGTCTCCCCCATCTGGGAATTTAAGGTATAGACTATCGTGACAGGCTCTGCTGCCTGAAAATAGAATGTGAGATTCTAAGTGTCCATCTCTGTGCTGCTGTTCCTTCTGGTTACTTGGCATGTCCCAAGTGTTTCCTGTTCATGGGCTCTTCTGAGTGAAGCCACAGCACTGAAAATCACTTGATGGCCTACCTAACAGTTTACTGAATCACCTTTGGGAGTTTGTACGGTTAGCTATCTCCAGGCTCCTTAAAGAATTTGCAGTAGAAGTAAATGTGGGTGAGTCTTGCATGCCCTTTCTTTGGTGACAATACCTCATAAAACCTCACTCATGTTGAAAACACCTACCTGAAATAGTCTCCAGCATTAGGATACCACTGCCTAGTCATGCCTCATTGCACGGTTATGCCTCATTGAGTCTTGGCATTCAGAGTAGATGGTTAACAGAGTCACACTTTATGGGACCCCTTGTGACTCAAGGCAGCTATGAATGTAATGTCTAATTCATATATATGTTCTAACTGTCTAAGCTCGTATGATGACTGTGAGGTTGAAAATGCACCCTGCCAGGATTGCTGGGTGAATAGAAGTGTAATACAGGTACATTTCTGGTCAGGGTTGGACAGCCAACAAGTAGAATGACTCTTTTTCTATCAGCACTTCTAGGGCTTAGAGCAGACAATAGGTTCTGACCTACCATTAACCTGGAAGTCGTTTCACACTTGGGAACAGTGAGTAAGTCTTTTAAATATATTCATGTGTGGTTCACCAGTGGACATGGGTTAAGAAGTGTATTGTTAGTGGTTTGTAATTGTGTGGACAC
This sequence comes from Rattus rattus, assembly GCF_011064425.1. Taxonomy (NCBI): domain Eukaryota; kingdom Metazoa; phylum Chordata; class Mammalia; order Rodentia; family Muridae; genus Rattus; species Rattus rattus. The sequence continues at coordinate 28,383,185 of NC_046172.1, forward strand.
CATAGAGTGCACACAAACATGAATGGTATAAATTAGTCAATTGAAGTGGCATCTTGAGAGAACCAAGAAATGTGACAAGTTTGTAATGTCTGAGGCCACTGCCCATTTAACATGACATCCTGATTTATAGTAAACAATTTTTTACTTAGTAAAAGAATAGTATAGTAAATACACAATCCCTTATAATTGACACATATAGTATATAAAGGTAATGAATATAATTTTGTATGTTCTACTGGGGATTGTTGGGTTTGTTTTTATTGGGGGCAAGGTCTTGCTCTGTAGCCTAGGCTAATCTTCAATTTTCAGTCCTCTGCTCTTTGCCTCCTAAGTGCTGAGATATACCACATATGACTACATACAATCTAATTAAGAATTGCATAGTAGCATCAATGCAGCAATCAGCTTTTTCAGCCCCATTAATATCTTATAGAACGTTATACATAGGATGCATCATTGGTCAAAGCATTCTTGTCTAGTGAATAGTTATATTCATTAACTTGGAGCTCCATGGGGAAAGCTAGCTGATAAGTTGTTTATGTGGTGCTTTCAAAACAGGAAACAAATACAATGGTTCTTTTCTTAAATAAAATATTTTTGTAAGATAACCATTTAGACTTTTTAGTATTAAAAAATATCTCATGGTGGTACTTATCTCTAAGAAGAAGAGGAAGAGGAAGAGGAGGAGGAATAGGAAGAGGAAGAGGAAGAGGAAGAGGAGGAAGAAGAAGAACCTATGACAGAGTTGACAAGGCATTAGAAAAACCAATAACATTATATCCTCTTCTACGACTCATGTGAATTTTTTTGCCTGTATTTGACCCATCCACATCATCTAATATTACCCTTTCATGGTCTCCTTCCTACATGCTATTACTATATGCACTCAGTTGTTTACATGCAAACATGTATAGTTTCGAGGCTAGTATCTGCATGTGAGGGAGAATAGTCATTTTTTTTCTTCTGAGTTTGAGTCACCTCAATTTAGATTATACATTCTAAGCCAATTCATTTTCTTATAAATATCATTATTTCATTTTACTTACCAGCATAATCGTCCATTTTATATTCCCACATTTTCATCAGCACATAACTCAATAAGAAAAATATAATTAATAATAAAAGTAGAAAACCTAATTGTCTAGCTCTGGCTTGGCTCCCTAGCCTTGCAGGACCCCAAGAGTGTTTGGCTTCCCCATGAAAACCTTTAAGGTCCCCAAAACAAAGCAATTTGGAACCCTGATGAACAACGCATCCTAGTTGAATCTGTCCTCCACCCAGCTGGTCTGCCTGGGAGAGTCAGCAGAGGTGAGTGGCCAAGCTGTCCCTGGAGCCCCATTGTCTAGCTCTGACCTGGCTCCTCATCCGGAGGAGCCTCACAGAACCCAAGATCATCCTGCCCTCCTCCCCATGGAAACTTTCGAGTTCCCCAAACTAGCCAGCTGGTCTGCTTGGGACAGCAGACAGAGACAGGAACCTAGCATAGTAGCCCTCTGAGAGGCTCTATCCAGCAGCTGTGTGAAACAGATGTAGATAACTACAGACAAGCATTTGCCAGAGGTCGTGGACCCCTATAGAAGAGTTAGGGAAGGATTGAAGGTCTTCAAGGAGATGGTAACCCCACAGGAAGACCAACAGTGTCAACTAACCTGGACTCCTGAGAGCTCTAAGAGACTAAGCCACCAACCAAAGAGCACACAAAATCTGGTTCAAGGTCTTGGCACATATGTAGCAGAGGGCTGTCATGTCTGGTCACAGTGGGAGAGGATGAAACTAATCATGCAGAGACTTGATACACCACAGTGAGGGGATTTGGGGTAGAGAGATACAGGGTGAGGGATCTGACCTCTCAGAAGTGAAGAGGGGAAAGGAGAGGAACTCTTTGAAGGGTGACAGGGAGGGAGTAGCAGTTGAGATGGATGTAAATGAATAAATAAATAAATAAATAAATAAATAAATAAATAAATAAATATACAAAAATAAAAAGAAAGCCCTAAGGGAATCTTCCTGGCTTCAGAATGGTTATTCTGAGTATATAGAAGTTCACTGGAAGACAAAATTTGGAATTAGACATGTGTTTGTTTGCATGGCAATCATAATCTAGCTGTGTGATGTTTTTATTTGTTAGTTCAGTATAATAAAGTGATAGCCAGGGTATTTCATATCTTTACTTCCAGCACTCAGGAGGCAGAGGCAGATGAATCTCTTTGGGTTCCAGGATTGCTAGGTAGATACAGTGAAGCCCTGTCTCAACGACAATAACTAGTAATAATATATTTATTAAAAGAGTATTTTTATGTTCTCTTCTGCCTGAGTATTAAGTTTATGTTGAGGTTCTCCTAACTTGTGGGATCATCATTCTTACTTAGGGTATCCTATATGACTCTTCACCCTTACTCCATTTGCTCACACAGACTCAACTCCTATTGGCCACTCTGGCTGAATGCCAAGTTATGCTATATTTGATGAAGGACAAGATGCTGATCCTTGACAAATTTCATAAAGAGGTGACTATATTAAATTCATCTTCAGACTCTTTTGTAATTTTTTCTTTATTTTTATTTTCTGCTTTTGTCTACGACTATGTCTATATACCTCGTATAAGCAGTGCCTAAGTGGGACAGAAGAGGGAGACAAATGCCCTAGAACTGAAGTTAGAGTTGTGAACTGCCCTGTGGGTACTGGGAAACAAATACTGGTCCTGTGGAAGAGCAGCCTTCAAACCACTCAGATGTCTCTCTAACCACCAGAATCTTCCTTAGAATTCATCAGCTAACTATTAAGAAAAAAAAAAGACAGTAGTGAGATAAATGGTTTTTACTGTATATCTACTTTCAAAAGCAAATCTAAGACTTTGTTCCATACTAGCAATTGGTATTGAAAGTGGCATCATGCATGTTTGTGTTTGTTTTCTTTTCACGTAGCCTTAACTAAAGCCTTAAGACACCTTTTATTAAAAAGCCAGTCTGTTCATTATTAATTCTCATTACAATTATCACAAAAAATTTGAGGTTCAAAGAATTGTTATTTCATCTGGTCATGGCACAAGGCTATTGTAGTGAAAGTTGGTCTGACATCAAGGTATGCTTTTATTAAGTATCTCAGAAAAATTATCAGTCTTTTTGTATTCCCATAAGAAATTGTTGAATAAACACATCTTACTATCAAAGGACATCTTCTGATGTTTAACCTAAATTTCCTTTTCTTTATTCTAACTTTCATTTCTCCAGCCAAAATTCCTCTTTACCCTTGGTGTTTAGCCCCTTGAGCTATTTGTAGATTTGTATCAGGCCCCTTGGGTCTGATTCTGTGGTTTGGCTACACTAAAAAGTTAATATTTTACTTGAAAACCATCACCATTGATGATCTTCTTTGGATTCCTTCCAGTCACTTATTTCTTTTTAGTCCCCAGGTCCAATATTCCCCGTTAGAGTATGCTATTTTGCCCTTGTTTGTTATATAATCCCATTTCTTAAATAGTCCCAAATCACACTAAGGTTTTAGATTGAGCATCATATAATATTTCAAATGTGTATCTGATTGGCTTCCAACTCTTAGTCAACATTGCTGATTTTGTTTCCTCTTGTCCATGTCTCTCAAACTGATTATGATCCCTCTGATATCATTTCCATGTTCTTAGTAAGTAAACACTTCATGGTATCTCATTCACCCATGGAAGTCAAGGGTTCTGCTTCTCAGCTCCTGAAACAGGAAGAATGAACATGATTTTAATCTGTGTGATGTGAAATATATGAGAAATATGTGGATAATGTTGACAGAACATGAGAATTCCAGTTGTAATCAGTAGCCAGACTGTCCTATGCCTAACCTACTTCTTGATTGGAAGCTAGGAATACTTGTGCCCAAAGTAAGAATGTTTATTTAGAGGACTGTGTTTGTTTGTGATTGTGTGTTCATCCTGTGTGCATGTACCTGTTTCTGTGTGTGTGTCCACATGTGTGCAGGTATATACATACCTGAAGGGTAAAGGTCAATGTCAAATGCTTTCCTTTATCACACTCCATCTTATTAAAGGAGATAGGGCCTCTCACTGATCTTCAAATGCACCAATGATTAGGCTACTATGCCAACTCCAGGATCCATTTGGCTGTGTGTCTTCAGTGTTGGGATTTCAGATGTGTACCACCATGCCTGTTTTTCCCTCCCGGGTACTAGGCATTCAAATTCAGGCAAGCATGCTTGTGAAGCAAGTACATTATCCACCAAACCATCCCTTCAGACTCCTCTTTAGGTTCTTATTTAAGAATATCCTGGGTGGGCTAGTTATGGTATGTGGAACAGTTAGGGGGTGGACTTGGGGAAAAATAAAATATGGAGTGTGAAACTAAATAAATTAATTAATTAAAAAAGAATATCTTTGAATGAGCATAACTATTGAGGAATTGAAACTATAAAGGTTTTGTGATTATAATTCTATAGTCCTGTAATAGAGGAGAAATTTTTGTTGCGTATTACATTTATATACCAACACAAAAACATTTGGACTCAATATTTTTTATCAATTTTGTATTACCCCAACCTTGGAATAATAAACCCAGTTGTGGTTCTCACAGTCATCTAGATCGATGACATCAAGATCTGTGACAATAAAGAGACACACAAAAGGGAGGGTTAAAGTCCATAGCTCAGTGGTAAAGTATGCAGTTAGCTTGTACAATGCCCTAGTCGAGAGGCTAGAAGAGAAGAGGGAGAAAGAAAGACATTGAAAGAGAAAAAAGAGGAGAAAAGAAAGGAGAGGAGACAAAGGAGAAGAAAGGCCTAAGTGTGACAATCTAGTTTCAAACCAGGTGGAAGCCTGTCTAGCTTCTAAGATCAAGTAGAAACAGATACATTCAGAGTAGGATACCTGCCCAGTAATTTTCTTCTGACATTACATTTAAAAAACACAAATGATTATTTTAATCTAACTCACTCAGTTTAACCCCTAAACAAACAAACACATACAGACACACATAAAACATAATTCTGTGTGCCTAGTTTCAACATCTCTCCCTCCTTTTTCAACCGTGATCTTAAATTTTTCAACGAAAGTACTGGTGGCTCTCCTAGAGGTCTGGGGTTTGATTCTGAGCATCCAAATGATGGCTCATAGCCATCTGCAACTCTAGTCTCAGGGAATTTGACACTGCCTTTTGGCGTACCTGCGTACCAGGCATCCAGTAGTACACAGAAATACATACAATCAAATTACATATACACATAAAATTAATTGGTATTTTTTTTAATTTTAAGAAAGAGAAAATCCCTGTCACTATCAGCATTTTCATTGAATGCAAAAGAGGAAGCATTTTGTTGCAACAGTGGTCTCCCATTTTCTGTGCAAACATTAGCAACCTGTTCTATGTTTACTTGTGTTTCATTTTCTTTTAGAAATTAAAAAGCAGTAGTTTACAATAAGCACACTTTTTAAAAAAAGATTTATTTTATTCATATGAGTACACTGTAGCTGTCTTCAGATACACCAGAAGAAGGCATCAGATCCCGTTACAGATGGTTGTGAGCCACCATGCGGTTGCTGGGAATTGAACTCAGGACTTCTGGAAGAGCAGTCAGTGCTCTTAACCACTGAGCCATCTCTCCAGCCCAATATGCACACTTTCATTCACAGTACTGTTGTCCCGACATGAACACAATGTTCCTCCATGTATAATATATTATTTCAAAGCACATCTTTATTTGTTTTTATTGAGGGATTTAGGTGTCATGTAGAAAAAAAAACAATAAATTTCCCATCACTAAGCAGAGCCTATCTTTGAACTCACAATCCTGGGTTCCACCTTATCACCTGACTTCTAGTAATCTAAGCAGCTAAGCTTCCAGGAACTTTCCCAGCTACAGAAGCATTAAAACAACATACTCTTCATCGTATGAGCAACCATCCTGGACGCCAATTCCTCTTCTTGCCTCCCACAACGGACACCTGGACCAGAGAAGAGAAAGTAAAGATGAGAGTCTCAAATCAAGCTGATGACCAGATTCTCCATCTATGTCAAGTACATGAGTGTACATCCGCACTCATAAACACAATTTTCTGAATATCAACCATTCCAATTTCATGCTACCCTACCCAACAGAGAAGGTAACAGCTAAGTTTGTTTATGCGGCTTAAATTAAGTTGCAATGTGGATGCACTTCAATAAAACTCAGATCATTCATTAAATGAAACTCATTTTGCTTGTTGAGCCTTTCAAAAATCAAATCATAAGTGTATCCTGACTGTTATTTTTGTCTGTGGTTTTAAGCTCAGGCTTAAGAAGACTGAGGAAAACAAATTGACAAACAATCTAATGCAAATAATGATTGGGAAACATTTTTGACCACAGACTATTTGTCAAAGGCAATTTTTTTTTGTTCTTTGTTACTTTTCTTTCTTTCTTCCTTTTTTTTTTTTTTTTTTTTTTGGTGTGGATGAAGATATATTTAAAACATTTTAGGACTGGCAAACTGGTTCAGCACAAAAATGGTTAAAGCACTTACCATAAAGCCTGACCTGAGTTTGATCTCCAGAACCCATATAAAGAATGAAAAGAACCTATTGGAGATTGGTGCTAATGCATGTCCAGGCGCTGAAGGTCCTTGTCCCCATTTGGTATTTGATCTATCAGTAAAAAAAGCCAGCGACCAGCATGGAGAAGGGACACTTAGCTCTGTGCAGATAAGACACGGGAGAATTGCCAGGACTCAGGAAGAAGAAAAAGAAGAAATAGCAGCAGGAGATAAAACCACCCCACAACATGAGACTTTGGGAAATGGCCACTGGCCACTTCCCGATTTGCCCTAAGGGTAGCAGGGGAAGGTTTTGGAGTGCCCAGCCTTTTAATTAGCCATAACATTTTTTAAAATTAACTGGTGAGTGTGTGTGTGTGTGTGTGTGTGTGTGTGTGTGTGTGTGTGTGTGTGTGTGTGTGTGTGTGTGTGTGTGTGGAGGGATTTCTATCTGAAGATCTGAGGAGGCTCCTGGGCAGTGTGTGAGAGCTACTCTCTGGAAGCACAAAGCATTATAGCAAAAACTCACCACAACAAAACCAACACTCTCTCCACATGTACAGACAGAGAGACAGACAGACAGACAGACAGACAGAGGGAGAGAGAGAGAGAGAGAGAGAGAGAGAGAGAGAGAGAGAGAGGGAGAGAGGCTACAGAAAATAAAAGGAAAAACATATCTTAAAGTCTGGAGAAATAGCTTGGTAGTTAAGAGCACTGACGATTCCTCCAGAGGACACAGGTTCAATTCCCAGTAACTGTACTTCCTGAAGATCTGACATTCTCTTATGGCCTTCTTGCTTACCAGGCATTCAAGTGATGCACATACATTCACAGAGGAAAAAAATACCCATACACATAAAGGAATTTTTAAATATTTTTACCACCAAGTCAACTACAAACCCTGTGATATACAAGAGGGACCTGCTTGCAAGAATTGCTGGTGCGATTGTAGCACAACCTTTTCTGGAGTAACAAACCACACTCTGACTGGAAATAGGACACTACTCAGTTGGCGGTGTCTAAGACCAGATAGACAATGTGCCAGGAAGACCGACAAAGCAGCAAAATGACGCCTAACAAAATTCTGCCCTGGATCGCCCCAACGTTCTTTTTTTGTTGTTGTTGTGGTTGTTATCTTTATTAACTTGAGTATTTCTTATTTACATTTCTATTGTTATTCCCTTTCCCAGTTTCCGGGCCAACATCCCCCTAACCCCTCCCCCTCCCCTTCTCTATGGGTGTTCCCCTCCCCATCCTCCCCCCATTGCCGCCCTCCCCACAACAATCACGTTCACTGGGGGTTCAGTCTTAGCAGGACCCAGGGCTTCCCCTTCCACTGGTGATCTTACTAGGATATTCAGTGCTACCTATGAGGTCAGAGTCCAGGGTCAGTCCATGTATAGTCTTTAGGTAGTGGCTTAGTCCCTGGAAGCTCTGGTTGCTTGGCATTGTTGTTTATATGGGGTCTCAAGCCCCTTCAAGCTCTTCCAGTTCTTTCTCTGATTCCTTCAACGGGGGTCCCGTTCTCAGTTCAGTGGTTTGCTGCTGGCATTCGCCTCTGTATTTGCTGTATTCTGGTTGTGTCTCTCAGGAGAGATCTACATCCGGCTCCTGTCGGCCTGCACTTCTTTGCTTCATCCATCTTATTAATTGGGTGGCTGTATTGCCTCAACATTCTTACCCCTATATTATCTCATCAAGCCATCATCAGAGGAGCTTCCTTTTGCAGTAGTTAGAAACTATTACAAAGACACAAATATGGACAATGTACAGAGAGTGAGAGACCTTGGAACTATCAGTCCCAAATGGTATGTTTTCGACAAATGCCTCCAGTCAGTGCTCAGGGAGCTATGTATGGAGAAGAGGAAATGGAAAAGGACAGAAGGGATGGACAACATCAAGGAAACAGTGTCTTCCAGACATAGCAGGACTGACAGACACAGGAACTCACAGAGACTGTTGCAGCATGCACCGGGCCTATAGAAGTTGAAGGCAGACAAGGTCCCAGTGCTGAGAGATGAAGTAGACATGGGCTACCATCCCTAACCAAGAAGTCATTTGCAATTCACGTGTTGTGATTAAAAGGTAGTTTTCTCCAAAGTAGTCTCACTGGATATTTTAAGGAGACTTGATGGTAGGTTTCAAGCCCAGCACAAGATGGTCAATACAAAATGAACTCCATGAAATTTTTGAATACATTTTGTCTTGTATTGCATTATTTACACATTTTTTTGTCTTAATGGCCTTTGTTTGTATATTATGGTTTCTGATTTTATGATTTTATTGGTTTTGTTTTTTGTGTGTGTTTCTTGCTGGTTTTTCTTTTTGATTATGGTTTGTTTTGTTTGTGTGTTTTTGAATGAATGAGAGAGAGAGAGAGAGAGAGAGAGAGAGAGAGAGAGAGCGAGCATAAAATTTGGTGAATAGGAAAGTAGGAAGGGTCTGGAAGGAGTTGAGTATGGGAAAAATCATGATAATTCTATAGTATATGGAAAAATTAATTGAAATATTTTTAAAACTAGTGTATATAATGGAAATATTAAATATGTACAAATATGTTGATTAAAGTAAATTTAAACCTTTAAGAGGATTCAGAGGACAACTTTCCATAGATATTTTAGGAGTGCTTCTGAGGATGAGGAATTGTCTGACAATGTAAACAATGGTAATAGTTTGTTAATTATTTTACAATGTTCATAACGTGAACATTTTTAATATGTCCAACTTTTAAAAGTAATGAGATAATATGGAATTTTTTCCCTATAATTTTTTAAATGTTTTCTTCCAAATCTCTAACACTGAGCGGAAATGGGATGATCTAACCAATGCAACCTTTATGAGTGAGTTAGTGTGTGCATGTATGTGTCTGTGTCTGTCTGTGCGAACTCATCAAGTTAAGTGAGAACACATTTATGTTTGTATATAACAAACTGTGTAGTTGAATTTTGCCAGGTGACCATGTCTATGAAGCCATTGTCATAGTCAGAGAAGATGCAGAATGTTCTATCTCCTCTTATTAATGTTTGATGAACATTGACAACTTACTTTTTCTACTGTTTACTAGTTGTATTATTCCAGTTTATTTAGAGTAAGGGAAGAAGAGAAGGAAGAAGAGAAGGTGAAGACAGATAAGGTAAAACACCGAGCAAGCTGCCATTCATGGTGCCTCCCTCTCATAATCCACCACTGGAAGAATGAAGCCAGGAAGATTATTGTGATTTTGAAATGACCCTGGATTACATTGTGACATCCAGGGTTCAGGACTGAAGAATGAAACTTTGTATCTAGAAACAATACTTGTGCTAAAGAGATGGCTCAGTGTTTAGAAGTGCTTGCTTTCCAAGCATGAGAACCCAGACTTGCATCCACATAAAGAGCCAGACACAGATCTGGGGAGGTGGCTCAGGAGTTAGACGCATGCATTAGTTTTGCTTAGTTAGGGTTCAAGTTCGGTTGACATCACCTACATTAGACAGTTCACATCCACATATAATCCAGCTCTAGGGAACCCAGTCCACTCTTCCAGACTCTGAGGGTACCTGCATCTACATGTGCATGTACTTACATATGCACTCACATGAATACACATAATTAATTCCTAGTTAAAAGGAAATCTTTTTTGAAGACAGTAATGGTAGCATGCTACCGTAACTTCAGCATTGGAGAGAGGAGCAGAGAGAAAAGTGTTCTAGAATGTACCCTAAATCAAGTGTAATTCTGAAAGAATAGAGAAAGCAATGTGGATACAGACACGCCCTTCATGGGGAGTGGGGCTGTGCGAATACGGAGGCAGAAATTAGAATGATATAGATATCAGCCAAGAAGCAAGAGCAGCCACCAACTCCAGAAGGTGAGAGAGAAACCAAACACATCCTCCCTGACAGCCTTAAGGAGAAATCCACTCTGCCGACACCTTGAGTTTGGACTTCTGCATCCAGAACTGTGATCAACCAAATGCCTGTTGTTTTAAGCCACCCACTTTGTAGTAATTTGTTAAGACAACCCTTAGGAAAATTACCCATTTCTAAAGCACAGCAAACCGCAGCTTGGTTTGCCTTCTTTCAAACAATTTAATGAAACCCAGACCAGAGCCAAGGAATTCATTGAACAAAATGGCAATTCCAAAGAATTTTTCAATTAGGCAGGAGCACGGGTAATGAATGAAAGCTCATTGGTGTTTCATTTTCAAAGAAAGAAATATGATGCATTGGATGCCCTGCTCAGTGCTAAGCACGGTATTGTGCCACGCTTCTGAGCTGAGCTTAACAGATTTACTTCTCCATCCAGTGGAGTCCTCCTTTCCCATCTGGGAACTCTATGTCCTTTTAAGCATTTGTTTCCAGAAAGGTGTTACAGGCTCAATTTTTGAGATTGATCATCATTATGCAGAAGCATATTCCAGCTCTTAACAGAAGCAGCCTCAAGATGGCACAGCAGGTGAACAGGGCTGCAGGACTGATGATCAGAGTTCTACCCCAGCACCCAAGATAGAATGTAGCTTGAACCCCCACAGTCATGGTGTGGCATGTATTCATCTACACATCCACCCCAACCTATCCAGAATAAAAGTTTAAATCCAGGGGTCTGTGAGGATGCTTTAGTTTGCCTTTTTATAATGTTTGTTCCATTCCACATGTAAAGTACCAAGGGCATAATGGAGGACAAGTGCTAGATCAGGCAGGAGAGGATGAGAAAAACCTTTAAACAGATAATTAGGACCCGTGCAAACTCCTCGGTAACTTAGGAATACTAAAACCACATGAGGCTTTCTTTAACTCAGGAGAAACGTCCAAGGATAGAGTTGAAACAGCAGAATGGTATAAGTTCGTAGCTGCCCACTCTTCAATTGCCTTCTGTATGATTTATGTGGAATTCCTCAGGTATTTCTCACAGTTCGCTGCTCTGTTGTGTGACACAGATTGCAGACATACCGACGGACTCCTCCCCCAACCCCTTTAAAGACCAGAGAATGCAAATACGGTGCTCCAGAGACTAGAATGGGCAAGGTGTGAACCAAAGCTAAATTCAAGGGGTTCCCTCCTTGTAAATAGAAATGGCTTCAGAAAGTGATGTCATGCAAAAACAATGCGTCCATCAGTAACCATAAATCAACCTTTCAGCCTAGACTCCCCATTTGGAATTTGAGTCTCTAGATCCCATCTGTGGAATTATCCTCAGGCATCTGTGGGAAGGGCCTTTGTTGGAGCAAAACTTAAACAAGCAATAGCAATATCGACAGCCACATATTAAACTGTTGATAGTTCACTAGAACACTGGACGTCTATCTCACTTGATAGGGCACCATCAAGTTTGAGTTCTAAATGAGAGGGAGGGCTGTGGAAATAAAGATAAAGGAGGAAAGTGAGAGACCAACTAGCTGACCCTGGATAAAGTTATTTAGTTTTTCAGAGGGTCAGTTCTTCTTTTGATATATACAGCTAATAAGTACAAAATAAAATTATTAGCATGTATTAAAGAAATAGGACATGGGCCATGGCTTGTCTCACTTTCTCTATGTGTACATATTACGATAGTACTAGGGTTCTGAAAATAAATACTAACAGGGCCTTGATATTTATCAGATTATATGTCAAAAGCATAAGTGATTTATACTATTTACTCCTCATAACTCCACGAAGTACTTACTATTATCATCATTGTCCAAAAGAAACTAAGTCAGACAACTTTTCTAAGTGAACTAAAAAATAGTACTGTTGGGATTTGCTTCATTTAAGCTGAGATAGAGGATGGAACCACTGAAAGAACCAGATTTTAAGAAGGTGCTTTCTATACAAAATGTGCAGCGAATAGAAAATCCATAGTAATTTCCCCAGTGTATATGATCTACCCCACATTAAGGATTGAGAGTGCGAGCCAGAGGACCGGCTAAGACTGTGGATAGAGAGAGAAAGAAAATGTTACTGGTGCCCAATTATTTATTCTGCACTAGGAACTTTCCAAAAACTTTTAAACATAGCATTAACATAAGATAAACATCTTATATAAAAAAGAACATATCCTCACTTATTACAGAAATTCAACTTTTTTCTGTAAGGTACATCTTGGCTTTACCGCAGGTGTCTCTGCTTCGTGCTTTAACAATATAATTTGAGAGTATTTTTATACCACTGTGTATTCTTTCTTCATTGCAAAGCCCCACATTGGACTCAGTGCTCTTGAATGTGAGCTATTCAGATTCGGTTTAGTTTGTATGCATCAAATATGAAATTGTGTGAGGTACTTTTATACAGCCTTTATAAATGTGTCTGATGTCTCTATCCTTAGTTAGAGTGATGGTAAATAATTCTACACCTGATTTTTGGTATCCATTGGAAATTACTTCCACAACCCCCAAGGATATCAAAACCCACTCACTGATGCTCAAGTCCTTTACATAAAATGCCATAGTATTTACATCCTGTCATATACTTCAAATCCTCTCTAAATGATCTATAATACCTATTGTAATGGAATACTATCCAAATAGTTATACTGTTTATAAAGTAATGGCGGGAACAAACTGCACAGAACTCAATCTACAGTTGCTCAAATCTACTGAGGCAGAACTCTTACATCAAAAGAGCTGTGTGTCCATCAAACTGCTGTTATCTATAATAAGTAGAAGGGGGCCAATCCTGAGAGACTGAGCTCCAAGGTTATGAGAAGCTGCTGTTCCCAAGTTTCCTTTTATTGTTGACAAAAGTGCCTTTTGCCCAAATGAATTGCAGTCAAAGGGAAGTCAGTGTGCTTATATCAGATGACACCTGGAGCTAGAGACCTTCCAAACTGTCTGCTGGAGCAAATGATGTCTCCAAACAGATTGGCAAGATAAAACAGAGAGGATCAACAAAGATATGTTTGCCCCAAGCATATGACATCATGATCGCTAAGAATATAAAAAAGATATTCAAACTACTTGACAGCCTGAATTTAGGAAATACCTAAGCAACTTTGATTTGATTCCATAACATACGTACACACACACACACACACACACACACACACACACACACACACACACACACACCAAGATTTCTCTGTATATCCATGACCTGGAACTTGTTCCATAGACCACACTGGCCTCAAACTAAGGGACCTACTTGCCTCTGCCTCCTGAGTACTGGGATTAAAGGTGTATGCTACCACATCCTGTTCTACAAATCTTTTGCTTCCATAACTCTTTCATTCACAAGTCCACCCCTTAAGTGGAAAAGAAGAACCTTTGCTGACAGTAAGTAGTTACGTCTTAGCAGCTGACAAGGCATGCTTTTCTGCATTCCATAGGTTCTGGGAAAGATGTCTTTCTGACCTCACTGCTGGTATCTCCACAAGGAATGAAAGTCAAATGAGCAGAACAAAGCGATGGCACGGAAAGGATGATAAAATGACAAATGGAGCACAATGAGTTAATGTCACATGTACAATGCAGAATACCATGACAGACCAATTTCTAGAACAAGAAATCACCTGACACAGTGTCTACAATTACTCTGAATTGTACCTGTGACAACTCACACTTCATTCATTGTTTTGAACATCTTCATTAAGATCTGTACTCACTTTGTTTCCAGCTCAGTTTATTTTCGCTTGATGAGGTTGAAAAAGGCTGGGTTATACAATAAGTTGCTTACAGATGTGTTGTGAGACTTGGTAAATATGCACAGCTCAAAAAAATTTGAGAGTTCATCTCTTGATTTATTTGTTTAATGCATCACTTGAGACCACAGAACTGATAACTGAGGATTTTCCAAAATATATATTGGCTAGAACTCATCGTGGGAAGCTCACGGCTGCTTGAGTCAGCATCCTGCTCTAAAGAAAGGCTTCCAGAGGAGAGTCACGGGATGCTGAAATGAGTGACCAGATGCAGACATCTAAGGAGAAGCCAGATGGATTTATTATTACCGATTCTGAGCAAGATAAAGCATTTGTTTTCACAGATTGCTTCAGTGGCCTGGTTTGACATTTGCTGTTGTTTTAAAAGGCAAATTAAAAACATTGGAAACGAAAGGTCCAGATAAAACATAACTCCAACCTACCCTGGAGGGATAGAGTAATTGATAATGGCGACCTCCAGGCCCTTCTGCAGCCCTAGACTCACCAGAGAGCTCCAAAGGTTACTTGAGTGCTATATGCCTACATTTGAAAAGATTTTCTTTTCACAAATTGGAAATTTTTATTTAATCCTTTATATGTGTTTCATTTGAAATGTTGGCTACAGATCCACATACAATGTGTATGCACACTGCTGTGGCAGATCTAGCCAAACTTTCCTGTCTATAAACTTGACAAACTAGGGTCTCTTAGGCAATTCAGTATAAAACTCTGGTCAGAGAAAAGGCCTAGAATCAGAAAAAGGAAATTTTAAATGCCTGTTCCTATCTCTCCGTGGTATATTACATCCCACACGCAGGTCTCACCTTCTTCGTGTAATGGTATTCATTTTTGTTTGTTTGTTTCTTTAAAAAAATTATATATTGATCATCATTTCCCTTCCCCCTCCCCTTCCAGATCCTTGCCACCTCCCTACCTACCCAATTTTATGTTCTCTCTCTTTCTCAAAAAACAACAAAAACAAAAAGGCACACAAAACAAAACCAATGCAAACAAACAAAAAGCTAACAAGGTAAAAGATGTCAAAATGAAACAACAGCTCCCCAACACACACACACACACACACACACACACACACACACACACACACACACACACAATTCATCTTGTGTTGGCCAATGACTCCTAGGCCTGGGATCTGCCCTGAAGTGTATTTAATATATACAGTGACACTCCATTGAGAAAAGCCTGCTTTTCCCCTTGTCAGGGGTTATCAATTGCAAATAGTTTCTTGATTAGGAGTAGACCTAAGTGGACCCGGTAATCCACTTACCCCTCTCTGTGCTGGGGCCCTGTCTGGCTTGAAGTTGTACAGCTCTTGTACATATTGCCACGTCTCTTGTGAGTTCACATGTGCATCAGCCCTGTCATTTAAAAGAGTTCATCCATGGTCATCTTCTTTTGTAAAATTTTGTATTGCGTGTGTGTGTGTGTGTGTGTGTGTGTGTGTGTGTGTGTGTGTGTGCGCACGCGCTTGTATAAATGCGTTGCTTGCACATATGTGTAGGTCTGAGGACAACTTTGTGCTCTCTCCTATCATTTGGGTCCCAGGAGACAATCTCAGATATACAACCAAGGACCTTAACCCACCGAGCCACCTGAGCCACCCTCAACTGTTTCCTTTTTCCCTTTTCTTATTTTTATCTCAGGAGCTCAGATTACTAATCAAATGCACATTGTCAACTTTTTAAAGGAAATCATGACCATGATGAGGCCTTCATTTTATAAGTGTGCAACTTAAAAAGAAAATAAAGGGTTGGCATGGAAATCAGTTTTTATTTTTCATCAGCTATTTCAAAAATAAATAAATAAACTATTGTATAGTGCCCTCCTCCCTACTTTATGTCTCAGAAATAATGATTTTCATGAGAAAGAGAAAATTTAGCGCGTGTTCTAGATTACCTGACCTAAGGTAGGTTTTAGTAGGCGAGTTTGAGACTCTGATTTGCAGTTAAAGCATCTCCAGAGATATTGCTTTCTCCAGAGAAGATATTGTGGGTTTATGTCATTAGTCAGATACTCGTCAATATATGTAGGAAGGAAGCACTTTCATCAGGGATTCTCTGAATCCCTGCAATACAATGGCAAAGTAAAGAAGACACATTTGCCTTCAGCAACCTCTTAGGGCAATGAAGACAGGTAGATACAGAGCAAATACAAAAGGACATTAATACAGCAGTTCAAGAAGAGAATGAGTACTGGGAAAAGTAAGAAGAGGGGTTGGTTGGCGGCTGCAGCAGCTACAGCACTGGAAAAAGCCCTCTCTGAGACGGTCGTGTCCCTTTGATTTCTGTTTGACTACAGAAAGCTCCCAGTTGCAAAGCAACTGAAGGTAAATAGACTTGGCAATCAAGGAAAAACGAAAGTGAAAGCTTTACTTGATCCTGAACCTCTTTCAAACACTAGCTTCCTTACACTGCACGAAGCCAAGTCAGCCTTCTCTTTGGAGACTTAGCCGAAGCTTTAAATGACCAGCTGCCTCGAGGGTTGTGCATGGCTACTCCCTTGAAGAAGCCAGGTATTCTGACTGAACCACAGTTCTACAATCATCCAGCAAAGTCTATTCCTGCGATTGAAACAAAAGAAAAACTCTTTGTAAAAACACTCCACTTAGGCTCAAAATATAGTTTCCAGAACTAAATTTAGTTTTGGCCCAGATGCCTCTGGCTGACTTCCCACACTGCGTTCGCCTTTCAGGGAATGTTTGCGTTCTGGTTCTCATGCATGCAGCCACTGCGGCCAGTTGAGTTCACGGGCCTGCAGGGCGGTGTTTAAATGACCTTTGTGTTTTCATTAATTCTTAAAACGTTACACAAATATTTCTCTTCATATTGGGTTTTGCAAACCTTTGCCCTTGTGCACATTTTCTTCTTTCACAAAATCCTATATTTGGTGCTGAGACTAATTTGACCTTGTAATATATATATTTTTTTTACATAAATACAAGACTTGACAAGACCCAGGATCTGGTGAAACACAAGTGAGGATCCTCTCCAGTTCGCAGAGGCCAGGTCAGCAGAGCTACAGGTGGCTCCACAACTCAAGGGGCAAATCGAATGTTCTATTTAGGAGGCAAAGTAAACAAACATTTAAGAGGAGAATCTGTTTGCTCTGTGTGTGTGTGTGTGTGTGTGTTTGTGTGTGTGTGTGTGTGTGTGTGTGTGTGTGTGTGTGTGTGTGTGTGTGTGTGTGTGTGTGTATGTAGGGATGCTGATGACAGAGAGCTCTATAAGAGTCCTTTGTTCTATATTCCGTAGTCTATTTTACCTTAGGCTATGAAGTTCAGTCCCAAGGTGATGATTTCATGGTCATAAATATCCAAGTAAATTCAAGTTATCAGCAGTAAATGGGCTAATTAAATATGACTCCAAAATTCAAGGAACTATTCTTAACCCCAACAGATGATTCTCTTGGTCTTATCTCTGAGTGACTGCGGGGGTGGGGGGTGGGGGTGGGGCATAGTTTTCTGGTCTGGTGGTGATAATGGTGATAAAAAGCTCAAAGAAGCACAGTGGGTATCTCTGTTCACTCCCTAGCCCAGAGGGTATGAGTGTTATGTAAATGCCGTAATCCTTAGCAGCCCAGTTGGTTGACTGCAACTTTAAAAGAAATAAAATTAACATCTGTCTTATGCAGCAAGACTTAAACCTAGAACTTGCATTACTTGTTAAGCTTTGAAGGATAGTTTGTAGAATACAGTTTTTAAGGCTTTTACCTCATTATTTCCAAAGAAACCACATGACGCATTACACAGGAGAGAGATGAGCATTTAGTTACATGACTAATCTACATGAAAACACTACAGTTTTCCAACAAGTTTCCTGTGTATCATAGCACTGGATAGAAGGTAGAAGAATCTTTTTTAAAAATGGGACTGGGGGATAAACCATAGCTCAGCGGTTAAAAGCACTTGCTGCTCTTCCAGAGGATCTAATTTGGATTCCCAGAACCCACACAGCAGCTCACAATCATCTTTAACTCCAATTTTAAGGGATCCTATGTCCTGTTTTCACCTGCATGGGCACCAGGCATGCATATGGTACATTCAGGCAAAACAACCATACACATAAAAAGTGGCTGAACCAGGAAGTATTAATTAATAAATTATATTTTTAACGCGTAACATCTATGTGCCTAGTAGATTTTGTTAGCCCAGTCATCTCTGAGACCCACTAGTAACTAAACTCATAGCTTAGGAAATGTAACTGTTTCATATACAGACTGAGAGCTGAGAGGTAAAGAGAGAAACACCATCAGTCTAGAATGTTTTCTCTTCTCTTTACTTAACCAAGCAACAGATATGGGGCGGGGGGTGGGGGTTGGGGAGAGAGAGGGAGAGGGAGAGGGAGGAGGAGAGGAGATAAGGCAGGAAGGAAGTTAGAAATCTACAGCTGGCAGACTGCAAAGGACTAGCACCCTTCAGGAAAGAAATGGACAGAGACACTGCTCAATGTTGAATACTTAATTAATACCTTTGTTTTCCTTCTGTGAAGATGCTTATTCACCCAATAAACATAAAAAACAAAGTACGTTAATTTCCTTTGCGTTGCTGTGACAAAACACTTGATATAACCAATTCAAAAGGAGGCAAGACTTATTCTTTCCTTATGATTTCAGAAACACCAGTCAAGCCCCTTGGTCCCACTGCTTTGGGGAACCTATTATGTCAGATAAGATATAGTTTTAAAGAAACCTTTCATCTCATGGTGTCTAGGAGGGAAGTGAGGTAGTAGAGACAAATGGGCAGGTCAGGATCTTAATAGCACCTTCAAAGGCACACCCCCAATGACCTAACTTCCCAACATTTAGCCCGAACTCCAGAAGGCACTACCACCACAAACAGCACTATATTATGTTGCCTACGACTTTGAGGACTCAAGCCATAACATAAAGGTATCGAGAGGTGTGCAATAAAGTTGAAGACCATGGATGCTAGAGTCTGAGTTGGATTGAATTCAGCCTCTAGTCCTCACCAACTCCAAGCTTCTGTTTTATATGTCCTAAAATGGGACAACAGCAGTCTTTGCTTCTGCTTAGTGTGAGAATTCATTTTGTCCATACCTGGAAAATGCTTACAGCTGCCCCAGACAACTAACCAATACCATTCATGTATATGTTCAATTTAAAAAAAGGAGCAATTTGCAGCTAGCATGCCTTACCCCAGATTCCAGGAGGGTTAGTAGCTAACAGAAAACATTGTGAGGGCTCATAATTCATACCTCAATTTTTCTTACTCTTGATTAGAATGATCAAATGGTTATAAAACTCCATTTGATTTTTTTAATTTTAGGAAAATATTTTAATAGAAATTTTCACTGCCAAATTTTTCTGAAATAAATTTTCAGTTGATTTCTACTTAGGTAGACTAGTCTCATGAAGGTCATGTAACAGCTTTTACCTGCATAGCACATGGATATTAGAGGAATTGGGGATGCTTTTCTCCATAAAGAATTCTTCTTTATTCCAGAGCTTTCAAAGAAGCTGTTTGTAATTTTATGAGAACTTCCTACGGCATAGTGCTGGTTTTTCAAGTGACATCCATTCTGATGTTGGAAAAACGTGGTCCAGAAAATAACAGGAAATTTCTCAAGAGTAAGCCAAATTATTTAGATATCTCTCCACAGAAGATGTTAATCAATGGTTTTAGAATGCATAGGAAAATGAATTTTGCTCTCAATACTCAGTCAGACGTACCCTTCTTAAGAACAATATAAAGATGCCATTAAACTTTTCCTTTGTTACTGGGCTACCACAAGAATGTGAGTTGGGTGAACTAACTTTGTCCTTGGGATTTTCTTTAGCCTCAAGTCTGGTGGTCTTTGCTGGAGCCAGACTTCCTTTGTTAATTTAAAACTGCTTCTACAAAATATGAAATAGCTGTTTTACTGCTCCCTGGGTTTTGGAAAAGAGACTTTCAAATGAATGGTCCTCTTTCCATTTATTCTGTCTCCAATGCTAGTTTGCATGATTCCCTTACAACTCCAATTAGAATAACTTATAGGTGAATTACATTAGGTAAGTTTTATTTCCTTAAAGATATTTTAAAGTAAGTATTTTTCCTCTGGAAAAGGTGTTTTGAATTGGATCATAAAAATTTTTGACAAATTGATGGAACAAGATTATTATTATCTTAAATTAATTTCTTATATCTTGATAGATTAAAGATATAGTATATTTCTTTCTGAATAGTCATCCTAATGTGCTCGAGTTGCCTTTCTAAACATACATCTATATGAATATATACATATGAATATATGTATGTGTGTACATACATCTAACCAATTATTTTGTACTTTTTACTACCTTAGAACTTCCAATATTTTGGTTATGAGCCTAGCCTTTAATATCTGAGTCATCTTTCACATCCTACATATAACTCTATGTAGGCCAAGCTGTCTTCAAAGCCTCCTGATTTTTCCAAATGCTCAGGCTACTGACATGTGCCACCACATCTAGCCCATAGCAATTTTACTTTATGTAATGTTTTAATAATTTTAGAATTTATTTTTATTATTTCAAATAGGAGTAGATGTTTCTGTCTATGGATATATGCACTCGTGCCTGGAAAGGACAGAAGCATCAGATCCCCTGGAGCTGGGGTTAAATATGATTGTGAGCCACTTAGCATGGGCGGTGGAAATCAAACTTCGGTCCTCTAGAAGAGCAGCAAGTATTCTTAACCACTGAGCCATCCCTTCAGCCCCTAATAGTGGTTGTTTAAGGTCCATAATTTCAATGAACAAGAAGAAGTAGTATAAGTACAGGAACTTTTAATAGTTCACCCATGGACTCTTTTTAGAGGTACCCCCTGGACTGTATTAAGATGAAGCTGAATATTCCCTTCCCAGCCACCATCTGTCAGAAATTCATTGAAATAGATGATGAATGCAAACTTTATACTTTCTAACTGAAGCAGCTGCTGATGCTCTGGGTGAAGAATGGAAGAACTGTGTGGTTCAAATCAGTGGTGGAAAACAATGTTTCCCCAGGAAGCAAGGGGTCTTTACCCTGTTCAGTGTTGAGTATGGGGCATGCTTGTTATAGAGCATGGAGAATGGGAAAGAAGATGCACCAGTCTGTTTGGAATGTGTTGTGGATGCTAATCTGAGTGTTCTCAACTTCCTTATTGTAATAAAGGAAGGAACGAAGGAAGGAACGAAGGAAGAAAGGAATGAAGGAACGAAGAATGGATATTCATGAGCTGACAGACATCACTGTGTCTCTGCAGTTGGTGCCCAAAAGAGATAATAGAATCTGAAAGCTCTTCAACCTCTCTAAAGATGATGGCATTTTCCAGTATGTTTTCAGAAAGCCCTTAGGCAAAGAGGATCAGAAAGTCCCCTCAGGACCAAGGCCTTCAAGATTCAGCATCTTGTTATTCCCCATGTCATATAACACAAATGCTGAGCTGTTGCTCTGAAGAAACAATACACTAAGAATAAAGATAAGGAGGCCAAAAAATATGCTAAACTTTTGGCCAAGAAAATGAAGGAGGCCAAAGAGAAAACACCTGAGAAAGATCGCCAAAACAGAAAGGCTGTCTTTGCTTGGAACTTCTTCTTCTGAGTTCAGTCCAGATAAGTCTTTAAGAGTATCAAACAGGAGTCAGGTTGTGGAGCATGACTTTAATGTCAGCCCTCTGGAAACAGAGGCAGGTACAACTCTAAGTTCAAGTCTGGTCTACATAAAGAGTTCCAGGACAGACAGGACTACATAGAGAAATCTGTCTCAAAAAACAAACTAGCCCAAAGCAAGCAACAGGAGTAACAAATTATCAGATCCCGAAGGAGTTCACCTTTGAATTCTCAGAAAGAAGAAAGGATATCAAGGGATCATATCTAAAGGCCGAAAGACAGGGAAACACGTTTTGATTTTTTTTCAGAAAATATAAAGTCTTCTTGGAAGGTTGATCTGACCACTGCAGATGGAAAAAGCTGTGGCATTACCATTATCTAAATGCTCTTCCTCGTAAGGAAAGCACATTTGCTTGCCTACTGCAGCTACAAATGTGCTCGTGGTTAAAGGTTGACTATTCTCCAGGAGACCACACTCTGCCTGGTGCTCATGACCAATAGCCTAGTGCGGAAAACCTAAGCAAGTCATACAGAGCCTAGACACCAAGTACCCTGGGATTTCCTTCCATGGCCATGACAAAGAGCTTTCTACAGATACCTTTTGCAAAACATTCCTTGAAGTATTCCCCATGGAGGTCTTCATTTTCATTGATTTTATATTTACAGAATTAATTCAAATATTCCAAATTGCAGGCCTAGGGTGCAAGTGGTTTAATTTGGACTTTAAATTCTCTCTGAATATGAAACATATATATTCTTTATTTTGTTATATAGCTTGAATTGTTGATTATAGTGCACTTTGAAACAGGATTTTTCAAGCATGCATTAAAATATAAAGATATCTTAACCTTAAGGCTCCGTAGTGCTAGAAAAAAAATAAAAGGGAAAGTTATTTGAACAACAGTGTTAAGCAGATACTGTAAGGCTACAGTGTGTAAGTCAATTGTGGATCTAAGATTTAAATGATGAAATTCAAAAGCTTAGAAAATGCCAGACAGTAGTCCATGTTCACTATCATAAGTCAGTGGGACCCCCAGGGCAGCAGGAGATTAGTGTGTAACATCTCATTCTGGCATGTGAAATTCACTGGGAGACTCTCTTGTAAAGTCAGTGATGTAGAACAGGCCAAAGGGTGGATATAACACAGCAATGCCTGTTCTGTCTGGGAATCCTGTGTGTTCTCAGCAGGACAGCCACTCTACTGAGCCTGGCTTCCTTATCAGAAAGTGACTGATAACATATCACTAAGGAAGGCTGTGGGAGTTCAAGGAGCAGGCAAAATAGCCTGCATTGTATAGATCCCTTTTTCCATTCCAATGGTAAATGCCACACACACACACACACACACACACACAGAGAGAGAGAGAGAGAGACATTGAGAGAGAGACATTGAGAGAGACATTGAGAGAGAGACATTGAGAGAGGAGGGGAGGAAGGGAGGGAGAGAGGGAGGGGGAGGGAGAGGGGGAGACAGAGAGACATTAAGAGACATGTTGAGAGAGAGACATTGAGAGAGGAGGGGGGGAGAAGTGAGGGAGAGAGGGAGGGAGAGGGAGGGGGGAGGGGAGAGAGAGAGACATGACAGACATGTTGAGAGAGAGAAACATTGAGAGGAGGGGGAGGAAGGGGGGAGGGGGAGGGGGGAGAGGGGAGGAGAGAGGGGAGAGAGAGAGAGAGAGAGAATTCCAGTTCACCACAGCTCACAGGTGCCTACTACCTATTATCAGACATGCACAACCATTACATGGGAGTTAGAAAATGAGGAAGAAAGGAAGAGAAATGTTTGAATCCACATCAAACTCTCAGGTGAATCTGTTGAAGCTCACTTAGCTATTTGTGTATGATTGGATGTTCAACTGGTTTCCTGGCTGTAGAACCACTAAAACATGGACATTTTTGGACTCCCATTTCATCTCTGCAGAATAATGTTGAATTGCAATCAAATAACAGTTCAAGAGATTTATGGCAAGGTAGTCTCTTCACAAGAGAGGGTCCCTCTAAATTTCTATCGCTCTTTGATGAAAAACTGTTAGTTGCTTTGCTGAGACCAAATGGAAGATTCACCTGCCTCCACCATCTGCCAACATAAACAAGAAAAAACCATATTCTTTTCTTTTCTATGAACTAGTACAGCTGGATTTGTCAAATATTATTGCTATTCTGACACAATTTACAGTGAATATAGCCTACAGTTTATACTGAAGGTAAATATTTGTAAAATGTGGGAAATTAGTTTTTTAAAAGAATTCTAAAATTACTTATATCCAGACAATAGAGAATTGTAATTGTTAATTAGCCATTAGTAGTTTGATCTGCTACATTAAGAACATGAATACTTGCAAAATTACCCTCTCACACTAAGTGCTCTCCTGAGCTGTTATTGCTAATAGTTTCATTCATCAGTTTTATTCTAAAAATTTAGCAGTCTTCTCAAACAGTATGATTGATTTTTTTAGAATTTCATTGTAAATTATATATACTTATGGGATATAAAGTACTGTTATAATTAGTTAATGGAATGGATAAGTCTTAAATCAACTTTATTAGCATGTCTATTCCTTCACATATTTAGGTTTGTCATATAGGGACTGTAATGGTGTGAATATGCTTGACACAAGAAGGTGGAGTAGATGTGTCACTGTGGGTGTGGTTTCTAAGACCCTCTTCCTAGCTGCCTAGAACCCAGTCTTCTCATTTGCCTTAGGAAAAAGATGTAGAATTCTCAGCTTCTCTTGCTCCATGCCTGCTTGGACACTGCCATGCTTCTGCCTTGTTGATAATGGACTGAACCTCTGAAACTGTAATTCAGCTCTAATTAAATGTCCACAGAAGAGTTGCCTTGGTCATGGTGTCTGTTCATAGCAGTAAAACCCTAAGATAAGGACTTTTGAAAATTTCACTCCCATTGATTTAAAAATGTAAAATACAAATCATATTTGGAATAGCCTCAGGAAAAAGAATATTGAGCACTAAATTAAACTTAAATTAAAATAAGACTTAGTCAATATTAGAGTAGAGCTTAGCTTTGATGTTAGAAACCTGAATTATTCGTCATGTTTTGTGAGGAGCAATGAACACAAAGGTCTACTTCCTCAATACAAACATTCCTGACTCAAAATTTAAAGTGATGCACTTTGTCTTAACAGGTGGAGGAACATGTTGCAAAGGATCTGGTACAAAAAGGGATTGTGGGGAATTTGTGCGTTTTGTGACATGGTGTTACTGTGAGCACGAGACAAGCAAAGAAAAGGGGACAGTGAAAGAAGAAACTTCACTTGATCTTAGGCTTATTGTGTACCTTCCTGAAACCTGAATCACCAGTTGATATTTGCCCCATGACCAAAAGGTGAGTATGTGAGAAACACAATCAATGAAAGAATCCATATGGAAAAACATTAAGGGCAGCAGACAGCTCAGTGGGTAAGAGTACTTGCTGCCTATCCTGACATTATGAACTGGCTTGTCCAGGACCCATTTTAAAAGTAACTTTAATTCACCAGATTTAATTGTCATCTTGGAGGCTTACTGCTAAATACACTTACCCTTTGTAGTTCTTTCTGAATTCTGGCTGGCTGGTTCAACTCAGTTATTATGGCACAAACTCCTCTCCAACCTGACTGATTCAATCAGGCTTCTCTCAGCTTCCGCCT
>NC_046172.1:28411029-28476075 GCF_011064425.1 Rattus rattus
GTCTTGATTTTAACGGGTTGTTGGGAGTTTATATCATAACTATTAGGGGGCGGATGTTGGGAATGTAAACAGAGCATTGGCAGAGAGTTACTAGAGGGTAGCCGCTGCTGGGAACAGGGGGTAGATGTTGGGAGTGTAAGCAGAGTCCACAGTAAGAGAGCTGTGTGTGAGAGCAGGGCAGCTTGGCAGGCTACCGAGCTGGAACAGCTTGCTGACCGCCTGGGTCAGAGTACTTGGGGGCAGAATGGAGTGGCTGAGATAAATTAGCACTAGTTCCAATGACCCACTGGAGCTGGAACTAGCAAGAGCACAACCGCCAGGGTATGCGAGGAAACCTTTCCACTCCTGTTTTCCTGTTCTACTTTTTACCACAACACACACATGTACTCAAGCGTGCACGCGCGCGCGCACACACACACATACACAGAGGTATATGTGTATTTACATTTCAAATAATATAACCAAGATATTAAATATTAATAGCTACCATTTTGAAACATAAAATCAGTGGATTTGACCATTTGTTTCTTCACTTCTCTCCCCCAAAACTGAATCATCAGAGGTAAGATATTAAAAAAATACCATCTAAAGCCAGGAGTGGTAGGATAATCATGTAACTCTAGCATTATGAGACTGGGGAAGGAGATTTGCCACAAGTGAGGTCAGCTTGGTAATCAATCATATTGAGCTCCAGGACACCCTGATCTATATATTGAGTTCTATGCCATCCTGGGCTACAAAATATACCCCTATCTTAAAACGTAAAATAATAATGATAACAACAAAATAAATCTTAGCAACTGGGTAAGCCCTCCAGCATAATGAACAGTGGAGGAAGCAACCTTCTTAAGAGTTTTTAATGCTTAAAATATGTGAAAATAATTTTTAAATTATTCTATGAGTATAGATGCTTTTCCTGCATATAGGTCTGTGCACCACATGTTTGCCTGGTACTGAAAAAGCCCAGAATAGGGAATTGGTTACCCTGGAACTGGAGTTTCCGAAGGGTGTGAGCCATCATGTGGATTCTGGGACTCGAACTTGGGTCCTTTACGAGAGCAGCCAGTGCTCGTAAAAGCTGATCCATATTTCAAGCTCTTCTATACAATGTTCCTCCCTTGCCAGTTTACAACCAAACAACATTGATTTACTTGGAAGTCACATAATTTTGTGCAAAATGTATTTTTTTTATCCCTAATCTATGGTTTTTATTTTAGTAAAATTCATTCTTCAAAGCCAGCTCTGCTGTACTAAGTACAATTTCAGAAGAAGAATGCCCATGTATTCGGCAAAGGCATCTTCACTGGAAATTGAAGTTCCCTTCAAATCTTTGTCAAAGGAAAGACTTGTCCTGTGCAATAGGAGAGACTGTCAAGATTGCATATGAACCATGAATCCCAGTGCCCTGCAGCCGAGGCCCTTGCCTCTTCCTCTGAGGGCCCTTTTTCCTATTCTTACTGACAAAAAGCTCAAGGATTGGCCTGTGTTTTCTCAGCACTAAATCTATGCCAGGCACCCTCAATTCTGAGCAGCCTTGTGTAAGAGCTGTCTACATTCTGTCCAGTGGTTCTCATCTTGGAAATTTCTGTGACATCTGTGGCTGTGTGTTTTGTCTTCCTACAATCGCTGGTATTTCACTTGGCTTGCTTTGCCTTTCTGCTCTGTTTTGGATGTTTAACAATTATTTGTTTCTATTGTTAGGTTTTGTTTTGTTTTTTATAATTCTGTGTATGTATGTTTGTTATGTGTATGTGGGTTCATGTACCTGTGCACTCATATCGAAGCAAAAGGAAGACATCTATTGTTCTACTCTATCACTCTGTCTTATTTTTTTTTCTTTTTATATTACATTAAAAGAAAATAACTTATGGGGAAAAAGTACTTCTCAATTATTTTCATTGAACTATGAAAGAATTCTCTTTTTTTGGTTTAGGATTGGATATTTTTTAATTTACATTTCAAATGTTATCCCTTTTCCCAGTTTCCCATCCATAAACGCTCTATCCCACCCCACCCCCTTTTTCTATGAGGGTGTTCCCCCACCCATCCACCCATCCCTTCATGCCTCCCCGCCCTGACATTCCCTTGCACTGGGGGGTGCAGCCTTGGCAAGACCAAGGGCTTCTCCTCCCATTGGTGCCCAACAAGGCCATCCTCTGCTACATATGCAGCTGAAGCCATGGGATGGTGTTTTATTCCCTGGGAACTCCGGTTGGTTGCTGTTGTTCTTATGGGGTTGCAAACCCCTTCAGCTCTTTCAATCCTTTCTCTAATCCTCCACTGGGGACCCAGTTCTCAGTTCAATGGTTGGCCTCCAGCATCCACCTCTGTATTTGTTATGCTCTGGCAGAGCCTCTCAGGAGACAGCTACATCTGGCTCCTGTCAGCATGCACTTCTTGGCATCAGCAATATAGTCCGGGTTTGGTGGCTGTATGTATATGGGCTGGATCCTCAGGTGGGGCAGTCTCTGGATGGCCTTTTCTTCAGTCTTTGCTCCAAACTTTGTCTGTGTCTTTCCTCCTATGAATATTTTTGTTCTCCCTTCTAAGAAGGACGGAAGTATCTGCACTTTGGTCATCCTCCTTTAGCTTCATGTGGTCTGTGGACTGTATCTTGGGTAATCTGAGCTTTTGGGCTAATATCCACTTATCAGTGAGTGCATACCATGTGGTTGGGTTTTTTTTTTTTGTGATTGCTACTCACCTCAGGATGATATTTTAGTTCCATCCATTTGCCTATGAATTCAGGGAAGTCATTGTTTTTAATAGCTGATATAATACTCCATTGTGTAAATGTACATTATCTGTACTCATTCCTGTGTTGAAGGGACATCTGGGTTCTTTCCAGCTTCTGGCTATTATAAATAAGACTGCTATGAACATAGTGGAGCATGTGTCTTTGTTATATGTTGGAGCATCTTTTGGGTATATGACCAGGAGTTGTATAGCTGGGTCCTCAGGTAGTACTATGTCCAATTTTCTGAGGAACCTCCAGACTGATTTCCAGAATAGTTGTACCAGTCTGCAATCCCACCAACAATAGCGGAATATTCCTCTTTCTCCACATCCTCACCAGCATCTGTTGTCACCTGAGTTTTTTGATCTTAGCCATTCTGACTGATGTGAGGTGGAATCTCAGGGTTGTTTAGATTTACATTTCCCTGATGACTAAGGATATTGAACAATTCTTTAGGTCCTTCACTGTCATTCGCTATTCTTCAGTTGAGAATTCTTTGTTTAGCTCTGTGCCCCATAAATTAATAGGGTTATTTGATTCTCTGAAGTCTAACTTTTTGAGTTCTTTGTATATATTGGTTATTAGCCCTCCATCAGATGTAGGATTGGTAAAAATCTTTTCCCAATTTGTTGGTTGCCATTATGTCCTTTGCCTCACAGAAGCTTTGCACTTTTATGTAGTCCTATAGTTTTTCTGTTCAGGAAATTTTTCCTAGTGCCCATGTGTTTGAGGCTCTTCCCCACTTTTTCTTCTATTACTTTCAGTGTATCTGGTTTTATGTGGAGGTCCTTAATGCACTTGAACTTGAGCTTTATACAGGGTGATAAGAATGGATCAATTTGCATTCCTCTCCATGATGACTTCCAGTTGAACCAGCACCATTTGTTGGAAATGCTATCATTTTCCCACTGAATGGTTTTAGATCCATTGTCAAAGACCAATTGACCATAGGTGTGTAGGTTCATTTCTGGGTCTTCAATTCTATTCCATTGATCTACCTGCCTGTCTTGTCTCTGTACCAATACCATACAGTTTTTATCACTATTGTTCTGTAACACAGCTTGAGGTCAGGGATGGTGATTCCCCAGGAGTTCTTTTTTATTGTTGAAGATAGTTTTCTATCCTGGGTTTTTTTGTTATTCCAAATGAATTTGCAAATTGTTTTATAATTCTAAGAAAAATGGGAGTTGGAAATATTGGTGGGGATTGCATTGAATTTATAGATTGCTTTTGGCAAGATGGCGATTTTTACAATATTAATCCTGCCAATTCATGAACATGGGAGTTCTTTCTATCTTCTGAGATATTCTGCATTTTCTTTCTTCAAAGACTTAAAGTTCTTGTCATACAGACCTTTCACTTGATTGGTTAGAGTCACACCAAGGTATTTTATGATAGTTGTGACTATTGTGAAGGGTGTCATTTCCTTTATTTCTTTCCCAGACTATTGATCCTTGAGTAGAGGAAGTCTACTAATTTGTTTGAGTTAATTTTATATCCAGCCACTTTGCTGAAGCTGATTATCAGGCTCAGTAGTTCATTGTTGGAACTTTTGGGGTCAGTTAAATATACTATCATATCTTCTGCAAATAGTGATATTTTGACCTCTGCCTTTCCAATTTGTATCTTTTTGATCTCCTTTGTTGTCTGATTTCTGTGGCTAGGATTTTGAGTACTATATTGAATAGGTAGGGAGAGAGTGGCAACCTTGTCTAGTCCCTAATTTTAGTGGTATTGCATTATCAAGTTTCTCTCCATTTAGTTTGATGTTTGCTACTGGTTTGCTATATATTGCTTTTACTATGTTTAGGTAAGGGCCTTGAATTCCTGATCTTTCCAAACTTTTAACATGAAGGGATGCTGAATTTTGTCAAATGCTTTCTCAGCATCTAATGAGATGATCATGTGGATTTTTTTCTTTGAGTTTGTTTATATAGTGCATTTAGTCGACAGACTTCTTTATATTGAACCATCCCTGCATCCCCGGATGAAGCCTACTTGATCATGATGGATGATCATTTTGATGTGTTCTTGGGTTTGGTTAGTAAAAAATTTATTGAATATTTTTGCATCAATATGCATAAGGGAAATTGGTCTGAAGTTCTCTTTGTTGAGTCTTTGTGTGGTTTAGGTATAAGCATAACTGTGGCTTCATAGAAGGAATTGGGTGATGTTCCTTCTGTTTCTATTTTGTGGATACTTTGGGCAGTATTAATATAAGGTCTTCTATGAAGGTCTGATAGAATTCTGCACTAGATCCATCTGGTCCTGGGCTCTTTTTGGTTAGGAGACTTTAAATAACTGTTTCTATTTCTTTATGAGTTATGGGACTATTTAAAAGGTTTATCTGATCCTGATTTAATTTTTGTATCTGGTATCTGTCTAGAAAATTGTCCATTTCATCAGATTTTCCAGTTTTGTTAAGTATTGGTTTTTGTAGTAGGATTTAATGATTTTTTTGAATTTCCTCATTTTCTGTTGTTATGTCTCTCTTTTCATTTCTGATTTTGTTAATTTGGATATTTTTTTCTGTGCCCTATGGTTAGACTGGCTAAGGGTTTATTTATCATGCTGATTTTCTCAAAGAACCAGCTCCTGGTTTTGTTGATTCTTTGCATAGTTCTTTTCTTTTTTCTACTTGGTTGATTTCAGCCCTGAGTTTGATTATTTCCTGCCTTTTACTCCTCCTGGGTGTATTTGCTTCTTTTTCTTCTAGAGCTTTTAGGTGTGCTGTCAAGCTGCTAAAATATGCTCTCTCCTGTTTCTTTTGGAGGCACTAAGAGCTATGAGTTTTCTTCTTAGCAGTGCTTTCCTTGTGTCCCATAAGTATGGTTATGTTGTGCCTTCATTTTTTATTAAATTCTAAAAAGTCTTTAATTTCCTTCTTTATTTCTTCCTTGACCAAGTTATCATTGAGTAGAGCATTGTTCAACTTCCATGTATGTGTGGGCTTTCTGTCAATTTATGGTTATTGAAGACAAGCCTTAGTCCGTGGTGATCTGATAGGATGCATGGGATTATTTCAATCTTCTTGTATCTGTTGAGGCCTGTTTTGTGACTGATTATATGGTCAATTTTGGAGAAGGTACCATGAGGTTCTGAGAAGAAAGTACACTCTTTGGTTTTAGGATGAAATGTTCTATAGATATCTGTTAGATACATTTGGTTCATAACTTTTGTTATTTTCTCTGTGTCTGTTTAGTTTGTTTCCATGATCTGTCCATTGATGAGAGTGGGGTGTTGAAGTCTCCCAACTATTTATATTGTGTGATGTGCAGTTTGTGCCTTGAGCTTTAGTAAGGTTTCTTTTATGACTGTAGGTGCCCTTTCTGTCTTATTACTTGAAATGGGGACTGTCATTAAACCTGGAGCTAGGGTGGCAGCCAGCAAGCCTCGGTGATGTGCTATTTCTACCTGCAACTGTTCTGGTATTATAATCACATATGCAGAGCCATGTCCAGTTTTTGACATGGGTACTAGAGACTTGAACTCATGTCATTGTCTTGCACAGAAAGTGATTTTAATTGAGCCATATCTTTGGCTTTTATTTCAGTATACTATCATATTTTATGCTATTGATTATTCTCTTTCAGGTAATGCTTCGGACTTCTTCTGTTTCTCTTCTGACTCCTTAATACAGAAGTTTAGATTCTCTTTATTCTCCTAATATAAACATTTAGTTTAATAGGCCTTCTGTCAAATAGTCCTTTGGTTGTACCTCCAAACTGGTAAGTACATTTAACTGCATTAAATTTTAAGCTTCTCATACTATGTAATATTTCCTGTGCAATAACATTTTGTAATCATTTAAAAAGGTACAGTATGTTTAGTTTTTATTCTCTCACTTATTCTTAAGTTTAAGCATGGTTGTGAACAGAAAGAATGAGACATTTGATAATGGAATTTTTTTTCATACATGTATTGAGATTATTTTAGCTCCTAAAACATAATCAAATTCTGAAAAGTTGTGTTTCAGACATTCAGTATGTGCTTCAGTCATTTTGTCTAATGTGTGTATTTATGTGTATCTCAGCAATATAAGCTATATTTAGACATACATTTTTAAAAAACATAGTAATATTCTATTGGTAACTTTGTAGTATTCAGCATATTTTTATTTTATGACTTTGATATCTTCTGTATTTATTTATTATCTTTTGAACATAACTTTTACTCATACAATATGCTCTGAACACAGTTGTCCTTCCCTTAACTCTTCCCAGTTCCTCTCCACCTCCTCTTCCACCCAATTTTTGTACTTTTCTTTTTTTTAGAAAGCAAATGAGCTAATTTAAAAAAAAACCAGAATTTTCTAAAAAGAAAATGCACAAAATTCACACATAAAGAAAACCCATGAAAATACAAAATAATAATACAGCACATACAAGCAGAAGAGCAGTAAAAATAAAAGTGCCAAAGCAACTAGATATGGGACAAAAAATCTATAAAAATACCATTAAATTAATTCTGTATTGGCACTCTGCTGTTGGGCATGGAGCCTACACTCAAGTTTGCTTTATATACCTAGTGAGGCTCCATTGGAGGAAACTGGCTTTTGCGAGTGGTTGCTTAAACAACTATTTCTCCTTCCAGTCTACTTTTCTACAATACAATGGCTACTACAAGCTGTGTTTGACTGCTATTTTTGTGATATGTCTCTTTGAATCATGTGACTTTCAACATTTTGGTGGCGTTTTATTTTACATATGTGTAGTTTAGTCATTCAATGTAATTTACACTTTTTAAAAATTGTAGATCTCTCCTGAGAGACACACCCATAATACAGCAAATACATAGGCGATTGCCAGCAGCAAACCACTGAACTGAGAACGGGACCCCCTTAGAAAGGACTGAAAGAGCTTGAAGGGGCTTGAGACCCCATATGAACAACAATGCCAACCAACCAGAGCTTCCAGGACTAAGGCACTACCCAAAGACTATACATGGACTGACCCTGGGCTCCAACTGCATAGGTAGCAATGAATAGCCTAGTAAGAGCACCAGTGGAAGGGGAAGCCCTTGGTCCTACCAAGACTGAACCCCCAGTGAATGTGATTGTTGGGGGGAGGGCGGTAATGGGGGAGAATGGGGAGGGGAACATCAATATAGAATGGGAGGGGGAGGGGTTAGGGGGATGTTGGCCTGGAAACCGGGAAGGGGAATAACAATCGAAATGTAAATAGGAAATACCGGGTTAATAAAGATGGAAAAAAATGTAGCCCGGATCATTACCTTTAAAGTTTATTTGCTTATTCATTTCTCAGAACAGTGCCTCACTGTGTAGTTCACGCTAGAATCATGTAGTTAAGCAAACATCATACCAACCTCTTGCATCGGCTTCTGGAGCCTTCAGATTACATTCACACTAGGCTAGTTCACTGGTGTCTATTTGTTTGTTTTGAAAATCTAGTCAAGAAAAAAAAAAACTGTAGTCACACAACTAATTAGGTTCATTTCTGATTGGTCATTGGCCAATTGGCCCAGTTTGGGCATTTCTTCTTGCTCTACTGCTACTGTCTTTTAGATGGTTTAAGATTAACCTCTCCATTTTGCTCTCTGAATACTGCCGTGATGTGTAACAGGGTCTTTGCAGGCCCACACATTAGTTACTGTCTCTGTTTCTTCCCATGAAATCCTACCAGCTGGCATGAGTTATATCTGCTTGCACCGTGGCTCATTATTTGCATCAACTCTGGGAAATAGAGGAAGTATCTGGCATCGATTCATCTGCATTCATTCAGCACGATAAGCATTCCCAAACCAGCCTTTCATTTGAGGATATTGTGAAATTGAGTCTGTCAACATCCTGTCAGGCAATAAGGAAGGGCTTCTGATATCCTACACCTCCCTGAGAATGAGATGGAGAGACATTTTCTTCTGTGTTTTAATCACTTGGAAACTGTGTGTATTTCTATAAATAACCTCTTACCCTCACTCCTGTAAGCAACCCTAATGAAACAGACACTGGATCGCAAAAATAAAATAAAAAAAGCAACATAACAGTAGAAGGTAGCCTCATTGAAAAAAAGAAGAGGATCAATGGAAATTACACAGTGGAAAAGAAAGGGTCATGGAGGGAATAAATATGCGATCAAAGTACATTAGATATGTGTATGGAAATATCATAATGAAGCCCTTTGTGCATAATTAATATATGCTAACAAAATATTTAATCTCATTATATAGGTTTGGAGAATGTTAGCTGTGTTCATGAGCTACAAAAGCACTCTGCACTTAACCAATGGAAAAGCTGGTGAAGCTGTGCAGTCCATGCATAAAACAGTGAAGGAGAGCAAGCTCTATACTTAAAGTTTGTGAAACTGGTAGAAGGCTGTTCTGTATGATTTCAGAAATGGCTATTTTCTTCATTTCTTCTCCTAGGGCTGACATAAAACCTAATAACAAAAGCAACTTGAGGGATAAAGGTATAGTCTGTCTCATAGTCCAAAGGTATAATCCATCATGGTAGGAAAGTCAGGGCAGCAGAGACTGCAAGCAGTTGGACACATCAAATACATAATCAATAAACAAAGAGAAATAAATGCTTGCTGCTGCCCATATTTCTTTCTCCACTTAATTCAATCAAAAATCCTCTGCCTACATTAGGATGGGTCTTCCCACATCAATGAACCTAACCGAGATAACCCCGCCCCCCACAGATAAGCCCATTCCCCAGGTACTTGTAACTCCCATAAAGTCGACAATTAACACTATCACAAGTGTGAAAGTGGAGGATGGAGAAATAATTCAAGAGGGATATAGAAGCCGAGGCTACTGCGAAGCACGTGGACTGAATTTCATTCATTGCATAAAGTAGCATTCTATCTTCTGGCTACCATCTCTCATTCCAATGCTGCTCAGGCTTTGACATACATATGAGTCACCTTTAATTGTAGTCAAAGGGAAAATCCTAGTTCTCTGGATCTGAGAGAGACCTAAGAGTTGTCATTCCTATCAAGAGATAGCTCTGCTATTATTGCTGGTGGACAGGCAACATTTTGAGCAGTGATACATCTTAGTTCTCTGAGACAAGAACCATGTTTCGTTCACCATTAACTTCCTAAATCCTAGCATTCTGCGTGGCACATAGTAAGCTTGTTCTAAATAAAGATTAAAGAGAAGAGAAGACCCAAGATGAAGGATTTGTTTGCTACATTTTTCCCAGCATTCTTTTATATAGTATGTGTGTATTTATGTATGTATGTATGTATGTATGTATGTATGTATGTATGTATGTATGTATGTATGTACTTATTTACAACTGGAACAGTTTCTGCACCCCCTCATTTTCTCCTCCCAGTACTTCCTCCCCCCCCATTCACTCTTCCTCCCTTTCTCTTTAGAAAAGGGGAAGCCTCCTTTGGTTATCAATCAGCCTTGGCATATTAGGTTGTAGTGAGACTAGGCAAAGCTATTGAAGCTACTCAGTTCAGTTAGGGGAAAGGAATCCAAAGGCAGGCAACAGAGACAGTGACAGTCTTTGCTCCTGCTGTTAGGGTCTCAAATGAAAACCAAGCTGCACATCTGTTACATGTGTGTCGAAGACCTAGGTCAGCCCCATGAATACTCTCTGGTTGGCTGTTCATTCTCTATGAGACCCTATGGGCTTAGTTGATGCTTTGGGTGTCCTTAACCATGCTGGCTCCTATAATCCTTCCTCTCCCTCTTCCAAAAGATTCCCCAAGCTCCACCTAATGTTTGGCTGTGGGTCTCTGCATCTGTTTGCTACATTTTTAACTTATTTGTGTGTGAGCGGGTGTCTGTGTGGGCATATCTCTGTATTTGTGGATATTTATGCATTTGTGTGTGACTGTGTACGATGGGCAGGTGTTGATCCTTGGCTTTTGCGACGGAGTCCCTCACTGATTAGGTTAGACTTGATGGCCAGTATAACACAGGGATCTTTCTGCCCCAACCTCCCTAGCCCTAACATTACTAGCACCAGCTACCACGACTGTCATTTTACATGAGTGCAGGAAAGTAAGCTTGGGTCCTGCTACTTGTGTGGCAAGCATTTTACCCATGAAGCTCCCTCTCCAGACCCTGAAGTATCTGCTCAGAAGGGCAACAGGAAAGGGTTAAGTCAGGGTCTGGAGGAAGAACAAAGTGTTAGTCTGGCAGATGTAGAGAATTGGATTGGTGAGAAGTAAATTCCATGAGAGCCAAGTCTAGAATTTGCTATTGGAAGCCATAAAATATGGGAATTTGGATAGAAGATCAGACATGACTATGAATTTCAAAGTTTTTTTTTTAAATTAGAGCACAAATCCTGGAGAATTTTCTGCAAATAAGTATTATAATTACCTATCAGTTGCTAATATTCTCAATTACAGTTTTTCTATAAGACATGAGCTCATTCATTCAAAATATATTATGCATAGGCAGGTCTTTGTCTCCAGGGTTGATTTAAATATGCTGTAACCCAGTTTTCACTTGGAGAGCCTCTCTTCTACATTATGTCAAAAAAAGTAAAAAAAAGTAAATAACCCCACATCGCTCAGGAAGCGTAATTCATTAATGAACAACACATGGCCAAGATTTTGTAATTATAGTTTACGATATTTGACAACAAGTAACTTTTGATTTATGAATTGGTTATAATTTCTCAGCAGCCACCATGCATGCACACCCTCATTAATAGACTGAGAAAATACAACTTACAGATGGCTTGTAAAATGTAATGGAATGTTTACAGATACTAACTGTAATAATTATGAAAACTGACAAAGTTGGGAATTTAATTAAACATTTATTGATTTCTATTTTACAGATCTCACTTTGTATTTCTAGATCCATAAATTTCACTTCAAATCTCAATTATTTTTATGACCATGAAAAGCCCCTAAAGCCGTGATCAGTCAATGACTGGGCTTAATGAATTAATTGACCATACACTACTTTCCCCTCTCCAAATCTTGCATTGGGAATTAACCAATCTTTTTTTTTTAATGTTGAGAGCAATCAGCAAGGAGGCTATCCATGTTATACAAGAAGAAATCAACCAGTCCAGTAATTTTTTAATAGAGTATATGTTATTTTGACATAGCATATGTTAAAAACCATCAGCACAGAGGTTATCTATATTATACAGAGAATGTTGTATTTTGAGTCCATAACATTGCACATGAAGGTATTTTTATTTCTGGATTGTTGATAGCCCACCTTATCTGAACATTTTTTTTTTTTTTTTTTTTTGGTTCTTTTTTTTCGGAGTTGTGGGATCGAATCCAGGGCCTTGCGCTTTTCCCAGGCAAGCGCCTACCACTGAGCCAAATCCCCAACCCCATTATCTGAACATTTTCTTTGCAGCAGTATAGGTACTCAAGTACAGGCCCTGCCTGCCATAATTTTTGTCATTTTCTTTTCTTCTGAGACAGTGGCTTGCTGTATTTCCCAAACTAGTCTTAAACTTGTGAATGCAAGTGATCATCTTGCCTCAGCATTCTAAGTACCTGGGAACTGTAAGTAACTGGGAATATAGGCATGCAGAAGTACAACTGTTTTGATTTTCTTTTGAGACAGAGGCTCACCATGTATCTCTACAGTCCCAGATGGCCTGGAACTCGCTATGTGGACCTAGCTGGCCTGAAACTCATAGAGATTCACCTGCCTCTACCAGTACTGGGGTTAAAGGCATGTACTACCATCCTCAGCTTAGACTGTTTTCTGTTGCAATAGCAAAATATTTGAGACCTATTTTTCTAAAGAATAGAAGTTAGCTTTTTGGGGAGGGTATTTTGTTTGTTTATTTCTTCGCTTTTGTTTGTTTTGTGTTGGTTTTGTTTTGTTTAAAGGCTCTAGAAACTGATCTATTTAAAAAGAGGTTGCTTGCACCTGCCTGGCATCTGCTGTGGACCCACTTGATCACATCGTAACACTGAAAAAAGCTTCACAAGATGTGACAGGATAATCGTGCCAGAAGGAACCCACTTTGGTAGCAAAGCTACTGCTGTAATCACCGATACAGAAATATAAAATGGCTTACCCTACTAATGAGATCATAGTCCTCATAGCTTAGTCACCTGCAAAACATCCCACCTGTCAACACTGCTTTCTGGGGACCAAATTACTAGAATATAAATTTTAGAAGCCTATCCAACCTAGAGCAAAATGTATATATATATTCTCTAATAACTGAAACCTGATTTTATTCTTGAACACTAATATGACTCTGTGCTATATGAATTTTGTTCCTCCCATTTCCACAAAGTGTATTTAACTTTCTTACAGGGAAACCTGTTTATCTGTTTCCTTTATAGAATTACTTGTGCAATAAGTGTGTCATTTATTTGCTATTACTTAAATATGTTGTATAAGATGCATGAATTCTTAAAATAGAAACTAGAGTCATTTTTGCTAAAATAACTCCTTCTTAGAATGCTCATTTCAAAAAGCCTATTTTAGGCATGGCTTTTGAACTTAAGTTTGATCTGTGTTTACTGTGTATCACTGGTCTTCTATTTATAGCCAGGGGATTAGCATTCCCATGTTCCCTTTGGCCTACTGTGTTTGACATCTTATTCCTTCACTGAGGTGTAATTTATATAAATTGAAGTATTTAATTTAGGAGACTGAACTACTTATATCAAGGTGAGTGATCTGTATTTACTATGAATGCAAACACTTTATTAAGGAATTGAAAGCTGACTATATTAAATGACAATTGTATTTTGTGTAGTCGTGAAATACTGATTAATACTTTGAATAATGCGTTGTGTGACATAAAAGTTCTTTTGTGACACACACACACACACAAAACATTAAAAGCAACAAATTCTTTGGAGGTAGAAAGTAAGAGGCCGTCAAGAGACTTCCCCACCTGGGGATCATCCTACATGCTGACACCAAATCCAGTCACTACTGCTAATGCCAAGAAGTGCTTGCTGACAGGAGCCTGATACAGCTGTCTCCTGAGAGGCTCTGCCAGATCCTGACCAATACAGATGCAAATGCTCCAAGCCAAACATTGCAGTGATCACAGGGACCCCAATGGAGGAGTTAGGAGAAGGAATGAAGGAGCTGAAAGGGCCCTGTCTGGCATCAATGGGAAGGGCATCACTGGCCCGTGGTCCAGTTGAAGGCTTCATGCCCCAGTGTAGAGGAATGAACACCCTCATAGAAGCAGGGTAAGGGGGCATGGGATAGAAGGTTTGGAGAGGGGAAACCAGAAGAGGAGATAACATTTGAGATGCAAATAAATAAAATATCCAATAAAAAAGAAGCTAAACCCTTAAAGTGTTAGTAAGTACTTAAGTGTATGTGAAAAGGGTATATGGAACTAGCGATATAGCTCACTTCATAAGTGCTTACTTGGCATGCAGGATGCTGTGGGTTCAACCTCCAGTACTGCATAAACTGAATATGATGGCACAGCCCTGCAATGCTAGCCCTCTGGAGGTGGAGGCAGAAGAGTTAAAAATTCAAGGTTATGTTTTTTATTAGAAGTTTAAAATCATCTGGTTTATTTCTAGCCTGGGATACATAACAGGAGGAAAAAGGGAAAGGAGGGAGAAAAGAGAAGAGAGGAAGGAAAGAAGGGGAGGGGTAGAGGGAAAGAGTAAGTATTTTAACCAGGGCAGCCCCTGTTGTTGTGTATCTAATATCCTCTCTTCTCCATGGCTATTAGAGGACATTGGCCAATGTTTTCAGGGATTGTGAGTAAATTCTTACTGTCCTAATTTTTTTTTAACAGCGGCAAGGGCCATGTCCCCTGAATTTGGACATGAGATCTAAATCAACAGTGGCCATTTTGTGCCCATTCACTGACAAACAACAGAATTACAGCCAGACTTGTCTTATAAAAATAGAACATCAAAATTTGTGCTAGTGGTCATCTACCAGCTCTCCTGATGTGCGAGAAGAAATTGCCATAGACTCTTGTAGCTGGTGTTCTGTTTCACAAAGCTAAAGCGTTCAAAGTATGGTCCATGGTCGCTGTTGACTCCTGTAAACCGAATTGTTGATTTCCTGAGAATGCAGATTAACCTTGGGTGCCATGTGTAACTTTAATTTTTTAATTTTTTCAAATCCCAATTTTAATGATGGTTCTTAAACACTTTAACCTCCCTTCCCCCCCACCCCCCACTAGAGGTAGTGGAAAATAAAGGATTCAGAGGAACTGTATCTGTTTAGAAAGGGTTCTCTGGAACAAAACCTGCCTGTGCTGTCAGGAAATAAGCAGCTCAGTTCACAAGAGTCAGCAGAGGCAGCCCCATCTACTCACAAGTACTTCACAGATACACCAGCACTCCAGTTCAGGAGAGTCAGGATAGTAAGCAGGAATCAGCAGCAGTGGTACTACCTGGCAGAGACAGCCAGGCCTCAGCCTCAGCACAAGTCAGTAAGAGGTCCCTGGAGCGATGCCAGAAGTTCTTTGCTGTGCCTTTCTCAGTGAAGGGAGACCAACAAGTGTTGCACAGCTAGCTCTATAAGCAAGCCAAGCTCAGCCTCACCTCAAGCTCCCAGCCTGTCACCGTCCATCAAATGGTATTTATACTCCCTCCAAACATCATGTGTCCTCTACAGGTCCTGTCTCCGCAAGTGTCTTCCCTCAGCACATGAGTCTGTCAGATGACAGCGCTCTGTAAATCAGCCTGAGTCCAGGGAAGCAACAAGGATCTGCAGCATACCCCCAGAAGGTTTTTGGTGCATTTCTCTTTAGATTCCTGACAAAAGGAGCTCTACTCTGAAATGTAAGGTGGACCGATACATTCATGTCATTAGTGAAGAATCCTTTATTACCTGTCCTTGCACATGTTTGTTTTAGCAAAACATCTTTTCTCCTATCTGTGAAAAGTTCCTCCGTAAGTCTGCCTTAGCCTTTTACCTGTGTCCACTTCAGGAAAACACTCCTTCACATGCTTGTCCCAGCAAAACACCACCAACACAACTGACTTCCCACAGAGTCCTTAAGTTTCCACTTCAGTCCATGAATCACTGAGGCCTGGGTGACCAGGAAGAGATTGTTGGAAATGAAGAGCCATAAGCCTACTTTGGACTTTCTGAATCAGAATCCACATCTTAGCAAGATCCTTAAGCGAAATTTGTAAGCAAATTAAAAGTTTATATATCATAGTTCTCTGGAAACATGGAGCATAAATTATTCTATGTAGATATATAGAATAAGAGTAGTTTTCAAAACAAGCAGTTATAGGCAAAATAGTAGTGTGGAACCAGAACTTCAATTGCTGACTCTTTTCATAATATATATAATATATATATGTGTATATATATATATATATATAATTTTGTTTCAACTTCAGATGTGATTAAGCTTATATGTCAACACTCTTCTATATTATATAGTCAAGGAAATGAGACTTTAAGAAAAGAAGAGACCCCAGAGACATTTAGGCAGAGCTGTTTTTCTTAATCTACTTCTTGACAATGCCAAAACCCATTTCTTGTGATGTTTCCTTGTGTGTCATTTTAATTTCTTTCTTTTGTGCCCATAAGTGTGCACAAGCATTCTTCCATTTCTATGAAGACCAAAAGACAACCTTCAAGGGGTGGCTTGAGTCTCTCCTTCCATTCTGCACATCTGGAGCTCAAACTCAAGTCATCAGGACTTGTACCCATCTGGGAGGCATGAAAATCTCATTTCCTTCTTTTTCTGAACTACATTGGTTCTCTGGGTTTGAGAACTTAGGAAGGAAACCAAAAAGTGAACTAGAGCCGTGAAGGGAAAGTACTCTGATGGTAACGGGTGAATGGAATGAACTGCCAAGGTCTGCACCTCTGGGCAAAATTGAAATTAGAGAGTTCAAAGACTACTGTAAGGCATGTAATGAAAAATATGGGGGGAGGATTGAGTCTCCATTTTGCATAGCAAGTTATAGGCAAACCCATGATTTAGAGGAACACTAAAGCTCTTATATATAAAGAAGCAATCAACACTATGAAGTCAATGTGCTTTCCCAAACAGCTGGAATTCTCTGCTCATGCAGTTGTTTTGTTAGATAAAGTTCAGAAAATTATGTCTTCTCTCCGGAACTCAGTTTTGTTCACATTCACAGACAGTTTTAATGGTTGTGTTGTTGGCTTGGCATCACACATCTGACCAGGGGCAAATCTAAATGGCCTAAGACAGGACTGAGTCACATAACCTTTGAAAATATAAACCAAAATGGACAAGAGTAGGGGAAGGGGTTGTTCTTTCTTTATTTAGGAGCAGTTTGTTCCACAGATGTAACCATGAGAGAATATTCAGATCTGAATGTATCAGACAATAAGCTATACTATATGACTCAGGGATAGGTGTTTTAGCTAGTGTTTTATATTACAGTGAAGAGACACCAAGACCATGGCAACTCTCATAAAGGAAAGCATTTAATTGGGGCTGGCTAATAGTTCAGAGGTTTAACCCATTGTCATTATGATGGGAAGCATGGCTGCATGAAGGCAGACAGGGTGTTACTGAGGTAGCTGAGGGTTCTCCATGTGGAACTGCAAACAACAGGAAGAGAGAGCAACACTGAGCTATTTTTCATTCAAACCACCACAATAGGTCTAACATGGGCCTCTTCTGCCTTTTTTACTCCTAAGAAGCCTAGTTCCTTCAGCAGCTTAGAAATTAATATTAGAAGCAAGAGGGCCGAGAGTGCACCAAACCTGACTGCCCACATTCAATATCCAGGATAATAAGGATGAAAAGGAGGTAACTAATACTAAAGACTTATATACATTGCTGTAGCCCCTCATCCCACATACACAATAAATAAAAAGGATAGATTAAAAGGAGAAAGAGAGAGAGAGAGAGAGAGAGAGAGAGAGAGAGGGAGGAGGAGGGAGGGGAGGGAGGGAGGAGAGAGAGAGAGAGAGAGAGAGAGAGAGAGAGAGAGAGAGAGAGAGAGAGAAGAAGAGAACCTTTTCTGATATCCTATACTGGACAGGAACTAACTTGCTTTGAACGGATTTTCTATTTGTATCAAATTTTCTTCTAGTTACTCATAAAATATATCAGAAAGTACTGTGAATTCTGAGTCCCACCAACAGGACAATTTACATCTTCAACAAAAAAAGTTTTGTCAGTGTTCAGGGACATAGAAATAGTATCTACCCTGATTTGGTTTATATCCAGTGTTTGCATGCACCAAGTAATGACACAATTAGAATATTTTTGAGGCATGATCTTGTACCCCAGGATGCCATGACAATGACCTTGAGTAACTGTTGGGCTTGTAGGCTTTTATCAACACATTGGATGATATGAGATGTTGGGGATGTATGCTAGGCAAACTCTCATCTAGTTAAGCTACATTGACAGCTCCTATAATCTCTTATCATTAGAGAGCCTTCTAATTACTTTAGAAAAACAAACTAGAGGAAATGTCTCCAGAA
Organism: Rattus rattus; assembly: GCF_011064425.1. Taxonomy (NCBI): domain Eukaryota; kingdom Metazoa; phylum Chordata; class Mammalia; order Rodentia; family Muridae; genus Rattus; species Rattus rattus. Next base: position 28,429,106 of record NC_046172.1, read on the forward strand.
ATGTTCTTCTCAGTAAATGTTTAATAAAACTGAGAGGAGAAAAGAAGCCCAGAAGACTGTTTTTCTCATTGTGTGTTTTTTAAGCAGAGAAAAATGTGAATTTGTAGAGCAAATCTCTTATATGCTATGTGTAAACATCACTTGTCAATAAATTTTTTAAAAAGCCTGGGGTGAACACATGGCTAAAAATTCTTTTTAAAAAATTCTTTTGATTATTCTGTAACCTCTAAGCCTGGTATGTTTGGTCCCCATCTCTCACTAGTTCAAATAGGTCTCCTTTCTCTGGTTACTTAATGTGAATCTTAGAAAGTTATATCAGGAAGGAATAACAAGGCATTCAAACACACTATTATTGCATTATGGATTCTGTAATTCATGTCCTTGAAGCTACTCTCTCAGCACCATGTAAGCAGGTAAATTAAAAGTGTTACAGAGTCCATTTACCTAAATTGACAGGACTAAGTGGACTATAAACATTAAATTCTTGTCAAATGAAAAAACAAACAAACAAACAAAAAACAAACAAACAAAAAAACACCTATGGCCAAAGAGCTGAGACAAGATTTGATGGCGATGCATCCAGAAGGGAGAGAGAGAAGAATTCTGGGAAGGTCAGGAGTGAGAGATTCACTTCAGAACTCTGAGGAAGACTGTCACATGAACCTTGAGGAAAAGTAACTAAACATTGGAAGACATAGAATAAACAGGTTATATAAGTAATGATCTAGTTGGGAAACAAGCTAAAGCTTATGGCCCAAGCATTCATCAATAAATAATTAGTCTCAGAGTCATTATTTTGGGGAACAGAGAGAACAAGTCAAAAAGCCTGCAGTTACAGACTTCCTATAGCATCGTTTTGATATTGTTAGTCCTTTGTTTTATTTTTTTATTTTTTATTTTTGGTTCTTTTTTGGGAGCTGGGACTGAACCAAAGGCCTTATGCCCCTAGGCAAGCGCCTACCACTGAGCTAAATCCCCAACCCCTTGTTCCTTGTTTTATTAAAGAGAGATGCATCCCAGGTTCCAGCCACCCCTTCCTTACCACCTTGTTCTATTGTTTTCACCATGGTTATTATCTACATCAATCTAGTTCAGTTTCTGTGCAACTTCTTGTTACATTGTCAGTTCCTGGGAGTAGAACCAGCACCTCCATAAACATAGAATGAATGAGCAGATCCTCAAGTGTAAAGAAAGAAATTCCAATGTTTCCTTTTTCTCAGATTGACTAAATTGCATGGACTGATCCCAACTGTATTTTTCCAGGTTTTTTAGCTCCCTCCCTTAAGTACCTACTCTATCATAGCCTTCCAAAGAGGAGGACCACCTCACCACCACCACAGTTTCTTATTGAGTGCCTCCATGCCTGATGGCTTCTTCTCCTCTAACTATCTACTACCCTTTATGTCCTACAAGGCCTGTTGATGGCTTCCCTTGATGAAACCACCACCACTGCTCTGTGCATGATCCTGGACATGAAGCTCTGCATGTCCATGGCATATTGTTATCTCATGTGCTATAGTCTGCCTGATACATATCCTTTTGTTTCTTACATTTTATTTTAAAATTTCTAAATTCATGCCTTGTTATACTGTATGTGTTTGTGTATATGTGTGTATGGTGACTGTCAATGAGGATGTCTTGCATAGACTCATATATATGAACATGCATTCCCCAAGTTATGGCACTGTTTGGGGAGGCTTTGAGGTGTGGCCTTGTTGGAGGAAGTACACCACTGTAGGTCAGTTTTAAGAGTTAAAGAATCTTACCATTTCTAGTTCGCTTTCCTTGATTCATACTTGCCATCTGCTGCCATTCTGTCCCACCATCATGGACTCTAATCTTCTGAAATCATATAAATATATTTTCCCATATGTTGCTTTGGTGTGATGGGTAGTCTTAGTTGCCAACTTGACTACATCTGGAATTAACTGAAACTCCAAAATGGGGGACACATCTGTCAAAAATTTCTGCTGTATTTTAACTAGAAAGTTTCACTTCTAATCCAGATCTTTGATGTAAGGAGACATACCTTTAATCCAGATCTTTTGAGCTGGGGAAACTCATCTCTAACATGAACCATTCCTTCGTCTGGAAGCCTTTATAAAGGTGTAGAAGAAGGAAGCTTTTGCTCCGGTGAGTACTTAAGACGAGCTGAGATACCTTGCCTCATGGATTGAAGAACTACTGGATTCTTGGACTCTCCATTCATAGGTAGTGATTGTTGGATTAGCAATAATTGCATGCAGCAACAAAGTTGGTAACACTGTACATAAGACTTTTGAGAGTCTATGGAAAAATAAGGAAAATTGTGAGGTTTGTTGATTGCCCCTAGCATCTCTGAATAAATTAACAAAGGAAAAAATTAACTTTGTAATAAAATCAACTAACTTCTACCATCTCAGAATATGGTAAGGGACAATAAGTTAGTGATTGTGGGAGTTTGAATGAATATGGCCCCAAAGCTATTACTAGATATGGCCTTCTTGGAGTAGGTGTGGCTTTGTTAGAGAAGTTATATCACTGGAGAGTAGGATTTGAAGTCTCAGAAGCTGAAGCCTGGTCAGTGTATCACTGTCACTTCCTGATGCCTGTGTATCTAGATGTAGAACTCTCAGCTACCTCTTCAGCACCAAATCTGCCTATGTGCCAGCATGATTCCTGCCATGATGATAATGGACTAAACCTCTGAACTGTAAGCCAGCCCCAAATAAATGTTTTCATTTATAAGACCTGCCTTGTTCATGTCTCTTCATAGCAAGAAACCCATAAGACAGTGATTGAAACTGATCAACCCCAGCTGCACACAAACAGTCTAAAGCATCGGTTCTCAACTTTCCTAATTCTATGACCCTTTAATACAGTTCTTCATGTTGTGGTGACCCCCCAACCATAAAATTATTTTTTGTTGCTACTTCATAACTGTAATATTGCTATGGTAATGGATTATAATGCAAGGGTCTGTGTTTTCCAGTGATCTTAGATGATCCCCTATAGAAGGGTCATCTGATATGCAACCTACCCATTGGCAACCACTGGTCTAAAGGTTTCTAAGTGTGCCCTGGAAGAAAATCTTCTCTCCAGCAGCCACAGAGCTCAAGTTACAGAAAGTCAAATCGAATCCCTCATTACAAGGTTGGCTGAATTACAGCAAAAATTTTAAGTCTCAGCCTGGAGGGAATCAATGGTTAAAGTCAGTGCATTAATTACTAAAGAGTAAGATCCTATAACTTGGGGTGGAAATGTATGGGAAGAACCTATTGAAGCTGAGAACTCTGATTCTGAAGGGTTTTTCTCACCTGAAGAATTAATCTCTCTATCCACAACAGATGGACTTACATCCCCCACACCATATAATATTGCCCTTTTCACCTCTGACAGAGTAAATTAACTATCCACTATCTGCCAAACCAGCAGTGACTTTCTCTGAAGAAGGTGCTAGGCAAGACAATACTGATATCCCCCCAGGGCCCAGCAGTATTCATTTCTACACTTATAGCCAGACTTAGGGCAAAGCAGACTCCTAGACAGAGACAAAAAGTGTACTCTACAAGGAGGTGCTCTACACTATTAAAGAGTTTAATGAGTTTGCTAATTTGTTCAAGCAGAAGTCTGGGAAATCTATGTGGGAATGGATTTAAGGGTGTGGGATAATGGTGGAAGAAATATAAAATTGGATCAGGCTGAGTTTTTTGATGTGGGCCATCTGAGGGAGATTCTGTGTTTAATATATCAACTCACACAATTTTTTGAAAAGGTGTCACAAGTTTGCTTGAATGGTTGGCTGAAGCATTTGTCTTAAGCTGGCATATTAAAAAAGGAGTTGGAGATGCCTGATATTGCTTGGCTTAGTGTAGATGAAGGGATTTTAAGGCTAAAGACAATTACAATGCTAGAGTAGGTACACTGTATAAAAATCTAATCCTCCACAATCAGAAAGCCCAAATTGCATGCCCTTCACTAATCTTATAGGACACAAAATGTTGCGAGGGACACCAACACACTTGAAGAGTTTGTTGTCTTCCTTTTTCTTGTGACAGATGTGAGGGATGGAGACTCTGTTGCTCAGGTGATGGATTAAAGTCCTTGAGTTTAATTAGTCTCTAGGGTAGAAGGGCCAGGTGGCAGCCTTTGAATTGTCAATGGCAATGTGATTGTCCCATGGTAATAGACAGTACAGACAAAGCAATGTCTATAGCCTCTTGTTGATTGCATCAAGATCGATCTCTCATGAGTTCTTCGGGGGGGTCGCATCATCCCGAGACTTGAGTGAGGCTTTCCCCGCTCTGGGGATCTTTCAGTGTACTTAGAAGTTGGCAGAATTCTCACATTGGTCCCCTAACCTGTGGAGTGAGAGCTATTGTGGCTGGAAAAGCTAAATGAACACCTTTAGAGTTGCCTCTGCCAAGGAAAATAGTGAACAAAAACCAGTATCATGTCCCTGGAGTAATGGCAAAAATTGGTACCACCATACTTGAAAGATGCAGGGTTGGTGATTCCCAACACATCTCCCTTTAACTCCCCTATCTGGCCATTGCAGAAGAGAGATGGATCACGGAGAATGACAATTGACTATCAAAAACTCAATTAGGTAGTGACTATGATTGCAGCTGCTGTACCAGATGTAGTGTTCTTACTTGAGCAAATTAACACATCCTTTGGTTATGAAGCTATTGATCTAGAAAACACCCTTTTCTTGGTACCTGTCCAAAAGGATCACCAGAATCAATTTGCTTTCAAATGATAAAGCCAGGAGTATACTCTTACACTTTTACCCCAAGGACACAACTCTCCAACTCAATGTCATAATTTAGAAAAGATTCCAACCCTGTCTTTTCTAAAAAATATCACACTGGTGTGCTGTATTGATGGCATTATACTGATTGGACCAACTGAGAAGGAGGTAGTAACTATTTTGCACTAATTGGTAACACATATGTATGTGCAGTAGAGGACGAGAAATAAATCTAACCAAAATCTGAAGGCCTTATACCTCAGTGAAATTCTTAGCAGTCCCAGTGGTATGGGGTATTTCTTATAAGGTCAAGGATAAGTTATTGCACCTGGCCTTTCCCACCACCAAGAAAGAAGCACAACATTTAGTGGGACTATTTATATTCTAGAGACAGCACATTCTTCATTTGTGTGTATTACTCAGACCTATACACCAATTGACTCAGATATCTGGTAGCTTTGTGTAGGCTACACTGCCACTTGAAACATATGATCTGTCCGACCTCATGACACTTGAGGTTGAAGTGGCAGATAGGTATATTGCTTGGAGCTTTTGGTGACTGCCTATAGGCTAATCATTAAACAGAGCTTTGGGATTTTGGAGCAAAGTTCCACCATCATCTGCAGATAACTATTTTTCCCCTTTGAAAGGTATTTGGTTTGCTATTCAGCTTACTGGAAACTGACTAATTAGCAATGGGCCACCAAGTTACCGTGTGACCTGAACTGTCCATCATGAGTTGGGTGCTATCTGATCCACCAACTCATAAAATAGGACATGCACAGCAGCAATCTATTAACAAGTGGAAATGGTACATACGTGACTGAGCCTAAGCAAGTCCTAAAGACACAGCAAGTTTCACGAAGAAGTTGCTCAAATGGCTATGGTTTCTACTCCTGTGACAATGCTGTCTGATGACAGTTGTATACAGATAGCCTCATGGTGTGCCTGCTATAATCAGTTGACTGAGGAATAGAAAACCAGGGCCTAGTTTACTGATGCTTCTGCACATTATTCAGGCACAACCCAGAAGTGAACAGCTGCAGCATTACATACCCTTTGTGGGACAACCCAGAAAAACACCAGTGAACACAGTCTTCACAGTGGGCAGAACTCTGGGCAGTACACATGGTATTACAGTTTGTTTGGAAGGATAAATGGCCATATGTGGAACTGTTTATTGATTAGCGGGTTGTAGCCCATGAACTGGCTGGTGGTCAAGGATTTGGAAAGAGAATGATTGAAAGTTGGTGAAAAAAAGACATCTGGTGAAGAAACATGTGGATAGATCCCCCAAACTTGTAAAGGATGCAAACATACTTCTGTTCTATGTAAGTTCCTCCAAAGGTGACTTCAGCCGACGAGTTAAAAAATCAAGTAGATATGATGATCCATTTTGTGGACATTCAGCCCCCTTTGCCAGCCATTTTTGCCATTATCCAGTGGGCCTATAGCAAAGTATCATGTTGACAGAGGTGGGGTTATGCATGGGCTTTACAACATGGACTTCCACTCACCAATGCTGACCTGGGTACAGCTACTGCTGAGTGCTGGATCTACCAACATCAGAGACTAAAATTGGGCCAGAGATATTCACCATTGCCCAGGGTGACCAGCCAGAAACTTGGAGGCAGGTTGACTACTTCCTCCATAGAAAGAACAATTCTTTGTCCTTATTTGAGTAGATACTTATTCTTGTTATGGATTTACCTTTCCTACACATAATGCTTCTATCATCATCTTGGAACATACAGAATGCTTTATCCACTGTCTTTATAGTCCACAAAGTATTGTTTCTGACCAAGGAACTCACTTCACAGTCAAAGAAGTGTGACAGTGGACTCAAGATCGTGGAGTCCACTGGTCTTACCATGTTTCTCACCTTCCTAAAGCAGCTGGACAGATGGAATGGCCCTTTGAAGACACAGTTACAGTACCAATTTGGTGGCAGCAGCCCGGGGATAGGCTTCTCTAGAATGTCGGTATATGGTTTGAATCACTGTCCAATAAGTGGGGTTTCTCCCATAGCCAGGATCCATTTGTCCAGGAATCAAAGGGTAGAATAAGACTAGTTCCATTCGATATCACCTCTATTGATCCACTAGGAAAAAAATTTACTTCCTGTTACTGCCACATTTCCTTCTCCTGGCTTAGAGAATTTGGTTCCAGAGGAGAGAGAACTCATGCCAAGAACCAGAACAAACATCCCAATGAACTAGAAGCTGATACTTTCCCCACTGGCCACTTTGTGCTTCTGATACCCTTAAGCCAACAGGCTAAGAAAAGAATAAGAGTGTTAGAAGGGGATGATTGATTCAAATTACTATGGGGAAGTTGGATTGTTTCTCGACTGTGGAGGTAAGAACATTTATGTCTGGAGTACAGGAGATCCTTTAGGGCATTTCTAGGTGCTACCATGTCTTATGATTAAAGTCAATGGGAAATATGAACACCTTAATCCTGGCAGGATGACAAAGGGCACAGACCCTTCAATAATGAATGTATGGGTAGCTAGCTCCTCCAGGAGAAGAAACAAGATTTGCTGAGGTGTTTGCTGATGGTGGGGGAAGTAGAGAATGGGTAGTACAGGAAAGGAGTTATAAATACGAGCCAAGACCACATGGCCCACTGCAGAAATATAGATGATAATTGACAGGAATACTTCTGTTATATTTTCTTAGGAATGTGTTTGCATAGATATTTGTGTTTTCTTTTTCTTTTTTTTTTAAATATTTTTTGTTTACATTTCAAATGTTATTCCCTTTCCCAGTTTCCTGTCCACAAGCCCCCTATCCCCTCCCTCTGCTTCTTCTATAAGGGTGTTCTCCTCCCCATCTACTCTCCCCTCCTGACCCCAGCCAACATTCCCCTACACTGGAGGTCCAACCTTGACAGGACCAAAAGCATCTCCTTCCTTTGGTGCCCAACAAGGTCATCCTCTGCTACACATGTAGCTGGAGCCATGGGTCAGTCCATGTATAGATCTTTTCCCAATCTGTTGGTTGCAGTTTTGTCCTAATGACAGTGTCCTTTGCCTTCAGATGCTTTGCAGTTTTATGAAGTCCCATTTGTCTATTCTTGATCTTAGAGCATAAGCCATTGGTGTTTTGTTTAGGAAATTTTTTCCAGTGCCCATGTGTTCCAAACTGCTTCCCTAGTTTTTCTTCTATTAGTTTGAATGTATCTGGTTTGATGTGAAGGTCCTTGATCCACTTGGATTTAAGCTTTTACAGGGCTATAAGAATGGATCAGTTAACATTCTTCTACATGCTGACCTCCAGTTGAACCAGCACCATTTGTTGAAAATGCTATCTTTTTTCCATTGGATGGTTTTAGCTCCTTTGTCAAAGATCAAGTGACCATAGGTGTGTGGGTTCATTTCTGGGTCTTCAATTCTATTCCACTGATTGACTTTCCTGTCTCTGTACCAATTCCATACAGTTTTTAACACTATTGCTCTATAATACTGCTTGAGGTCAGGGATGATGATTTCTACAGAATTTCTTTTGTTGATGAGTACAGTTTTTGCTTTCTTGAGTTTTTTGTTATTCCAAAAGAATTTGCAAATTGCTTTTTCTAACTCTATGAAGTGAGTTGGAATTTTGATGGAATTTGCATTGAATCAGTAGATTGCTTTTGACAAAACGGCCATTTTTACTATATTAATCCTGCTAATCCATGAGCATGGGAGGTCGTTCAATCTTCTGAGATCGTCTTCAATTTCTTTCTTCAAAGACTTGAAGTTCTTGTCATACAGATCTTTCACTTGCTTAGTTAGAGTCACACAGAGGTATTTTATGTTATTTGCTACTATTGTGAAGAGTGTCATTTCCCTAATTTCCTTCTCAGCCTGTTTATCCTTTGAGTAGGGGAAGGCTACTGATTTGTTTGAGTTAATTTTTTACCAAGTCACTTTGCTGAAGTTGCTTATCAGGCTTAGTAATTCTGTGGTGGAACTTTTGGAGTCACTTAAGGATTCTATCATATCATTTGCAAATAGTGTTATTTTGACTTCTTTCTTTCAAATTTGAATCCCTTTGACCTCCTTTCTGTTTTTCTAGAGCTGTCTGATTGCTCTAGCTAGGATTTCAAGTACTATATTGAATAGGTAGGAAGAGAGTAGGCAGCCTTGTCTAGTCCCTGATTTTAGTGGGATTGCTTCAAGTTTCTCTCCATTTAGTTTGATGTTGGCTACTAGTTTGATATATATTGCTTTTACTATGTTTAGGTGTAGGCCTTGAAATTCTGATCTTTCCAGGACTTTCATCATGAAGGGGTGTTAAATTTTGTCAAATGCTTTCTCAGCATCTGATGAAATGATAGTGTGTTTTTTTGTTCTTTGAGTTTGTTTATATAGTGGATTACGTTGATGAATTTCCATATATTAAACCAGTCCTGCATCCTTGGAATAAAGCCTACTTGATCATGATGGATGATCTTTTTGATGTGTTCTTAGAATCGGTTTGTGAGAATTTTATTGAGTATTTTTATGTCGATATTCATAAGGGGAATTGGTCTGAAGTTCTCTTCCTTTGTTGGGTCTTTTGTGTTTAGGTATAAGAGTAATTGTGGCTTCATAGAAGGAATTTGGTAGTGTTCAATCTGTTTCTATTTTGTGGAATAGTTTGGACAGTGTTGGTATGAGGTCTTTTATGAAGGTCTGAGAGAATTCTGCACTTATCCCATCTGGACCTGGGCTCTTTTTGTTTGGGAGACTTTTAATAACAGCTTCAATTTCTTAGGAGTTATGTGCTTGTTTAAATGTTTTTTCTGATCCTGATTTAACTTTGGAACCTGGTACTTGTCCGGAAAATTGTCCTTTTCCTCCAGATTTTCCAGTTTCGTTGAATATAGGCCTTTGTAGTAGGATCTGATGATTTTTTGAATTTCCTCTGATTCTGTTGTTATGCCTCCCTTTTCATTTCTGATTTTGTTAATTTGGATACACTCTCTGTGTCCTCTGGTTAGTCTGCTTATCTATCTTGTTGATTTTCTCAAAGAACCAGCTTTTGGTTCTGTTGATTCTTTGTATAGTCCTTTTTGTTTCTACTTGGTTGATTTCAGCTCTGAGTTTGATTATTTCCTGCCTTCTACTCCTCCTGGGTGTATTTGTTTCTTTTTGTTCTAGAACTTTAAGGTGTGCTGTCAAGCTGCTGCAATTTGCTCCCTCTTGTTTCTTTTGCAGGCACTCAGAGCTTTGAGTTTTCCTCTTAGCACAACTTTCATTGTGTACCATAAATTTGGATATGTTGTGCTTTCATTTTCATTGAGTTCTAAAAAGTCTTTAATTTCTTTATTACTTCCTTGACCAAGTTATAATTGAGTACAGCATTGTTCAACTTCCATGTATACATGGGCTTTCTGTCCTTTTTATAGTTATTGAAGATCAACCTTAGTCCATGGTGATCTGGTAGGATGCATGGGATTATTTCAGTCTTCTTGTATGTGTTGAGACCTGTTTTGTGACCAATTATATGGTCAATTTTGGAGAAGGGACTGTGAGGTGCTCAGAAGAAGGTATATTCTTTTATTTTAGGAAGAAATGTTCTATAAATATCTATTAAGTCCGTTTGGTTCATATCTTCTGTTAGTTTCTCTATTCCTCTTTTTAATTTCTGTTTCCATGATCTGTCCATTTCTGAGAGTGACATGTTGAAATCTCCCACTATTATTGTGTGAGGTGCAATTTGTGCTTTGGGTTTTAGTAAGGTTTCTTTTTTGAATGTAGGTGGCCTTGTATTTAGAGCATAGATATTTAGGATTGAGAGTTGATCTTGGTGGATTTTTTTCCTTTGATGAGTATGAAGTGTTCTTCCTTATCTTTTTTGATAACTTTTGGTTGAATGTCAGTTTTATTTGATATTTTAATGGCTATTCCAACCTGTTTCTTCAGACCATTTGCTTGGAAAGTTGTTTTCCAGCCTTTTGTTCTTAGATAGTGTATGTCTTTGTCTCTGAGGTGGGTTTCCTGTATGCAGCAAATGTTGGGTCCTCGTTACATATCCAGTCTGTTAGTCTATGTCTTTTTATTGGGGAGTTGAGTCCATTGATATTAAGAGTTATTAAGGAATAGTAATTGTTGTTTCTTGTTATTTTTGTTGTTAGAGATGGAATTATGTTTGTGTGTTGCTCTTCTTTTGGTTATGTTACAAGATTACTTTCTTGCTTTTTCTAGGGTGTTCTCCATGCCAGCTTTCCTCAACTGCAGTGGATAGTCACGCACCCATATACATGTGGACATCATGGACCTAGTGTGTTGTGTAAAAAAGGACATAAAGTTGGGTAGGAAAATGTTGGGAGGATATGGAGTATATATGACCATATGTCATTGTATGCATGCATGAAATTTTCAATAATAGACATTATAATAACAAAAGTGATGAGAAGTGCTTGATTTCCCTCTTTGCCTCCCTCCACCACCCCAAGGACATAGTATTCTATGTATGCTCTTAAGTGCCTCACAGTTTTCATTTAATGACATACCCTAAATATCTCACATTGGAATCTAGGGGATGTGTAGGCACTGCATTTGAACTTGCCTTTCTGTAGTAGCCTTCTTTAATAACTCTTCTGCACCATCCAATGTTTAACTATGAGAATGCACCTAAATAGATTTATAAATATCAATAAAGACCACACAACTCACATATTTATATGGGTCTTATTACTACCTGCAGAATGAATGGGGCAAACACATGTTTTATAGGATGTTAAATAATTATAGAAAATCTATAGAACATCATTTTGCACCAAACTATATAGCAGTAATGGATATGTATACAGGGAATTATTTTCTTAATATATTAAATGAAAATCTATTTCTTATAAAAGTACATTAAAAGTTAAACTTTGTTGTCAATTTTAGTCTGCAATTGTATGTGGAATAGTAAACTAACAAAAAAAACCCTATTTTAGGATAGTAAATTTATTCACAGTCATACAGGACTTGTGTGAATGTTTTGGAAACAGGAGCAACATATTTTCATGGGCCACAGCAACCTGGTTTAAGCAACAAATAAAGTTTAACGGAGGAAAAAAGTTAATTTTTTTTTTACTCTCATCTTTGATTGACAAACAAAAGCCCAGATTCTCCATCAAATGAATCTAATTAATCCTAGATTTGGAGATCCAAATTTTTCAAATGGAAGGGAGCAGTGTATATGCATCCACAGACTGTAGCGAAGTTGTGATACAAACATTAGCCTTTGTAAAATGAACCAAGAGGTTGTATGTAAGCAGATCCTTCTTGTTCACAAGTCTTTTAGATTACTGCCAATCCCACCTGCACACTGAGAAATTATATCCCAGTGTGCAGGGAAGAAAAATATAAGGGACAACTTACAATAAATGAGGTGCCAGGAGCAACAACCAGTTCAAATATTTGTTAGGCAACTATCATTTTTTTTTCCAAGCTAAAACTGGGTTTGGAGAGTATAATCTGTAATAGCCTCCATTTTCCAATGAGTCAGCCAGGGAGATGGTCAGAGATGAACCTACCACAACCCACCTGAATGGGGCTCATGTAACATACATTGGGAAGAGTTAAGGCTCAAAGACAGAATGTGTGATTTTTCTGTATGACTCTTTCTCCTAGTCTCTAAAATTATCTCATTTAAAAATCAGTCATGGCTCCAGTTAGCAGAGCAGGTAGGTTGCTGCTGATACACTTGAACTGTTGTATCCATTTCTTGTTCTGGAACTCTCCGTATTCTTGTCTGTTGCCATAATGAAATCTGCTACATACGCCTGCTAACATGACCTATTCCACTGTGGAGCCTTGTCCTTCCTTTATGATCCAATGTTCCCTCTGAAACCAGGAGCCAAAATAAACCTGTCATCTCTTAAAAAAAATCAGTCAGTCGTGGATTTCTTTTTCTGTATGTGTGTGAGCTTGCACATTCATATGGGTGACCATAGAGGCAAGAAGGTGACAGATCCTCTTGAGAGATCAGACGCCCTGGGGCTGGAAATACAGGTGACAGTCATCCACCTGGTGTGGAGGTTGGGAACAAACTCCAGACCTCTGAAAGAGCACCAGACCCTTAACAAGGAAACATCCCTTCAGCCCACAGGTATACCTTTTAAATGTAATTACTAATGCTCCTATTTCACTTGTGATCTGGGAGTTGTTTTTTGATAAATGATTTTCTGCGTGTCCTTTGAAAATAAGTTCGTTCACTTTCCCAGTTCACAGGACAATCAAGATGATTCCTTCTCATTTTTCTTGTGCAAACTTTCCCTGTGAACAAAATTTATTCACTGCAAAGGGGGTGACTTATTTTGTATCGAGTTTTAATTATTAGTTGTGCAGGAAGAGCATTTTGGAGTCACACTATATATAATAGTTTCCTGGGAAGATGTAAATAGGCATCTACTCACAGCAGAGAGTGCCCACAGCTGGGAAGAGGAATGATTTCACTCATGTCTAGCTTAGTAAACTGATGAATATATTAACTGTAGTTACTGTGGTAGAGGTTAAAGTAGTTGGTAGTGCAGTGACCCTTTAATACAGCTCCTCATGTTGTGGTGATCCCCAACCATAAAATTATTTTTGTTGATACTTTGTAACTATAAGCTTGCTACTGTTATGAACTGTAATGTAAATATCTAGTATGCAGGATATCTGATATGTAACCCTTAGAGTTTGATTGCCACAACCCCACAAACTGAGAACCACAGGGTTAGAGGTTGTTACTTACAGGAATGTGACTGTGTGGATGGAGTACCCCCTTCACACTCTGTACCTACTCTCTGGTAACTTGAAAACCATCTATTGCAGGGACAGAATTAAGACCATTTGGTAGAGGGGCAGAGGAGGGAGGGTTATAATCTCAGGAGAGGTTCTAAAGATCCTCTTCATTCTTTCCTCCTATCAGGGAATGCCAAGAAGCTGGAGCTTCTAAGGGTTTCTTGCTGGTAGGTCTAGTATCTGTGATCAAGATGATAGTGGGGCAGTTATGATGGTGTTCCACACAGTTGCTCTCTTAACCTTGTGTACTATCACAGGGAATTTCCTCCTAAGTTCCTCATTAGTGTTCTTTCTAAATATTAGTTATTAACAATCTATTAACTAATCAGTATTTCTGAAAGGGCTATTATGTGACAAATCATGTTCAACTTGCAAAAGCATATTTGTTCATATAAATATTAGTTACTTTCCTGTTGCTTTGATAAACACCATGACCAAGTATACTAGTCAGAGTTTTCTACAGTAACAGAACAAGAATATCTCTCTCTCTCTCTCTCTCTCTCTCTTGTTTGTTTTTGTTCTATTTTGTTTGTTTGATTTTTATTTGTCTTTTTTCTAAGGAGAGAGAGAAAGAAGGCATGGAGTCAGGAATGGAGTCAGATTATGAGGAGGATATAATTTTATCAGAACGTATTGTATGAAAAAATATTTTCAATTTAAAAATGAGTCAATGTTATAGTATAAATAATTAATTAAATGGGAGAGTGAGAAATGAAAAGAAGACTAAATAATGTAGAAAAGAGAGGAAAATGCCTGGGATAAAGTTATGGGAAATGATAAAAAAATAAAAACAAAACAAATACAGAGCAAGACAAACAATTAGGAAAAACAGTAAAGAATTATTCCTTGCTGAGGATGGGAATACTTTGCTTCCCCTCCCCCACCCCAGGTTTGCCATTTGAAAAGAGAGCAGAGGTATTGAGTTCTTTTCTCTGTAGAGGCCAAACAGGACAGACCAGAAAGGGCTGTTTGGAGGCTGGGCCCCACCCTGCCTTTTCCTCTGGAAAGAGATAGCAACTCTGGCTGCTGCTGGTTTGAATTCCTGCTAGCATTCTTCCTACGCTAGTTTAGCAATGCAGTGAGTATGGGGCTGATCATGACGACTGTCCTGTCAGCTGGAACCATGGACTGCCCAGTTGGATAATCCCTGTACCCACACGGGACTAGGAAATATCCTTCAGCAGTTGAATTTCCAGCAAATGTCTGTGGATCTCTGGAAGTGAACAGTCAAACTAAAGTAATCTGCACTTTACAGAGGTGTAGGCCCTGAGGGATCCTGCTTATATAGGTGTTGCTAGGCTCTGTCCCTGCCTATACCCCTACCACAGACTTTATCTTTCTTCCAGGAAATAGACCACAGTTCCTTCTTGAGGATGACCTGCCCTTTCCCACCATGTAGACCTAAGTCACTAGGTCAGCATCCTAGTCACAGCCAGTTTTTAGGGCCACAGTGATCTTGGGTTCGTTCCTTTGTATCTTCTTGATCAATGATCTCCCATATTATTATTATTATTATTATTATTATTATTATTATTATTATTATTAATTATTTTATTTATTTGCATTTCAAATGTTATCCCTATTCCTGATTCCACTTCCATGTGCCCCCACCCCCACTCCCCTTCACCTCTAATAGGGTGCTCCCCGACTTACTCACCCACTCCCGTGTCACCCCTCTAGCATACACTTTCTCTGGGACATCAATCATCTGCAGGGTCAAATACATCCCCTCCCACTGAGGCCAGACAAGGCAGACCTCTGCTACATATGTAGTGAGGGCCATGAACCACCCCATGAATGCTCGTTGGTTGGTTACTTAGTCTCTGGGATTTCTTAGGGGTCCGATTAGTTGATACTGTTGGTCTTCCTATGGGGTTGCAATCTCCTTCAGTTCCTTCAGTCCTTCCCCTAACTCTCCCATAGTGGTCCCCATGCTCAGTCTAATGGGTGTCTGTAAGTATCTGCATCTGTCTCAGTCGGGTGTTGGTAGAGCCTCTCAGAGTACAGCCATGTCAGGCTCCTGTCTGAGCACAACATTGCATTAGCAACAGTGTTGGGTTTTGTATTTGTGCATGAAATGGTTGGTTGTAAATCTCTGGGTGGCCTTTTCTTTCATTTCTCTGCTACATTTTTGTGCCCCATTTTCTTTAGACAGGAAAAATTCTGGGTCAAAAATGTTGGGATGAGTGGATGACCCCCATCCCTCAGTTGAGGGCCATGTCTATCTATTAGAGATGGTCTCTTCAGGTCCCCTCAGCCGAGTGTTGAGAATTTCGGCTAAGGTCATCTCCAATGGGTCCTGGGAACCTTTCTTATTACTGGTATCTGGGACTTTCTAGAGGTTTCTCTTGCCCAACCCCCAATCTAACACTGCTGCATATTTTTATTCATTCTCCTTGCCCTCTGGCCTTCTTGCCCATCTTCCCCATACATGATCCTTCTCCCCCTTTCCCTCTCCCTCCCCTCTTCCACCCAGGTTCCTTTCTCTCTTTGTCTCCTGTCATTGTTTTGTTTCCCACTTCTAAGTGGGATTGAAGCATCCTCACTTCTGTTAAACTTCATGTGGTCTGTGAGTTGTATCATGGGTATTCTGAACTTTTTGACTAAAGTCCACTTATCAGTAAGTACATAAAATATATGTCCTTTTGGGTCTGGGTTACCTCTTTCAGGATGATATTTTCTAGTTCAATCCATTTGACTGCAAAATTAATGATCTCCTCATTTTTAATAGTTGAGTAGTAGTACATTATGTAAATGTACCACATTTTCTGTATCCATTCTTCAGTTGAGGGACATATGGGTTGTTTACAGCTCCTGGCTCTTACAAATAAGGCTGTTGTGGACATAGTGAAGCATATGTCCTTGTGATATGGTTGTAGCATCATTGGGTATATGCCCAGGAGTGGTGTAGCTGGATCCTCAAGTAGTACTATGTACAATTTTCTGAGGAACCATCCACTTTATTTCCAGAGTGGTTGTACGAGTTTGTAATCCCACTAGCAATGGAGAAGTCTTCCTCTATCTCTGAATCCTCACCAGCCTCTGCTGTTGCCTGAGTTTTTGATCTTAGCCATTCTGATTCATGAAAGGTGGAATCTCAGTGTTGTTTTGATTTGCATTTCCCTGATGACTAAGGATGTTGAACATTCTTTAAGTGCTTCTTGGCTATTTGATTTCTCAGTTGTGAATTTTGTTTGTCTCTGTAGACCATTTTTTAATTGGGTTATTTGATTTTCTGGAGTCTGACTTCTACAGTTCTTTTTATATTTTGGATATTAGCCCTCTATCAGATGAAGGATTAGGGAAGACCTTTTCCCAATCTGTAGGTTGCTGTTTTGTCCTAATGACAGTGTCCTTTGCCTTACAAAAACTTTTCAGTTTCAAGAGGTCCCATTTGTTATTTTCTTGATCTTATAGCCTGACCATTGGTGATCTGTTCGGGAAATTTTCCCAATGTTTTCAAGGCTATTTCCAACTTTCTCTTTTATTAGACTAAGTGTGTCTGGTTTTATGTCAAGATCCTTGATCCACTTGAACTTGAGCTTTGTACAGGCGATAGATATGTCATCTCCAAAAGTGTGTTTTTTCAGAGCTGTAGACTGTGTAACTGGTAAACCTGTGGTACATTGCCTTTTTCTTCTGCTTAGAGCCCCAAGGAGTGGGATTGTCCCCCATTTCTGTGATTTTTGCACAGATTCCATTCATGATTTTTGTACTTCACCTGAAGCTATTTACTGCTTATAGTTGCACTCCTGCACCTCCTAACACCATTCACCCCACCCTATAGCCATGGTCCTGATGTTCTGCTCTAGACACAGAGATAAAGGAATGTTGGAACCTCTAATCACCTTTCCT
Source organism: Rattus rattus (assembly GCF_011064425.1). Lineage (NCBI taxonomy): Eukaryota > Metazoa > Chordata > Mammalia > Rodentia > Muridae > Rattus > Rattus rattus. The sequence goes on from NC_046172.1 coordinate 28,446,442, forward strand.
CCCATGAGCTCAAAACACCATCTTTTAAAAATATATTTCTTCCCAATGTAGAGGTGGGAAGATAGCCATGGAAGGAAACTGGGCTGTTGGGAAATTATTCAACAAAACATTTTGGACACCTAGAGTATACAAGTAGGGTGCAGAGAGCAGTTTGGATATGTCACCCAGTAGTACAACAGAGGTGAAACTAGCTATCTCTGAATTTCTCATTCAGTAAAATCTTTCAACTTGTCATCATTCCTTGCTTTTCACAGACTCTGAAGTTTCACCAAAGGGTGGGGTTTTTGTTTTTTTTTTAATGCTGGACTACTTTACCAAGCCAAATTTATTTAGCCCAGGCAAAAAATACCAAGGAAGAAACACTCTACAACACATGATTCTCAAGTTGGCAAAACAAAAGAGTAGGGAGACAATGTGCATGAGAAATATACTATTGATTGGGTAGATCTATCTTTATATAATACTTGATGCTCATGTCCTGCAACATTCAGAATTCTTTGTTCCTACTAAACTCCCCTCATGAGAGTTTGACCACACCACAGTGAGTATTAAGGTAACAGAAATTGGACCTTTTTCCCCTGGAGAGGAAGTAACAAGAATGGGAAGAGGTGACAGGTACGAACTAGGAGGTGAATGTGATAGGAGTGTATGATGTGAAATCCCCAAAGAATCAATTCAAATACTATCTTGGAGAAATAAAATTATGTTTTTCATACCTTTTTATATTTTTGGTTCAAGATAAATAACTATTGTGATAAACTTGTATTAAATGGTTTATACTGGGGTTAGAGAGGTCGCTCAGTCCTTAAGAGCACTGAATGCTCTTCAAGATGACCCATCTTCAATTCCCAGCATGGACATGGTAGCTCACACCAACCTGTAGCTCCAGTCCCAGAGAATCTGATACTCCCTCCTGGATTCTGGCTTCCACAGTCACTGCATGCATATGCTATGCAGACAAACATGTAAGTAAAACATCTATATACATATTTTTTAATTTAAAAAGAGGCATATATTGCCAATCCAAATCTCTTTAGGGAAGTTAAAGTTGTCATATCATGTTAAAGCAGAAAGAGTTTAATATGAGAAATTAGTCAAATGAGTATGAAGGTACTGGTTGATTGGTGCTGGTAGCTCTGAGAGTGGTAATGTAGATCATTGTGGAAAATTGAAGTAAAGAAGAACCTGGAAATTTGTGTTAATGACTACAACCAGGTACAAGAATAAGAAACAAACAGTAAAGACAAGACCCCCTCCTCCCTGCAGTCTCTCTATACTCCCCACTCCCATTTTATATCAGACCTACTAAGGAGTGAACAAGTGAAGTAAAACTTATAGACCCAAAGTTCCAAGACCAAGAAAAATATACATACTAGCTTAAACTACACAAAGTCATTGGTTTTTACACTTAGTTGTTATTCATAAATCACAAGGATTGTGTGTAAAATTCCTAGATTTATAGACTGAGTACTTCTAACAGTTAATTTTCACTAATACATGTCTTAAAATGTCTAAACCAAATTGTGAAGAGGATCAATGCAGATGAGATGTGTATCTCCCAAAAATACACCTCAAACTTAATGTTTGTGGCATCTAACCAAGATGTGAGTAGTACACATATCTACAAGTTGTGAGAAGCAAAAGTTGCCTCTAAACATCTCTACATGTCAAGTGAAGGTCAAAATTACCCTAATGAAACTTAAGGGTAGGCCCCCACACTGAGCAGTAGATGACCAACACAAAACAAAATCATTGATATCATTACAGACTTGTCTCAAATCACTTTATTTGGGCAATTTTTCCTAACTAGTCTTTTGTTTATATATTATAGATTCTGCTTTTGCATTTTTATGACTTTTTAGGTGTGCATGTGTGTGTAAGTGTATGTGTTTGTTACACATGTGCATTTAAATTCTGATTTGTTACTGTTTCTCTATTTTCTTTTTTTAAATTATAGAATCTAGACTCGTTTTTTAACTTTTTTCATTGGATATTTTTTATTTACATTTCAAATGTTAATCCCTTTCCCAGTTCCCCCCCCATAAGCCCCCTATCCCCTCCCATCCCCATTTTTCTATAAGGGTGTTCCCCCTCCCCAACCACTGCCTCTTCCTGTCTCTTCACACTGACATTCCCCTATACTGGGGGATCCAGCCTTGTCAGGATCAAGGGATTCTCCTCCCATTGGTGCCCAACAAGGCCATCTGCTGCTACATATGCAGCTGGAGTCATGGGTCTCTCCATGTGTAGTTTTTGGGTAGTGGTTTAGTCCCTGAGAGCTCTAATTGGTTGGTATTGTTGCTCTTATGGGATTGCAAGCCCCTTCAGCTGCTTCAATCCTCTCTCTAACTCCTCCAATGGAGACTCCCATTCTCAGTTTGACAGTTGGCTGCTATCATTCACTTCTGTATTTGTCATGCTCTGGCTGAGCCTCTCAGGAGACAGCTATATCAAGCTCCTGTCCGCATGAACTTCTTGGCTTCATCAATATTGTCTACCAATATTTATGGGCTGGATCCCCATGTGGGGCAGGCTCTGAATGGCCATTCCTCCAGTCTCCGCTCAAAACATTGTCTCCATATCTCCTCCTATAAATATTTTTGTCCCCCCTTTTAAGAAGGACTGAAGCATCTGCACTTTGGTCATCCTTCTTCTTGAGCTTCATGTGTTCTGTGGATTGTATCTTGGGTAATTAGAGCTTTTGGGCTAATATCCACTTATCAGTGAGTGCATACCATGTGTGTTTTTTGGGATTGGATTACCTCACTCAGGATGATATTTTCTAGTTCCATTCATTTGCCTATGAATTTCATGAAGCCATTGTTTTTGATACCTGAGTAGTACTCGACTGTGTAGATGAACCACATTTTTTATATCCATACCTCTGTTGAAGGACTCCTGGGTTCTTTCCAGCTTCTGGCTATTATAAATAAGGCAGCTATGAACATAGTGGAGCATATGTCTTTATTGTATTTTGGAGCATCTTTTGGTTATATGCCCAGGAGTGGTATAGCAGGGTCCTCTGGTAGTACAATGTACAATTTTCTGAGGAACCTCCAGACTGATTTCCAGAGGGGTCGTACTAGCTTGCAATCCCACCAAAAATGAAGGAGTGTTCCTCTTTCTCCACATCCTCACCAGCATCTGACATCACCTGAAGTTTTGATCTTAGCCATTCTGACTGGTGTGAGGTGGAATCTCAGGGTTGTTTTGATTTGCATTTCCCTGATGACTAAGGATATTGAACATTTCTTTAGGTACTTCTCAGTCATTTGATAGTCCTCAGCTGAGAAGTCTTTGTCTAGCGCTCTACTCCACTTTTTAATAGGGTCATTTGGCTCTTCAGAGTCTAACTTCTTGAGTTCTTCGTATATATTGGATATTAGTCCTCTATCGCAAGTAGGATTGGTAAAGAAAGAGAAAGAATGAATATAGAGTTAGGTTGGTAGAATCTGAGAGGAAATGGAGGGGATTTGTGATTACAATATATTGTATACACTTTTTTGATAAAAATATTAAGCTACTAGAGAATATTAGTCTACCTCCACATGTGAATAGGTGTTGATCAGGTGTTTTAATAATAATAAAGGTAAAATAAGAAATTATACTCCCTTAGCATTGTTAACCAGAATGTTCATTTGACTAGCTCAATATAAAACTTATAACTGGTTTTTAAAACCCTGTCAGCTTCAGTTTGGAAAAGATGATTTCTTGTCTTTGGGAAGAACATTACTAGATTTTTCACTGAAATCTTTAAAACTGCTATTAGAACTAAGTAAAGAATATTCCTGATTCCTACTGTGTCTGTCAGCATTCCTAAGTAGACAGAGAAAACTGGTGAGGGTTCTTTTTTTCTCTTTCAATTGTTCTATATTGTTAATCTTAGTTCTGTTGTGGTTGGAAACCAAAGTTCTAAGATGATTAAGGTGAGAGATCTCTTAAACTTGAATTTTGGGAAACGGTAGATGACATACTCTCATCAATCAGTATTTAGATTTGTTAGTCAAGGAAGCATTTACTACAAATATTTAAAAAGGCTAATTATTTTCTTTTTGCACCCACTATTAGCTTAAGAACTTTTGACATACTTGTGGCTATTGTTTAGTTATGTCTTTTGTAAACTCAAAAGAAAATACAGCAGTAGTTTAAAAAAAAGCACAAAGTTATGTATATTCTCCAAAGTAATTTGGTCAGGTGATCTAATTAATCATATTTCACTTAGATATTTTCAGTTATGGTGGACCATTAATACCACAACATCTGTACCATAGAATCCATGAACAAAGCCAATATGAGTAGACATAAACAGTTTAACTATAGGCAGATCTTTCTTTAGTTCTGTTGTGAAAATAATAGTAACCCAAAGAGATTGGCTCTCCCTTCTCTGGTTCCTTTCTCTCCTTGCCCCATTTTGTAGTTCATGATACACACTCAATGTAGAAAATGTGCACAGTGACGTTAATGGTAGAAAAGAGAACTTAAATACCAAGAAACACTGAGTACATTTCATTCAGTAGTTCCATTTTTAATATTCTTGTCTGTGTGCTTATTTAAAAGCAATGAATCAGAATCAGATCTCAGGTTTGACAGTTGACTTTTTCAGTCAAATATTACACCATGCACATTAGCTCCTACAGTTAAATATTCTGCAAAAGAAAAATGATCATTCCTTACTACTTATTCACTAATGAAAATAATTCCCACCCATAGAAAGTAGCCATTACAGTGGTTGACACATCAACAGCTTTCAGCTGTTGATTTCAGCAAGATTAGTCCTGATTATTCTTACAATTCTCATAGTTATTACTCTTTGAAACATCAGTTTTGACTCTGGAGCAAACTTCATCAACATTCTTAACCTGATTCATTTCACGCGTTACTTTGGGTCATGGTTTCTCATGTACTAGGAACTGGGAAATTCTTCCAAGGAGGATGTATTAACCATTTTCTCATTTCTACTACCCAATACCTGACAATAAGCACCTTGAGGGAGAAAGTTACATTTTAGCTGATAGTTCCTGGTGGAGTCTGCATGGTGGTTGCAGCTCAGCTGCAATACAGACTTGAGAGCACACTTTGTTGTGGTGCTGTGGAACAACAAGCAGACAGACAGGAAGCGAAGCCATGCCAGAAACTTCAGGGCCTATTCCCCCAGAAATCTACTTCTTCTGCCAGCTAGATCTCACCTCCTAAGAATTCCACAGTGCCCACAGATAGTGCCTGTGACGGTTTATATATGCTTGGCCCAGGGAGTGGCACTATTTGGTGTAGCCCTGTTGGGTAGGTGTGTCACTATGGGTGTGGCTTTTAAGACCCTTATTCAAACTTCCTGGAAGTCAGTATTCTGCTAGCACCCTTCAGATGAAGATGCTGGACTCTTAGCTCCTCCTGCACCATGCCTGTCTGGATGCTGCCATGTTTCTGCCTTGATGATACTGGACTGAGCAGTTGAACCTGTGATCCAGCCCAAATTCAATGCTGTTCTTTATAAGACTTGCCTTGGTCATGGTGCCTCTTCACAGCAATAAAACCCTAACTAAGATAGTGCTACTCACTGGATACCAATATATTGAAATACATGGGCATGTAAAAGACATTTGATATTCAGACTGAATCCTTTAACTAACCTTGCCACTATGAGATGCTGATCCTTGTCCTATACATGGTGACAGTCAGTCATACCCCTGATCATTGCCAACTACTCCTTGTGGGTATGGAACATGGTAAGTCTGTCAAAAATCTTAAGAACAGTCCTTTCTAAAGACCTTCTACTGTCTAAAACTTCTATACAGAATGAAGTGACATTGTCTTCTAAGGTCTCTTAAACTTCACCATGTGCTTCCTGAGATCCCTGAAATGGCTAGAATTAGTTATTCAGATGTCTAATCTGGGGAATTTCATTAAAAGTCACCCACCAGAGGAAGCTAGTTGGCTTCTGAAAATTAAAACATCTTTTCATTTGCAACTAAAAACTGGATAACAGCAGGAAATGATGAAATGATGAAATGAAAATAAAATGATTTATAAATTACACACTGTCACTTCAACCTCCTTAATCGTATCCTATATGTGATATAAAAACCACATGCTACTCTATTATTAATAGCGGTATATAGTTAAACAACAAAAAAATGTGTTTCAAAATTAAATTGCTAAGGTGAATATGTTTCACAATTCATAGCATGACTATCTAACAAGCATGAAGCCCTGGATATGACCATTCACCTTACATATAATCCAAGAGTTGTACAAGCAGGAGAGTCAAAAGTTCACAGTTGTTCTTGGAGCCTAGCCTGGGATACACGAGTCCTGACATCCTGCCTTGCAAGGAAAAAAGAAAAAGAAAGAAAAAAGTTGGTAATACAATGAAAATATTTGAAACACCTAAGGACAATTTGCTTTGAAGAAAACATAGTATATGTTATCTATCCTTATGGCCTGCCAAAGTTTTAGAGATTACAGTCTTTTGTTTTTTGTTTTTTGTTTTTTTTCTTTTTTCAATTATGACCTTAAACTCACATTATAATTTAAAGGTGCATTTAGTAGAATATCAACTCACTGTGATTATAATAACAAGAAAATCTATTGTGTCATTTGAATGCTTTACTGAGGGCTATGTTCACTGCTGCAACAAGTTAAACACTGAAGTTCAACAATTAAACATACAGGACAGAAGTACAGTGCTCCCACAACTCTATTGGGATATTTTATAGTCACTAGGCAAGCAGTTTCCCTCCATAGATATTTGCCATGCTTAAGCCCCAAGTCTTCCACTCAAGGAAAAAAATAGCATCAGTTACACTTTAAATTACATGTATTTTATGTATTTTGTGTGAGTATGGGTGTGCCCAAAATAGCATGAGCACAAAAGTTCTCTCCTATTGTGTGAGTCCTGGAATCAGGTTATCAGTGCTGGTGGTAAGTGTCTGGATCAGCTGAGCTACCTCATTGTCCCATCATCAGTTTCTTTGAAGATCCAAGCTAAAGTGACAAAGCTCCATTCTATCCGCATGTGACATGAGAGAAACAGCATTGTGGGTCTGTCTATAATCAAGGGGACCTGGGAAGCATCCTGCTGGGTTGATCAGGCTCCTTCAGGTGTCGAATCTTCATGATGGAAGCCAAAAATAGATGGATTATATGCAGCCAAAATGAACGGTTTCCTTTAACTCAAAGCAGTCTAGAAAAGTCAAAGGGATTACTGTAGTGTCGCGCCCAACCTCGACCGGCAAGGAAGACACGACCAGCGAAGATCTTCTTCAAGCAGTTTTACTCAGGAACCTTGATACAATCTTCTGACCCCGGGAAATCCCTGCACCACACTTAAATAGCTAGCACTAGCCAATCCTTGCAAGCCACGTGGGGACAGCGGATAGGTTGTACTATGCGGAAGCGACCAGGCCAAGCAGGAACAGCCAAATAAGGACTTGTTTTTCACAAGGAGCGGAAGGTGGAAACCGGTGCCATCCCCGGGGCGTGGGACCTTGCAGCTTCCTACACTGTAGATTACATTTTTGTCTCCCTACAACAAAGATTTGTAGCTCTAAGTTCCAGACCTTAGAATCTAAATCTATTTGGAAATAGTATACTAGAATTAGAATTAAAGTTACAATGGAGTAGGGAGGGCTCTTCCTTTACTGTGACTAGTATTTAGAAAAAAACAGAGAGATCATGAGTGGAAACAGGCATGACAGCAGAGCACAGCTTAGATCAAAATGGTCATCTGTAACAAAGGCTGTAAAGGCATGAGAAGGTCTGCCTATAGAGACATTAGGTGACACATGGCCCTACTGACACTTTCACTTTAGACTTCTGAACTTGAAAAGTGAGACGTGATAAATATTTTCTATTGAATGCTACCTGGTATATGGCACTTCATTGAGGCTGCTCTTAGAAAATGAAACAGTAGTCAGATGCCAAAACGAGGAGTGTAAAACAACATTCTAATGCTTCCTGGGCCTCATTTCTCATCGTTGGGTAAAATTGGCCAAAGGATATGTATGGGATCTATGTGAAGGGAAGGAGTTTGACAAATGTATCCTTCAACGATGTTCTTGTTTTCATCCCAAATTCCCTCAAAATGACAGTGTCTTTTTCCTTTTAATACCAGAACATTTTTATTTTAGCCAAAAGGCTGAAAAAAAAAAGAACCAGATAAGGGGAAAGATGCATGGAGCAATGCCAAAAATTTGTCATAATATAAAACATCTTTATCCTCCATGATGCATTGCTCAATTGAAACCAATTGGGGACATATGCACAACATTGTCAACCAAGGAAATTCACCCAAATTGTTGGCATCCAGAGTTTTGATTGGGTCTTGGCTGCATGCTGGCAACAAGGCTAATCTTTACATTCAAACCATACAGTTAACACCTCCAGTCTTCACTGCCTCTGGAGTTTGAAGTTGCTACAGAATATCCCAAACTCCCACGAGAAACCACTATACAAAGTCCAAATCCTCTAATTGAACAACTTACCCTTGTTCAGCAAGATAAAGCATCCATTTAGGGATCAACCCCTGGTAGCTGAGGGTATATACCAGACATTTTGTTATTCTTAATTTTTTTTTTACAACTCAATGCTTTTATTTATTTTTAAATTTTTAATTAACTTATTCACCTTATACCCCAATATCTCCCCAGCTTTTCTCCCAGTAACCCCTCTCACAACTCTCCATTTTCCTTTGCCCTTCTCCTCTGAGAAGGGGAACTCCCCCAACATGTCGCCCCTCCTCCCCCTGCCCCTGCCCATCAGTCACTGCAGGACTAGGTAATCCTGTCTCACTGAGGCCAGACAAGGTGGCTCAGTTAGGGAAACTGGATTCTCAGGCAGTCAATGAACTTAGGGACAGCCCCCGCTCCAATTGTTGGGAGACCTACATGAAGACCAAGCAGCACATCTGCTACATATGTGCAGAGGGGTCCCTAGATCAGTGTCTGGGAGGCCCGAAGGGTCCAGGATAATTGACTCTGTTGGTCTTCCTGTGGAGTCCTTATCCACTTCTAGTCCATCAATCCTTCCCCAGACTCTTCCTCAAAATTCCACCAGCCCCATCTAATGTTTGGCTGTGAATCTCTGCATCTGTTTCTATCAGCTACTGGGTAGAGCCTCTCAGAGTATAGCTATGCTAGGATCCTCTCTGCAAACATAATAAGAGTATCTTTAATAGTGTTAGGGATTGGTTCTTGACTGTGGGATGGGCCTCAATTTGAGCCAGACATTGGTCGGCATTCCCACCTTCTCTGCTCTGTCTTTGTCCTTGCACATATTTCAGGCAGGTCACATTTTGACAAGGTTTTATGGGTGGGTTGCAGTCCTATCCCTCCATTGGGATTCTTGCCTGGCTACAGGAAGTGGCCACTTCAGGATCCATATTCCCCATAGGAGTTTGATGTACAGTCACTCCCCATAGACACCATGGGGCCTCCCCGGCCCCGTTTTCTATCCCAAGTATCTGCACAGCCTCCAGATGCCATGCTCTAAGCCCACCCACCACTGACTTTCTTTTTATCTCTACTGCTTTTCCTACAGCCGATTCGCTGCCTCCTCTCTCCTCCATTTCCCATCCCCCCTCCCACGGAGTTCCCTCCCTCCATTGACCTCTGATATCTACTTTATTTCTTCTTCTGAGAAAGACTGAATGAGCCTCCCATGGACCCTCCATGCAATTTGGGTTCTTTGGGTCTGTTGATTATATTGCACATATCATGGCACTTTTATTTTATGGCTAATATCTACTTATCAGTGAGAATAAACCATGCATGTCCTTTTGGAACCTCACTGAGGATGATATTCACAAGTTCCATCCACTTGCCTGCAAACTTCGGATGTCTTTGTTTTTAATAGCTGACTTTATTCTATTATATAAATGAACCACATTTTCTTTATCCATCCCTCAGCTGAGGGATATCTAGATTATGTCCAGTTTCTGGCTATTAGGAATAAGGCTTCCATGAACATAATGGAACAAGTGTCCTCGTGGGAATGGTGGAGCAATTTGGGGGTATATGCCCAGGAGTGGTATAGCTGGGTCTTGTGGTTGAACTATTTCCAATTTTCGGAGAAACTCCCAAATTGATTTCCAGAGTGGTTGTGTAAGTTTTCACTCCACCAGTGCTGGAGGAATGTTCCCCTTGATGAACGTCCTCGTCAGCATGAGCTGCTATTTGATGTTTTGACTAGCTATTCTGCTGGGTGTAAAATGCTATCTCAGAGTTGTTTTGATTTACATTTCCCTGACGATTAAGAACTTTGAATATTTCTTTGCGTGTTTCTTGGCCATTCAAGATTCCTTTGTTGAGAATTCTGTTTAGCACTGTACTCCGTTTTTAATTGTTTTTTTGTGTGTGTTATTGGTGTCTAGGTTTTATATATATATGTATGCCTTCTGTCAGATGTAGGTTGGTGAAGATCTTTTTCCCAATTTGAAGGCTGGTGTTTTGGTGTTTTGTTCTATTGATGGTGTCTTTGACCTACTAAAGTTTTTCAGTTTCCTGAGATCCTATTTATTAACTGTTGATCTTATTGCCTGAGCTGTTGGTGTTCTATTCAGGAAGTTGCCCCCAGTACCAATTCGTTCAAGACTATTACCCACTTTCTTTTCTATTAGATTTAGTGTGTCTGGTTTTATTTGGAGGTTTTTGATCCACCTGGACTTGAGTTTTGTGCAGGGTGATAAATATGGATCTATTTGTGTTTTTCTACATGTCGACATCCAGTAAAAACAACACCATTTGTTAAAGATGCCTTCTTTTTCCATTACATGGTTTTGGCTTCAACAAAAATCAAGTATCTGTGGGTAGGTATGTGGGTTTATTTCTGGGTCTCCATATTTATTCAACGGATCAATCTGTGTGTTTCTATACCAATACAATGAAGTTTTTATTACTTTTACTCTGTAGTATAGATTGAGAGCAGGATGGTTATACCTACAGAAGTTCATTTATTGTTCAGGATTGTTTTGGCTATCATGGGCTTTTTGTTTTTGTTTTTGTTTTTCTTCCTTATGAAGTTGAGAATTGTTCTTTCAAGACCTGTAAAGAATTGTGTTAGAATTTTGATGGGAATTGCATTGAATCTGTAAATTGTTTTTGGCAAGACAGCCATTTTCACTTTGTTCATCCTACTGATCCATGAACATGGAGATCTTTCCCTTGTCTGTAATCTTCTTCAATTTATTAGAGTCTTAGTTAGGGTTTATTTGTATAAAGAGACTCCATGATTACATTCCTTATAAAAAAAATTGAGGCTGACTTACAGTTTCAGATGTTCAGTCCATTATCATCATGGTGGAATGCATGGCCATATGCAGGCAATGTTGGTGCTAGAGAAGAAGTTGAGAGTTCTACATCTTGATCTACAGGCAGCAGAAGAATACTGTGTGTCACACTGGGTTCAACATGAACATATGAGCCCACAAAGCCCACCCCTGTAGTGACTTACTTCCTCCTGCAAGACTCTGGTGTTGACCTGCTCCAACAACGTTACCCCTCTTAATAGTGCCACTCCCTGTGAGCCTATCATGGCCAATTACATTCAAACTACCATAGGCTGTAACATCTCTGTGTAAGATTAATCTTCTTCCCATGATTCATCATGGTTAGAGACCTGAAGAATTAGTGTTGTGAATGTGTATGTAAAGATGATTAGCACAGGAGGCACACAACTGATGGAGAGGGAGATCTGCCCTGAATATGAACAGCACAGGAACAGCAGAGTGACAGCAAACAAAAGCTGGTGGAGGAAGACAGCTGCCATCATATGTAAGCTCAAGTGTCTTCTCTCTCTCTCTCTCTCTCTCTCTCTCTCTCTCTCTCTCTCTCTCTCTCTCCTCCTCCTCTCCCTCTCCCTCTCCCTTTTCTCCTCCCTCTCTCCCTCTCCTCCTCCCTCTCTCTCCCTCCATGCCTTCTTCCCCCTCCCTCTTCCCTCCTCTCTCATTTCAGACACATCCTCCAATTTCATTTTTGCTTTTACTTGTTCACTTTGCATCCCCTCATTGCCCCCCTCCCACAATCCTTCCTCCTCCTCCTCCTCCCATTCTCCTCTGAGAGGATAAGGGTTCCCTGGATATCCCCCCCCCATCCTGGTCCTTCCAGTCTCTGTGGGGCTGGGTGCTTCCTTGCTCACTGAGGCCAGACAAGGCAGCCTAACTAGAAGAACATATCCTACATACAGGCAACATTTTTGGAGATCACTCCCTACTCCAGTTGTTTGGGACCCACATGAAGACCAAGTTTCATGTCTGCTACATTTGTGTGGGGAGGCCAAAATCTAGCCCATGTATGTTCCTTGGTTGTTGGCTGAGACTCAGAGCCCCAAGGGTCCAAGTTAGTTGACCCTGTTGGTGTTCCTTTTGGGCCTGCAATCCTTTCTCCTATTCTTCCATGAGAGCCACAAGCTCCATCCACTCTTTGTCTGTTGGTTTCTGCATCTATCTTAGTCAGCTGCTGGGTGGAGCCCCTCAAAGGAGGCTAGGCTCCTGTTGATCCTTCTGCCTCAGCCTCTGACATTCTGGCATTACAACCACCTCACACAACTCTTGCTTTATTTCTTTTGAGCAGTGTGTCTATTGCTGCTGCCATCATTACTCATGAGCATTTGAATGATATCTTTCAATCTTTGAATGTGACATACACTAGAGACTCTCCAAAAAGCTTCTAAGCATACAGCGGGGACTGCATCGTTTGTCTTTCTTGTTCTAGGAAGCTACCAGGCCTTTTGTGTACAAATGAGTATTATGACACTATCTAGCCTGTTGTTGTGTGAGCCAGGAAACACTCTCAGTCTATTCGTTCTGTTCTTCTAGTATCTTGATGTTATAAGAAGACCTCCTTTTTTGAAATCTATTTTCTTTCTTTTAAAAAGAACTCTGGGGCTGGGCATATAGCTCAGTTGATAAGAGTGCTTACCTGACACACACAAGATCCTGGGTTCAATTCCTTGCACTGCATAAATTTGACATAGTGGCATATATTGGCATTCAGGAGATAAAAGGAGGACAACCAGAACACCAAAGTCATCTTTACCAGTACATGGAGTTCAAGGTCCAGCTAGGCAATATGAGACCCTGTCTCAAAAAAGAAATCAAAGGAAACTTTACTCTTTGATTCATACAAGGATAATTTTCTAAAGCAATTACATGAGCTCACCATATGAAATTATGACTGATATTCTAGAGTCCTATAATCACTCATCTTAAAGCATTTTGCACCAGGCCTTTAAAGGGCTTGGTTATCTTTTGGATGCATCTTTGAATATTATACTTAGAAGGTGTGGATATTGCTCAATGGTAAAGTGCTTGCCTAGCACGCACAAAGCCCTGGCTTCTGGCTTCAGTACTGCAGTAGAAAGTGAATGTTATGCTCAGAATGCAGAAGTTGCTGGAAGGACGAACATATGGAAATCTCTACACTTATCTATAGCACGAGGAGTTACATAGCTTTTGGAAGAAGCATGCAGTTTGAAGTTGGTGAATTAAGAAACAGGCCCATTACAAGATCCTTCCTGGTATCTTATCATGTTATCCTGACAATTAAAAGACATTTCAACTCTCATACTCTAGATTAACCCCACCTGACTCAATCTAAGCCAATTCTACTGAAGTCTAGCATCATTAGAATGGCTCCTGTTGATCTCGTACTTGGCCTCTCATCACAGAGGCCTTCATGCCATCTAACACTTTCCCAAACTATGTTCTAGCCACAGCATTTCTGATTGAGGAGTTCTGTCTAAGGGTCATTCCATTTGCATGGAGCCTTGACTGCCCTTTCTGAAATTGGAGACAGGGCTTACTACACTCTTACCCACTTCTCGTGAAGTAGGCCCCCATTTCCTTGGATCTGACTAGACTTGGTAATTTGATCAATCAACTGTCCTTCCTGTCAGGCCCAGACTCAAGACATCTCCTAAGATCGATATTTTTAAGTTTGTGATCTTCAGAACATCTGTCCTTTTAGTTTATTTCGAACTGCTATAACAAAAAAATGCCTCCAGTTGAATACCGCATAAAGGAAAGATATTTAGCTCACTTCTTAAGAAGACAGAGCAGCAGTTCTCTAAAATAAAAATAAATAAAATTTAAAAGGGCTGGAGAGATGGTTCAGCGGTTAAGAGCAGTGGCTATTCTTCCAAGGGACCCTAGTTCAGTTTCCAACATCCTCATGGCAGCTGCCAACTGTTTGTAATTCCAGTTTCAGGAGATCTAACAACTCCACACAGATATACATGCAGGCAAAGCACCAATGCACATAAAATAAAAACAAATAGAGCAGTGGTTGCAACATGTGGGTCACAACCCCTTTGTATATCCGATATTGCATTATGATTTCATAGCGAAAATTACAATTATGAAGTAGCAACAAAATAATTTTATTGTTGAGGATCAGCACAACATGAGAAACTGTATTGAATGATCGTAACATTAGGGAGGTTGAGAACCTACTGCTCGAAAGTGTGACAGGGGCATATCTTGGGTCTAGTGAGAACCTCATGCAGATGGCATCACAAAGGTGGGGACATACTTGAGAGGCCCAGATAGAGCGATGATTTAGACAGGAAGTGAGATAACTGAACCCGCTTTATACTAACCCATTCTCATGGGAAGAAACCCAGTTCTGAAATAACCATATCAGTCACCTGTGAGGGTGGCACCCTGCCCATCAAGCTCCTAGCACATGATCATTTGATGAGCATGCTCATCTCCTATTGAAACTGCGGCACCTACAGCAGAGCCCAATATATTGTTGCTTTTATATGATGGAGTCTTGGGTCAAGGAGATGGCTTAGTGGATAAAGGCACTTGCTGCCAAGCCTGAAGTCCTCAGTTCGATCCTGTAGACCCACACGTTGGAAGGAAAGAACCAATCTCTGCCATCTCCCAAGTCATTCTCTGACTGCCACATATACAGTCATACACAGACAGCTGCCACACAAAATGTAAAGATGTAAAACCAAAATAAAAACTTAATTTAATTTAAAAACTAACCCTCAAGGAGATCTTTAAAAGGCAGTTCTCTAACACTGTCATTTGGTAATCGCCCTGTTAAGAAGTATATTCTTTGCATGATACATTTTGAGACTAAGCATAGATTGCTTCCACCAGGGAAGGTTTCATTTCTGCCAAAGCTAAACTTTAAGACTCATCCTGTTTTCCCACTAAGGCTCTTCTGAGATTGGCATTATCTAGCTCATCTTGACAAGCATATTGCAGAGAAGGATTTTAAAATTACACACAAATTGTTTCCCGGAGTAGAATGCTGATACCTTTGAACCACCACTGGAGTCTCCATCTGGTGGTCATGCCGGGGAATGGCATATTTTGCTGGGAGGACAGAGGGTTTTTAAAGTCCTTGTGATATTTTGAAGGATTGACATTACTCAACAGTGTTCGGTTTGATCTTTCACTTTCTGACTTCCTATACCAGCAGAGAATTTTAACAGACATCTAAGGAGCATACTCTCATTTTCAAACCAGGAATGATTGCAATTAAATGACCCAGTAAAATATTTCTTCAAAGGCCAGTTAGTAAACACTTTAGAATTCATGATCTCCGTTGAATCACTGAACACTGCTTCTAGAGGATTAGAGTTATATGTACACAACAAGGCATGGTGTTCTCCAGGAAATCTTGGTTTAAAGACACTGAAGTTTTTATTTCATGTCATGTTCACATGTCACAGAATGTTCATATTTGTTTCAAGCACTTGAAAATGTAAAAAGCTCAGGAGCTAAAGAGAAAGCTAGTTACGAGAGAGTTGTTTGTCTCTTGCAGAGGACCAGAGTTCCGTTACCAGCACTCACATAGAGAAGTTTACATCCTCCGGTTAAACTCTAGCTTCTGGACTCCACAGACACTGCACTCACATGCACATACCCACTCACAGACACACAATTATATTCACATAATTATAAATGGAAAACGTTTAAAAATGTAGAAAGCCTTCTTAGTTTATAAGCCTTGAAAAGCAGACAACAGATGGCCAGCAAGTCATGCTTGGCAGACCCTAGTCTAACCTAAATGAACGGCCCACTTAATTGTCATCGTTCTGGGTGATTGTGACAGAAGTATACTGCTCTCTGAACTGGGTAGCTTCTCTTTGTCTCTCTGAAAATTAATGTGGACTGTGAATATAGCCAATCATCTGATTGATGAAAGTTGAACTCTATAGATCTACGACAAGTGATCCTGAAAGCAAAGAGTTGGATGAAGAAAGGAACCTTATAGGAGTAAATTCTAAAGATGAACTCACAAAGCTTACAAAGAATAAAGGAAATCAAATGTCATGAATAATAATAACAGAGCATGAAAAATAATCAGATTTGATAATTCAAGCAGAGGAGCTACCAAGGGAGTTAAATAACAGAATAGACAGAGTTACAAAGAGAACTGTGAACTAAGAGAGCTCTGAAGATCAAACTATAGAACAAAGAGAGTCATACATTGCTAAACAGAAGTGAAAATCAAAACATAAACTGTTATAATTTATTATCTATTTTAGTAATTAATAGGGGGAGATAAATAATAAATTTCCATGAACATCAAGTAGTTTCATTCTTGAGTAATTGTGTTGTTTTTGTACTTGGGTCCTATCTCTGTCTACTCTCTATTATCCTTATATGAATTAAGATTATTTATTGTAGGGGCCCTTGTCAGGAATGTTGGGAAGAAGAGTTTCCTAGATAGAGGAAGCAGGATTTGATCTAGAATTGTGGGAGAAAATGACCAAAATACATAATGTATGTGAGCGATTTTGTCCAAAAATAAAGTGAAAAAATGACTCATTTGGAGGCTGAGGAAATAGCGTAATAGATAAATTCTTTGCAATGCAAGCATGAGACCTGAGTTCAGATCCCAAAACCTACATGTAAGTCAGACACAGTAGCATGCATCTGGAATCCCAGCACTCCTGTAGTGACACAAGAGAGACACACAGAGGAATCTGCAGCAACTCACCACCTAGCTAGTCTGCCATATGCAGCAGCAAAAATGAAGTCTTGCCTTAGATGATGTGGAAGGCAGGGACCAACAACCCAATTTGTCCTTTGATGTAAACACACACACACACACACACACACACACACATACACACACACACACTCACACACAAACACAGTTTTAAAAATTGCTATTCCGTTTAAAAAAAGAAATCAATGAGAGTTTTCTAAAATAACAATTAGAAAACATAAATTTATGTTATTAGTTTAATATTAGCCAATAATAGGGGCATGAGTTTGTGTCAAAGGGAAACTAAAATTACATTTGGTTCATTATGGAACATTCAAAGCAATAGTCAGTGGTTTTAGTAGCCTCAGACTTCTTCCTGCTCTGGCTTCCTTTGAAATGTCATCTCTTTCAAGGTTAAGTACTAGAAACTATAGTCTCTGTTCCTCCAAGTCAACCAGCAGAGGCCAAGAGAGACCCGCCAGTACTTTTTGCTTGTTTCTATTCGTACACGGCTTTTTCTCTATGGTCAGAACACAGTCCAAGAGTGGAGTCATGTGAGAAGATTTCAGAGTACTTGTGAGAAAACTCCAAGAAACGCAGACAAGGGTCTTGAGCTTATCCTTGTGATTGGATAGTTTACTCACGTGACCTCCCCCACACACTCCTTAATCTTCAGAATATAAACTGTCTGGTGCTGTGAAAATAAGTTAGCTATTGCAGGGGACATTAGTCTGCCTCATTTATTTACTCCAGTTTCACAGGTCTGTACATGGTCATGTATGTGTCTGTGCGTGCCTGTGTGTTCAAGCACATGTGTGCAAGTGTATGTGTGGAGACCAGAGGACTCAGGTACAGTCTTCAGGAATGCCATCTACCTGTTTTGAAACTGAGTCTTTCATCATCAGTACATGATTCGGCTAGGCTGCTTAACCAGGGAGCACTAGGGATCCTGCTATCTCTTCCTTCCCAACACTGAGATTATAAGCGTATGTCACCACACTTGATATTTTTTTTCTTTACAGAATAAAATAGTACGTTCTGGAGCCAAATGTAAGTGACCATACCCTAGGAACATGGATTTAGGCCACCCCAAGTAGTATATTCTCAATACAATCCACAATTTAAGTTTCATAGTAAAGAAACCAAAAAAGTACTTTAAATTCACTAATAGGAACATTAGGGTACCTGGGTTACAGAAAACTGGGAAATCTTGCTCAAGGTTTCAAATGTATCTGATGGCACTTTTAGCCTTCGGGTTGGGGAAGTGGCAGTTTGTTGGGACCTGCAGAAAGATTTCTAACCTGATTGTCACAAGGTTGTGAGGTCAAAACAGAGAGATAGACAATGAAATGGCTGTTGACGGGGAAAGATAGCTCAGACAAGGACTATTCCAGTTCTGTATAATCAGTCAGCCTTGTAGAATCTTTAACAAAGGTGAGGCCGTTTTATAAAGCCAGGGACTTCAGTTCAATGTTTCCTTCCTGGAAACTTGCTTTTGCTGTCTTGAAGTATATCTCCATGAATTCTCCCTTTGTTTCTTTCTGTGGTAGTTTGAAAGAGAAGTATCCCATATAAGGTCTTATGTTTGAACAGGTAGCCTCAGTGAGGGGCAGGTCTGGGAAAGTCACAGAAACTTGGGAAGAGTTAGGAAAGAGACATTACTGAAAAGTATGTTACTGGGGACAGACGCCAAGAAAATCCTGCTACATCTGTCTGTTCACTCCTTTCCCCCCAAGACAGAGAAATCTGATCTTAACTGCTTCCAGACTGTGTACGAGCTTCAAGTCCTGCAATTGGCTTCTCTAATCAGGTTTGATTCTATCACCTTAGGAACTGTAAGCCAAAATTAACCCTTTCTCCTCTAAGTTGCTTTTGTTTTTTATTTTGTTTTTTGTTTTTTTTTTTTGAGAGGATAAGTTCATTTATTTCATCTTGTGGCTTAGAGTTAGTTCACCATTAAGTTGCTTTTGAACATGCCGTTTTATCATAGCAACAGAAAAGCAAGTAATACACGTGGCAAACACTGTATTGGCAAGTCACTAGGCCCTCCTACACTGTTCTGAGTATTGTGTACTGCATTTCTCATGGCCATGGTTTCCTCCAATGCTTGTGGCAGTAGCAGCTGGATGAGTGATTCAGAGGCAGCTGAGACCTCTGGCTAGAGCAGCAGGCTAGTGTGGCCTGAAGGCTGGCTGAACTGTGACCCGCTAACACTAATCAATATACAAATGTAGGAATGTTGCTTTCCACATCTTGTAGAAGGTATTACATTCCATTTACAGTGAAGTCTCTGGCCAAGGCAACTATTTGGTGGAACGAATAGCTTAAGATACTTTAGCTCAGGACTTAAAATACTCCAACTCTCCATAATTAAGAAAGTCTTAATCAGTCAGTCGCAATGGAAAGAGAACAGCTAGCTTTAGACTGTCAGGTTAATGGACTATTACTGGTATCCTCTTGGTCTGGATGTGTGGCCTACTGAATATTTTCTTAGGAATCCATTTACAGTCTGTTAGATATTATAAGAGGGCCTCCCATTTTTTTCTTACAGAGATGCTTTAATCAATCCCTGCCACCGAGGCATCTACTAAGGATAAGTGGTGGCACTGATTCATCATAGTCTTCTTGGTCCTCCCAACTTGCAAACTGTAGTATAAATTTTTCCATGATGAACTAGGATCATCAGGTAATGAATAAGTGGTGGGGTTAATATATCGAATGTGGACTTTTAGGTTAACTTAACACCATAAGAAGTTGGAAATGAAATAGGAACAAAGAAATACAATTAATCATCAAAGCCCAGATGGGTGTGTGTGTGTGTGTGTGTGTGTGTGTGTGTGTGTGTGTGTGTGAAAAGCGTGTGTGTGTTTTTAGAAACATATAAATCTGTTGTGTGATAGACTTTTGTAGGGGAGATGCAACAGACACATTTACAACAGATCAGAAGAGACCCAAATAATGATTGTATTAATGCCCCATTTGTGAACCAATGTTTTTTTTTTTTTTTTTTTTAATTGGGGTTGCTAACAGAAATGTGGATGAGAGGGATTTATTACAGGGGAGCAGGGATAACTCAAAAAGCAGCTGCATCACTGCGAGTGAAGCCCATCCCAACGTGGGTGAGGACTCCACACAACTTCAACCCAAGCAGGTTCTTTATTCAGCGTTTTACAGGCAGCTCCACTGCCCCCAAATCTCTCTGGTCATTGTCTCCAGCCCTAGCAACTGCGTGTTTACTCCAGTTGATAATGTAGATAGGCGACTTCAAGATTCTTGTAAGCTGTTCTTTTTCCCGGATGTGTGACCTTTTGTATGCCTTCTGTTTATCACCTGAGGCTACTTCGCCTCATCCTGGTTTCCTCAGTAAATGTTTCAATTAGGAGGGACTGTTACAAATCTGAGGAACGTGCCACACGCTAGCATCTTAAAAACCAAATTAAAAAAAAATACATTTTATAGCAAACTAAGGTTCCTCTGCATGCCAAATTGGAAAAAAAAAAAACACAGCATGAATACAATCTACAGAGCAAAATATTTAGAAAAAAATTTTATCTGATTAAAAAAAGCTCATATGTAAAATACATAGGGAACTCAATATCAAGGAAACAACATGATTAGTATATGGGTAGAAGATCTGAACAGACTTTTCTTTTAGTGGGTGGGGAAGAATGAGGTTGAGATAGGGTTTCTCTATGTAACCCTGGATGTCCTGGAGCTTACCATGTAGATCAGGTTATCCAAGAAACTCACAGAGATCCATCTGCCTCTGCCTCCTGGGTACTGGGATTAAAGGTGTGTGCCATCATGCCCGATAAAATATTGCTCAAAAGAAGACAAATGACTTGTCAGCAAGTATATGAACAAAATGCTCAGTATTGCTAATCATAAGAGGAATTAAGAACACAACAAGGTACCACTTCACACCTGTTTGGATGGTTATTATTAAAGATGAAAAGTAAGTGTTGTTGGAGTGGATAAAAGGAAATCTTTGTAATCTGTTGAAAGAAATGTAAATCAATATAACAATTATTTCAAACAGTACAGTTACTTCAAATAAAAGCTACGCATCTACTCCACTTGGGACTATATATCCAAAGGTCTTTACATCAGCAGGATAAAGAAACAAGTGCACTCCCATATTACCTAAAGCACTAGCTACAGTCACTTACACATTCAAACAAAGTGGATAAATAAAATGTGATCAATGAATAAATAAAATATGTGCATGCATACATATCTACATATTATCCTGTCCTAAAACTAAAAATAAAGCAGACATTTCTGTTATAAGGAACAGCATAACTAACGTTAGAGGAATCAGTGCTAAATGAAATAAGCCAAGCACAGAAAATCACAAAGCAAATGACCTCAATTCTATGGGAGATCTGTAAAAGTTGAACTCCTAGTGGTGTACTATACTTCTGGTATCAAAGAACTCATGTAACGTAAGTGCTTTGAGTTGATGAATATTCAGAATATGTGGGAAAGTAGAACACATAGCACATTATTGCAGTTACCTAAAATGGAGTGAGTGCTACCACTCCATTTTAGTTCAGCTGTCCTGAGTGCAGCAGCCATCTTGGGACAGGGCCAGCTAACCTACTCTCATGAACCTAGAGCCAGGAAAACTCCACCTCTTAAAGGTTCCACAAATATGCCAAATACCACCAACGACTGGGGACCACATGTTCAAATACGTGAATATATGAGGGTTATTTCTCCTTCAAACTGCCATATATGTTAATTTAAAATATATTCTTTTCTTCTTAAAGTTAAATTGAGGTTAGAGATCTAATTCAGTGGTAGAGTACTTAAGTAGCATGCACAAAGCCCTGGGTTTGGTTCTTTATAGTACTCAAGGTCATCCTTTGCTACATAATGGGTTTGAAGCTAACTTTGACTATATGAGATGATGTTTTAGGGACAAAAAAGCCCCACAATCGTGCTAGTAAAGTGGCTCATCAAGTAAAGGCTCTTGTCACCAAGTCTTACAACCGTTGTGTGATCCTCAGAACCTATGTGATACAGAGAACAGATTCCCAAAAGTTGTCCTATGATCTCCACACACATGCCATGGTTCACATACCAGAATGTATATGTCCACAAATAAATATATGTAGAAAATAAAATTTGATTTGATTTTATAGTAAATATAAGTAGTCGGGGCTGGAGAGATGGCTCAGAGGTTAAGAGCACTGACTGCTCTTCCAGTGGTCCTGAGTTCAATTCCCAGCAACCACATGGTGGCTCACAACCATCTATAATGAGATCTGATGCCCTCTTCTGGTGTGCAAGTGTACATGCAGGCAGAACTCTATACATAATAAATCAATCTTAAAAAAAACAAACAACAAAAAAAGTAAATATAAGTAGTCATGCCCACCTGGATATAGAGTGAACTGTTGAATGACTTAGGGCAGTGACGTTTTACAAGTAAGACTGATTTTTTAAGGAACATGGAAACCAGACAGGCTCTCCGCTGTCTAATCTCTAGTTTCTCGCCAGCTCTCAGGCTCTGCTTTGTTCAGGTCCATGTAAGGTTAATCAGTGCACTTAGCAGAGTAAGCTGCTTAAGAAGGATCCTTGCATACATATTCATGTCACAATAGGAGACAGAACTTTGGGGGGAAATGTCAGTAACTGGGAAATGACTGTACATAGGGTTAACAGTGACGCCTGAGTTCTTCTATATAATATGTAAACCTATCTTATGCATTCTATGTCGACCCCATTTCCCTAGAAATCAGTCAATGAAGGCTGGGCTGATTTGATTTTTAGTGTACCTATAGGAAAATCCAGTTAAAAGAATTGCTTTCCTTTCTCAGTTACATATAAGAAATAGAAAATAAGCAAGCCTATAAATCCATATACGATTACACCACACACACACACACACACACACACACACACACACACACACACACACACACACACACAAAGTTTTCCCCAATTACCTTCTTCATTCTCTAATTAAATCCACTTTAATTTCCTCTAAAAGAACATGACATCTAAAAGAGTAGCCAGCATGGACAGAGTCAAACATCTGGGGGCCAGATTGGAACTCTTTCTTTCTTTTTTTATGGATTCTGTTGTAGCAAACTCCAGACTGGTCTATTTGAAGTGAATTGAGCAGAAGATCCACAAGGGAGAGTGTGGAGGCATGAGAGAAACTGGACTTCCAGCAAGGTTGAAAGTGTTGTCATCTCCTGTAATTTACTTTTCATTGTATCTTCTTGTTCTCCTATGTCTTTGCTCCTCATTTTAGTTTCAGGCACCCTATTGTAGTTTAGTGCTACTTAATACTTGCAACCACAAATGACAATTTCCTTTCCCAGATGGTTGTGTAGAAGATTTTTACCTTATAACCATTTCCCTCCTGTGAATACATCAAGATATGATGGCTTAGACCAGGGTTCTCCACTTTGGTATTTATGACTTTTTGGGGTCAGACTGCTCCCTTTGAAGTACCTTTCCTGCAACCCATATTTAGGATGTTTCTTAGTAACCTTCATATGAAATGCCTTCTTCCAAAATATGACAACTCCTTCAAAAAAAAAATCTCCAGGCATTGCTAAATTTTCCTTGCAAAATCCACCTCCCCATGAGGGCCTACTGGTTTATAACAACATATATTTTTATCACCCTGGAGTTAGAGTAACTATAGTTAATTTAAATATAAAATTTTGTCTAGTCTGGAGCTGGATGGTTTTAGTCGTAACTGGTTTCATATCATTTTAAGTGTTCTTAACATTTTTCTAGTCATGTCAGTACTTAGTTCTTATAGCCTAAAGATGTTGTATATAAATGGCATACCATACAACTTGATGCCTATGCATGAATTGAGCCATGGCTCCATCACCACTTCTGTTTTCCCCATCTAGTGTACCAACCTGTGTCCTGTAATCACAATTGCAGCATCTCTATTTCCACCCTTGCTTCTTTGAAAGTAACCCCATCTTCTATTTTTCAAATTTGGTTCACTCTCAACTTTTTGTTTTGTTCTTTAGCCAATCTCTTTTTTTTCCCAGGGTTTCATCAAGAATCCCTGCTGTCTTTGGTTTAAGCAGCCTATTATATGGAACAGTATCAAAGGCTTTCTGAAAATTGAGATTATCCATGTTTCATGCATTACCATTCTCCAACACGTCTGTAAGCTGCTCCAAAGTATACAAAAGGAACAGTGAAGTTAGATAGATAGCATCTTTTTGCATAAAACCCCTTGTTCTTATGTTTCTTTAAGCCAAAGACCCATCTGAAAGGGAGAGATAGTTGATGAATGTGTTTTTAATGCATGCCAAATATTTACTTGTTTAGCATCATGTTGACTCCAATCTGGAAAACTGACAAAATTGTTCTTCTGGATATCATGTAGATTTGTAGCCATAGCTTTTATATTTTTCTGATACTGTGGGCTATGGCTAGTTCAGAGTTAACTATCATTTATTGAGCCCTTACTAATAGCATGAACATGGTATCTATTTGATCTTTATGAGCACTGCACGAGATATGTGGCATTTGTTTCTTCCCCTTTACAGATAAGATAAATTGGTCTCAAAGGCAGGGGTCATAAAATAAGTGGCATACTCAACATTACTTTTGGGTATTCTAACTTTTACTTTGTTCTCCTTCCTCTGCAATAACAGAAAGAACAAAGAGTTCTGAGCAAGAGGCACGAGTGTCTCATTAACTAACACCATCCTCATTTCAAAAAAGATGGTCCTGGACTACTCACTTCAGTTAGCACTTTGATTAGTTATTTTTCTCTTGCTGTGTTAAAACATCATGAGCAAGGTAGAATATAGACGATACAGTTTGGTTGGGCTCATCTAGAGGGATAAAAATTGATTATGTGACAACAGGTGAGGCTGGAGGAAGTTAGAACCTTAAGCTTTCAAAGCAGGCCCCAGTGACACACTTCATTAAGCAAGGCCACACCTCCTAAACCTCCCCAAATAGCACCACTATCTGGGTAACATGTACTTAAGTGCCTGAGA
The DNA here is from genome assembly GCF_011064425.1 of Rattus rattus. Classification (NCBI taxonomy): domain Eukaryota; kingdom Metazoa; phylum Chordata; class Mammalia; order Rodentia; family Muridae; genus Rattus; species Rattus rattus. The sequence continues at coordinate 28,471,382 of NC_046172.1, forward strand.
CTATGGAGACATTCTCTTTCAAAACACTACACCCCACCCTGAGAAATGTAGCATCCTGAGCCCTTCCCAAGGTTTGATGAGTCAGAGCTTCATTCCAACAAAATCATTGATCATTTCTATAGACCGTCCATGGTGTTAGGTTGTATTCATAAGGACTGTCCAAATGTTCACTGTGCTATGGCCTCTTCCTTTCCCCCTTGATGGACCCTCCTCCACTGTGGCACAGCCTGATCATGTATGTCTTTGACAAAAAGGACTTTTCAATGTATTTGCCAAAACCAATAAATCCAAAGTGATTCTCTAGGGCATTGAGTTGAGGATAGAGAGGCTTTGTGTGACCTATGCTTTTAAGTTTGACCTTTGCCAGGACTTAGGAGAGAAAGGAAAGCATGCATGCCTCTGGATTACCATTCTCATTCTAGGCATTTCGTTTTGTTTCCGCATCTACGCTATCTTCTTTATTTGTTTGTTGCATTTTTATTGGATATTTTTTATTTTCATTTCAAATGTTATTCCTTTTCCTGGTTTCCTGTCCATAAGCCCCTATCCCATACCCCCCCCATTCTATGAGGGTGTTGCCCCTCCCCAATCATCCCCCTTCCTGCCATGACATTCCCTTACACTGGGTGATCCAGCCTTCTCCTCCCATTGGTGCCCAACAAGGCCATCCTCTGCTACATATGCAGCTAGAGCCATGAGTCTGTCCATCCATAGTCTTTTGGTAGTGGTTTAGTCCCTGAGAGCGCTGGCTGGTTGGCATTGCTGTTCTCATGGGGTTGCAAGCCCTTTCAGCTCCTTCAATCCTTTCTCTAACTCCTTCAATGGGGACCTTGTTCTCAGTTTGGTTTGCTGCTATCATTCGTTTCTGTATTTGTCATGCTCTGGTTGAGCCTCTCAGGAGACAGCTATATCAGGCTCCTGTCAGCATGCTTCATCAATATTGTCTAGGTTTGATATCTGTACATATATGGGCTGGATCCCCAGGTGGGGCAGGTTTTGAATGGCCATTCATCCAGTCTCTGCTTCAAACTTTGTCTCCATATCTCCTCCTATGAATATTTTTATTCCCCCTTTTAAGAAGGACTGAAGCATCTGCACTTTGGTCATCATTCTTCTTGAGCTTCATTGGGTCTGTGGATTGTATCTTGGGTAATTCGAACTTTTGGGCTAATATCCACTTATCAGTGAGTGCATACCATGTGTGTTCTTTTGTGATTGGATTACCTCACTCAGGATGATATTTTCTAGTTCCATTCATTTGCCTATGGATTTCATGAAGTCATTGTTTTTGATAGCTGAGTAGTACTCGACTGTGTAGATGTACCACATTTTTTATATTCATACCTCTGTTGAAGGGCTTCTGGGTTCTTTCCAGCTTCTGGCTATTATAAATAAGGCTGTTATGAACATAGCGGAGCATGTTTCTTTGTTATATGTTGGGGCACCATTTGGGTATATGCCCAGGAGTGGTATAGCTGGGTCCTTAGGTAGTACTATGTCCAATGCATCTATGCTATCTTGATAGCAACATAAGTAAACAACTGCATAGAAAATGTGATGAGACAAATCTGACAGATACTTGAACTGTACTAAAGAAATTTTTGGAGTTCTGAAGTGAACTTGTATTGTGCCTTTTAATTCTTCATGAGGTGAGAGGGAGATGGCTCAGCAGGTTAAAGTGCTTGCCATGTAAGCCTAAAAACCCAAGTTCCAACCCTAAAACCCCTGTAAATAGCTGGATGTAATACTTGAATCTGTAATCTCAGCACTTCTATGGAGAAATCCAAAGGAGAGATCAGAACGTTGGCCTGAAGCTCATGGGCCAGCTAGTCTGGAGTATGCAACAAAGCTGCAGAAGTAACAACAACAACAACAACAACTACTACAACAACAAAATCCATCTTAATAAGATGGAAAACAAGAATCAACTTGCCTTCTGCCCTCAGTACTTGTACTGTAATGTGTGCATGGGCATGCATGCTTTGTGCTGCTCTCCTGCCAAATAAATAAATAAATTAAAACTTTTGAGAAGATTTATGGCAGAAATTATTATTTGAACATCAAACTCAATCAGAATTTTGATTTACTATCAGTTTCCTATTCTGTTTCATAAGCTTAAGATCTCAATGCACTAGTGGCCACGTAAGTCTCTATCATTTTGTAAATGTGCAATTATTAGCAGCAAAGGGTTCCTTGTGCAAGATATGAAAGATGAGTTCCTGTCCACCCATACCACCAAAGAGAAGTGAGATCCACTTAGAGGCATTTAAAGGGGATGGGTAGATTATGTGTGACAACTGCTTTATTTTCCCAGTGGTTCCTCCACAAGTCACACAGCAAACTCAAGCACGGGTATGGAGGGTATGGAGGGTAATGGCAAACCACACAGCACTGGATGGCTGTAATTATAGTTAACATTTCCAGAGAATGCTGCTAGCATTCCCTCCCTCACTTTAATTAAGACTCCGAGTTAGTTTGTTAACCTTACTTATACCTTACTTATAAATAGTACTTTCCATACATGTTTTATTTAGCAGTAGGATCAGGGTGACTGAATGAAATCTATCTCTTCCTATCCCTCTCCCTCCCTCCCTCCTCCTTCTTCCTCCCTCTCCCTCTTTTCTGGGCACGATCTCGTGTACCATAGGGTGGCCTTGAACTCTCTGTGTGGACATGGATGCCCTTTCACTTCTGATCCCCTTGTCTCAACTATCGCAAGGGATATTAGCACACAGGTTTTGTGCTGTACCGGGGATCAACATCAGCGTAGGTGAGTAAGCTTACAGATAATCTCCAGCTTCAGTTTCTGAAAGTGACTCTTTTAAGGTCGGTCTTTGTGAAAACAACAGATTTCCTGAGAATATTGAGTCTATACCTGTGCACCAATACGCAGTAGATACACAGAAGCCTCGGATGTGAGCCTTTAAGACCACGTAATATTTACACATCTGGAATATTTGAGCATTCCGATTCTTCTATGCGAAGCTGAATCCCCACGGGCACAGTGTTGAGAGGCGGGGCTTTTCCTTTTTCCACTTACTGTGTGCATCTGTGTACACATTGGCCTGCGTGTGGCCAGAGATATATGTATATAATGTGGAGGTCCGAGGCTATGTTAGGGATCATCCTTAATTTCTCTTCCACCTTAGTCACTGAGACAAAGTTGGTAATTTAATCTCCTTACATCAATACCTAGTATCACTGGCCATCATATACTGGTGCTTCACTGTTCCACCTCTGACTTCCAAAGCTGTAATTACAGGCCATCCATATCATGAGCCTGGCATTTACATGTCACACTGGTTGGTTTTTGTCAATTTAATACAAAGTAGAGTCTTGTGGGAAGAGAGAGTCTCAAGGAATTTGCTCCATTAGATTAGACCTTAGGCATACCCATGGGCCATTTGCTTATATAATCATTGATATGGCTGGTTCCAGACACTGTGGGTGGTGTCACCACTCAACAGGAGCTCCTGGCTTACTGCAGAAGCCCAGTACACATTGTGGTCTTTACATCAGTACTTGCACTCGCCTCCCCTGACTTCCTTGGATTGATGGACTACAAGCTGTGAATAATAGAAACCCTTCCTCTCAAGCTGTTTTGGATTATGGTGCTTTACCACAGCAACAGAAAACAAATCAGGGCATATGGGTTCAGGAATCCAAACTGTTCCTCACACTTTGCACAGCAAGTGTTTTCTGCTGAGTTCCATTGTCCCAGCTAGAGAAAATTGAGCCATGAGAGCCCTGCCCTCCTGACCTCATGAATGGATTAAGAACACATTTTAAAAGTCTCTCTCTCTCTCTCTCTCTCTCTCTCTCTCTCTCTCTCTCTCTCTCTCTCTCTCTCTCTTCACCACATCCCAGTGCAGCAAGACAGCCTCTGCCAATTGCTGACCTCCAGTCTTCGACATCCCAGCCTCTTTAGCTAGGTGTCAAGCATACTTCTATTGTCATCATTTACCTGGGCAGGTATTCCATTTTTGTAGTGGAAATGGGCTAACCCCAGTAAATCTTTTCACTGGAGACAGGTGAGAATTGAAACGTGTACTTCCCATTTGCTCATCCCCTTACCTTATCATTAAGGATTGTGCCATTTATAAGGGACAGCTAGGACCAGGAGAACAAAGACGAGTCAGAGAGCTTCCTTCTGGAAATTCATGAGCTGCCCTAATTCTGCTCTACATTCTTTCTTCATCATCTGCCCACCACATAGTTTAGTTCTCTTTCTAAACCACGTCTCACCTGATCATGAACATCCATGCAAAGGACATTTCCTTTCTTTGTTCTGTTTTGGTTTGTGAACAGCAACATTTTGGTTCCTAGCTTTCATCAAGGTTCTTCAAAACTCAACCTCAAAAGGAAGGAGATACTTTCTTTGTGTTTAAGTATAGCTGACTATGTGAGTGAACAACACACTTTCATTTGTTGAACTCGGTTACAATTCTCGAAGTCTGATACAGTCTTGGATGTGTTTCAAACTTCCTTACATTTATTTTTTTTTTATATTATTAACTTGAGTATTTCTTATATACATTTCGAATGTTATTCCCTTTCCCGGTTTCCGGGCAAACATCCCCCTCCCCCCTCCCCTTCCTTATGGGTGTTCCCCTCCCACCCCTCCCCCCATTGCTGCCCTCTCCCCAACAGTCTAGTTCACTAGGGGTTCAGTCTTAGCAGGACCCAGGGCTTCC
>NC_046172.1:28476175-28497415 GCF_011064425.1 Rattus rattus
CCAAGTCTAAAATGATAAAACAATGAAGAAATATCAAAAAGAAGGCAAAAATAGATATAGAAAACCTAGGAAGGAGATCAGAATTCATGGATGCAAGCATCACCAACAGAATACAAGAGATTGAAGAGAGAATCACAGGTGCAGAATATACCATAGATACCATAGAAAACATTGATACAACAGTTAATGAAAATGCAAAATACAAAAAAAACCCAAAACATCCATGAAATCCCTATCACAATGAAAGATCAAACCTAAGAATAATAGGTATAAAAGAGAGCAAAGATTCCTAACCTAAAGGGCCACTAAATATCTTCAACAAGATCATAGAGGAAAACTCACCTAACTTAAGAAAGAGATAGGAATAAATGTACAAGAAAGAAACCTACAGAATACCAAATTGATTGGATTGGAAAAGAAAATACTCCTGTCATGTAATAATCATAAAACTAAATACAAAGAATAAAGAAAGAATATTAAAAAGCAGTAAGGGAAAAATGCCAAGTAACATATAAAGGCAGACTTATCAGAATTACACCAGACTTCTCAACAGAGACTAAGAAAGCTAAAAGATCCTGGGCAGATATCTTACAGACCCTAAGAGAACACAAATGCCAGCCCAGGCTACTATGTCCAGCAAAACTCTCAATCACCGTAGATGGAAAAATGACGATATTTTAGGTCAAAACCAAATTTAAACAGTATCTTTCCACTGAAACAGCTCTACAGAGAATAATGAATGGAAACTCAAACACAAGGAGGGAAAATACACCCTAGTAAAAGCAAGAAAGTAATCCTATTTCAACAAACCTAAAAGAACTGAACCACACAAACAGAATTCCACCTAGAACAACAAAATAACAGGAAGCAATATTCACTGGCCTTTAATATATCTCAGCATTAATAGATTCAATTCCCTAATAAAAAGACATAGGCTAACAGACTGGATATGCAAACAGGACCCAGAAATTTGTTGCATATGAGAAATATACCTCAGTGACAAAGACAGAAACTACCTCAAAGGACAAGGCTAGAAAAAAATTTCAAAGCAAATTGCCTCAATTGAAAGGTGGAGTAACAATTCTAATAACCAATAAATAGACCTTTAAACAAAAAAAAGTTATCAAAAGAGATGGGAAAGGAGGCATAACCACCAAGGAAAAATCCAAAAAGATGATCTCTCAATGCTGAAAATCTATGCCACAAATGCTAGAGTAGCAACATTTGTAAAAGAAATGTTACTAAGGCTCAAAAGAGACATTGAAACTCACACAGTAATAGTGGGAGACTTCAACATCCTACTCATACCCATGGACAGATCATGAAAAGAGAAAATGAACAGACACACAATGAAAATAATAGAAGTTATGAACCAAATGGTTTTAACAAATATCTACAAAACATCTCACCCTAAAACAGGACAATATACTCAGCAACTCATGGTACCTTTTCCAAAACTGACCTATAATCAGACACAAAACAACCCTCAACAGATACAAAAAATTGAAATAATCCCATGCATCAGAAAACCAGGGAATAAGGCTACTATTCAGTAATAACAAAAACAAGAGAAAGCTCCACTTTCTCATAGAACCTGAACATCTATCTACTCAATGATAACTTGGACATTGAAGACATAAAGAAAATGAAGACTTTCTAGAATTTAATAAAAAGGAAGGCACAGCATACCCAAATTCACTGGAAACAATGAAAGCATTACTAAGAGGAAAATTCATACCACTGAGTGCTTTTTAAAAGAAATTGGAGAGATCCTTCATCAACAACTAAACAACATACCTACAAGCTCTAAAACAAAAAGAAGAAAACTCAGGCAAAAGGAGTATACAGCGGGAAATAAACAATCTCAGGATTGAAATCAGTCAAGTAGAAACAAGGGGAACTATACAAAGAATCAACAAAACTAAAGCTGGCTCATTGAGAAAATCAACAAGATAGATAAACCCTCAACCAAACTAAGTAAAAGGTCCAGAGACAGTATGCAAATTAACAAAATCAGAAATGAAAAGGGAGTCACAACAACAGAAACTGAGGAAATTCAAAAATCAACAAATCCTAGTACAAAAACCTATATTCAACAAAACTGGAAAAGCTAGATTAAATGGATGATTTTCTAGAAAGATTCCAGGTATCAAACTAAATTAGGACCAGATAAACTATATAAACAGTCCAACAACCCCTAAGGAAATAGAGACATTCATTAAAAGGTTCCCAACCTTAAAAGGACAAGGGCCAGATAACTTTAGTGCAGAATTCTATCAGAACTTCAAAAAAGACCTAATACCCATATTTCTCAAACTATTCTACAAAATAGAAACAGAAGGAACACAAACAAATTCATTCTGTGAAGCCACAGTTATACTGATTGACACCTCTACACCCCAAATCCCAACAAAGAAATAGAACTTCAGAACAGTTTTGCTTATGAATATCAGTGCAAAAGGACCCAATAAAATTCTCACAATCTGAAGGCAAGAACACATCAAAACCACCATCTACCACTTTAGAGTAGGGTTCATCCCAGAGATGTAGGGATGATTCAAAATAAGGAAATCCTTCGATGTAATCCACTATGTAAACAAACTCAAAGGGAAATCAACCACATTATTATCTAATTAGATGCTGAAAAAAACCATTGACAAAATACAACACCCCTTTATGTTGAAAGCCTTTGAAAGATCAAGAATTCCAGGCACATACCTAAACATAATAAAAACAATATACAGCGAATCAACGGTCAATATCAAAATAAATGGACAGGAACTTAAAGCACTCCTACCAAAATCATGGATTAGACAAGAATGCCAACTTTCTCACTCTTTCAATACAATACTAAAAGTTCTACCTAGATCAAATAAACAAGAAAAGAAGGTCAAACGATACAATTGGAAAGAGAGAAATCAAGGTACAATGACTGGTGAATGATATCATAGTAAACATATTCAACCCCAAAAATTCTACCACTATGTTCATCACAGCCTTATTTACAATATCTAGAAGTTGGAAAAAACCAAGGTGACTTCTATATTTGTCATGCTCTGGCTATGCCTCTCAGGAGGCAGCTATATCAGGCTCTTTTCAACATGCACTTCTTAGCTGCATCAATCATATATAGTTTTGGTGGCTGTATATATATGGACTACATACCTATGTGGAGAAGACTGTGAATAGCTATTCCCTAAGTCTTTGCTCCAAATTTTGTCTCCATATCCCCTGCTGTGAATATTTTTTGTTCCACCATTTTAAAATTTTTTATTGTATTTTTTATTTACATTTCAAATTTTATTCCCCTTCCTGGTTTCCTGGACATAAGCTCCCTATCCCATCCTCCTCCCCTTCTTCTATAAAGGTGTTCTCCTCCCCATCCACCCACCCTTCTTGCCCCCCAACATTCCCCTACACTGGGGGTTCAACCTTGGCAAACCAAGGGCTTCTCCTTCCATTGGTGCCCAACAAGTCCTTGCTCTGCTACATATGCAGTTAGAGCCATGGGTGGTCAGTCCCTGTATATTCTTTGTGTAATGGTTTAGTCCTTGGGAGCTCTGGTTGGTTGGCATTGTTGTTCTTATGGGGTTCCGAACCCCTTCAGATCTTTCTATCCTTTTTCCAATTCCTCTAACAGTGTTCCTGTTCTCAGTTCAGTGGTTTGCTACTAGCATTCACCTCTGTATTTGACATGCTCTTAGAAGACATCTATATCTGGTTCCTGACAGTATTCCCTTCTTTGCTTCATCAATATTATCTAGTCTTGGTGACTGTATATATATGGGGCACATGTGGGGGTGGTTCTGGATGGCTGTTCCTTCAGTCACTGCTCTAAACTCTGCCTCCATATCACTTACCTATGAATATTTTTTTGTTCCTGCATGTGACTTTGCAAATTGTTCCTTCTAGCTCTATGAAGAATTGAGTGGAAATTTTTAATGAGAATTGCTGAATCTGTGGATTGCTTTTGGCAAAATAGCCATTTATGCTACATAAATCCTACCAATCCATGATCATGGGAAGTCTTTCCATCTTCTGAGATCTTCTTCAATTTCTTTTTTCAGAGACTTGAAATTCTTGTCATACAGTTCTTTCACTTGTTTGGTTAGAGTCACACTGAAGTACTTTATGCTATTTGTGAGTATTATGAAGGATGTCATTTCCCTAATTTCTTTCTCAACCTCTTTATCCTTTGAGTAGAGGATTTGTTTGAGTAAATTGTATACCCGCCCACGTTGCTGAAGTTGTTTATCAGGCTTAGTAGTTCTCTGGTACATCTTTTGGGGTCTCTTAAATATACTATCATATCACCTGCAAATTGTGATATTTTGACTTCTTCATTTACAATTCGTATACCTTTGACTTCCTTTTGTTCTCTGATTGTTTGGCTAGGTGTGAGTACTATATTGAATAAGTAGGAGAGAAGCAGCCTTGTCCTAGGCCCTGATTTTAGTGGGATTGTTTTAAGTTTCTCTCCATTTAGTTTAATGTTGGCTACTGGTTTGCTGTATATTGCTTTTACTATATTTAGGTATGGGCCTTGAATTCCTGATCTTCCCAGGATTTTTATCAAGAAAGGGTGTTGCATTTTGTCAAATGCATTCTCAGCATCTAATGAAATGATCATGTGGTTTCATTCTTTGAATTTGTTTATATAGTGGATTATGTTGATGGATTTCCATATACTGAAGCATCCCTGCATACCTGGTATGAAGCCTACTTGATCATGAAGGATTTTCATTTTGATGTCTTCTTGGAATTCGATTTGCAAGAATTTTATTGAGTATTTTTGCCTCAATATTTGTAAGGGAAATTGGTCTGAAATTCTCTTTCTTTCTTGGGTCCTTGTGTGCTTTATGTATGAGGGTTATAGTGGTGTCATAGAAGGAATTTGATAGTACTCTGTCTGTTTCTATTTTGTGGAATAGTTTGGACAGTATTCTTTTGTGTTCTTCAATGAAGTTCTGATAGAATTCTGCACTATACCCATCTGGCTTTTTTTGGTTATGAAATTTTAATAACTGCTTCTATATCTTTAGGAGTTATGAGATTGTCTAGATGGTTTATCTTATGCTGATTTAGATTTGGTATCTGATAGTTGTCTAGAACATTGTCCATTTCTTCCAGATTTTCCAGTTTTGCTGAATATAGGCTTTTGTGGTAGTATCTGATGATTTTTTTTTGAATTTCCACATATTCTCGTTATGTCTTCTTTTCATTTCTGATTTTTTTTAATTTTGAAACACTCCCTGCTGCCCTGTGGTTAGTCTGGCTAAGGGTGTATCTATTTTGTTGATTTTCTCAAAGAATGAGCTCCTGGTTTTGTTGATTCTTTGTATGGTCCTTTTTCTTTCTACTTGGTTGATTTCAGCCCTGAGCTTGATTACTTCCTGCCTTCTACCGTCTTGTGTGTATTTGCTATCTTTTTGTTCTCGAGGCTTTTTAGGTGTACTGTCAAAGAGGCTGATGTTTGTTCTCCTGTTTCTTTTTGGAGGCACTCAGAGCTATGAGATTTCCTCTCAGCATTGCTTTCATTTTGTCCCTTAAGTTTGGGTATGTTGTGCCTTCATTATCATTAAATTCTAAAATGTCTTTAATTATTTTCTGTTTTTCTTCCTAACCAAGTTGTCATTGAGTAGAGGTTGTTCAGCTTCCATGTATATGTGGGCTTTCTCTCATTTTGATGTTATTGAAGACCAGCCTTAGTCCTTCGTGATCTGATAGGATGCATGTGATTATTTCAATCTTCTTGTATCTGTTGAAGCCTATTTTGTGTCTGATTATATGTCCAATTTTGGAGAAGGTACCATGAGGTGCTGAGAACAAGATATATTCTTTTGTTTTAGGATGAAATGTTTTATATGTGTTAAATACATTTGGTTCATAACTTCTGTTAGTTTCTCTATGTCTCTGTTTACTTTCTCTTTCCATGATGTGTCCATTGATGAGAGTGGGATGTTGAAATCTACTATTATTGTGTGTGGTGCAATCTGTGCTTTGAGCTTTAGTAAGGTTTCTTTTATGAATGTACTTGCCCTTGCATTTGGAGCATAGATATTTAGGCTTGAATATTCATCTTGGTGGACTTTTTCTTTGATGAATATGAAGTGTCCTTCCTTATATTTTTGATAACTTTTGGTTGAAAGTCGATTTTATTCAATATTAGAATGCCTACTTCAGCTTGTTTCTTCATACCATTTGCTTGCAAAGTTGTTTTCCAGTCTTTTATTCTGTGATAGTTTCCATCTTTGTCTCTGAGGTGTTTCTTGTATCCACCAAAATGCTGTGTCCTCTTTATGTATCCAGTTTGTTAGTCTATGTCTTTTCATTTGGGAATTGAGTCCATTGATGTTAAAAGATACTAAGGAATAGTGATTGTTGTTTCCTGTTATTTTTGTTCTTAGAGGTGGGATTATGGTTGTGTGTCTCTCTTCTTTTGTTTTCATTGCCAGGATATTCCTTGCTTAGTTTTCCATCTATTATGCCTTGTAGGGATGGTTTTATATAAAGATATTTAGTAAATTTAATTTTGTCATGGAATATCTTGCTTTCTCCATCTATGGTAATTGTTTTTTTTTTCTATATATAGTAGCCTGGGCTGGCATTTGTGTTCTCTTAGGTTCTATATGGCATCTGTCCAGGATCTTCTGGCTTTCATAGTCTCTGGTGAGAAGTCTGGTATAATTCTGATAGGTCTGCCTTTATATGTTACTTGACCATGTCCCCTTAGTGCTTTTAATATTCTTTCTTTGTTTTGTGCATTTGTTGTTTTCACTATTATATGATGGGAGTAATTTCTTTTCTGATCCAATCTATTTGGAGTTTTGTAGGTTTCTTGTATGTTTATGGGCATCTCTTTCTTTAGGTTAGGGTAGTTTTCTTCTATCATTTTGTTGAAGGTATTTTCTGGCCCTTTAAGTTGGGAGTCTTCACTCTCTTCTATATCTATTATCCTTAAGTTTGATATTCTAATTGTGTCCTGGATTTCCTGGATGTTTTGGGCTAGGAAATTTTTGCATCTTATATTACCTTTGACGGTTGTATTGATATATTCTATGGTATCTTCTGCCCCTGAGATTCTCTCTTCTATCTTTTGTATTCTGTTGGTGATGCTTGTATCTAAGACTTCTGATTTCTTTCCTAGGTTTACTATCTCCATGGTTGTCTCCCTTTGTGCTTTCTTCATTGTTTCTATTTCCATTTTTAAATCCGAGATGGTTTTGTTCAATTCCTTCACCTGTTTGTTTGTGTTTCCTGTAATTATTTAAGGGATTTTTGTGTTTCCTCTTTAAGGACTTCTACTTGTTGTGCTGTATTTCTTCAAGGGCATTATTTATGTCCTTCATAAAGTCCTCAGTTGTCATCATGAGATGTGATTTTAAATCCAAATCATTCTTTTCTGGTCTGTTTGGATATACAGTATTTGCCTCATCATGAGAGAACTGGGCTCTCATGATTCTAAGAAATCTTGGTTTCTGTTGCTTAGATTCCTGCAATTACCTCTTGCTATCAGGTTGTCTCTGGTCTTAGGCTGTCTTGCTATTTCTGACATTGGTTTGACCCTTTTGTAAGCCTGTTAGTCAGCACCCCTGTAGATCTTTTCCTTACTGCCTGATCTGGATACAGAGATCTATGGGACCAGTTCAGCTCTGGGATCAAGCAGAAACCAGAAGGGTCCTTTCTCAGACTCCTCCTGAGTTTGTGTGTCCTGAGGCCGCCAGGCAGGTTGCTCAGATTAGAAGAGTTGGTCTTACCTTAGCTCTCAGGTGTGTCAGTGCTCTTTGGCGACTGGCTTTCAACTCTGGGTATAGGCAGAAACCAGACGGGTCCTTCCCTGATTGCTCCTAGCTTTCTGTGCCAGGAGGGCACTAGATGGGTTCCCTTTGGGCCAGGAATGTGAGAAGAAGTGGAGGTCTCCCCTGAGTTCTCAGGAATGTCCACAATTCTGTAATTTCAGTACAGAGAGCTGTGGGACCGGTTCAGTTCCTGGTGCAGGCAGAAACCAGAAGGGTCCTGTCCCAGACTGCTTCTGGGTTTGTGTGTCCTGATGCCTGCAGGTGGGTTGCTCAGAGTAGAATAGTTGGTCTTACCTCTGTTCTCAGGTGTGTCCCATTATCTTATATTTACATAACAGAATATGAGGAATTTATTAACTTGTCCAATGTAACATAATTATAAGTGATAATATGAAGATTTCAACTTAAATTTACCTTTCGCAGTTGTAAATTTTAAGGTAATACAAAATTCAAAAATTGTTTTAAGAAATAATTCTTTCAAGATTTAAGGGCATTAAATGTTAACAGACATTGTCATAAGTTTAGCCCTCTCTATATTACCATTTAACATTTTAGCATAGTTAATGAAACTCAGTGCACTGATTTGATTATGTCTGAAATTTAAGACATATTTCTGTAATGAATGCTCTTAATGCCAGCAGTTGCAACACACTTCACTTCCTCAGTCCTGCAGATTCAAAAGACAATTACAAAGTATTTTCATCTCCTGACTATTGTATTTAAAGTCCTAATAAAAAGAAAAACTTAGAATTTTAGAATAAAAAAGAGCATTTGCTATCATATAGTCAAGATGTAAATTGTGCTAGTAAAGAACAAAACAAGTTCTAGAGAAATTAACTAATGAAACATCAGTGTTCATGTAATATCAATTTGGGTTTCAAATACATTTTATGTATGCCTTGTATAAGAATGCATAAGAAATAGTGAGGAATCACCATGCAGATTCAGTTTCATTACTTTTCTGGCTATTGTTTCACAACTAATTTTTAATGCCATGTTTTCTGTTTAAAAACTCATGCAAGTTTATCTTAATATAAATTTATTTAAATGACTTTGAACACAGCTTGTACTTGGGTTTCAGCCCTCATCAATCTGCTCTGCCTTGAGACGTCCGTTCAATGTCCATATTACGTAAGGTTGATTCCTTATGTGTAGTGGGGCAGGCCATGGCAATCTTTGATATTGTATCACCTCCTATAAAAGTCACCAACATTAGAGACTAATTTCTTAGCTTGTGGATCCTTTCTGTGTTGGCTTGAATACCTAATACACAGTTTAATGTGAAGAAAAGTGAAGCATCATCCAGCATCTTTGCTGAATATAATATTCTTCATCAATGTGGGTGAACATTCGAATCAAATGTCCATGGCTATTTCCAACACTAATAACAATGTGATTCCCTAGGATGTGAGTTGTAACCAGAGTCATTGGCTCACATTGATTAGGGCTAACCTTGCCTGGCATGATGCTGATTCCTGATTAATTTTTAGTTTATATCAGCTCTCTCAGACCTGCTCAAGGATCAGATCCCAGAAAATGAGTATCATTTGCTATCTTCATCAGATTACAGGCAGAAATGTTCCTGGCTATTCTAAGCCATCAGAATATCTTGAGTATCCAGAGCCTCACATTTATTTGAAGCAGTGAAAAAAGAAAATCCCGTGGGTGTGACTACTTTTGCAGCCCTTTCTGTGAAGCAAATAGTGTTTAAGCCAATCCCAATAGCAGTGCCTCCAGCTATGACTCCATAGGTTCTTGCCATGGCAGCTTTGATTCCTGGAATTGCATATTGAATGTGTTGCACATAGCCAGTAGTGTTGATCAAAGATTAAGTGGAATAACACTCTATGTGAGAGTTCACCAAAATTTGATGATTAGTGCAAATTCTGGATTTTGCACTGAGCATATTTTGCAGCTTCTGTAGTTCTGGTAACATAACCTTGTGAACTTCCACCAAAGCAGCAAATATACGTGGCTGTGATGAAAGTATAATTGGAGTTCTGGATTCTGTTAGCATGATCAGTGGGGTGCACTAACTGCCTTCTTGCTGTTAAGTTCACCTGTTAAGATTTCAATTGCTCTATTGCTAAGGTTCATGTTACAGTCTGCCATACCACCAAAGGAAAATAATCACTCAATTTGCCTTCATTTGCCTCATGTGCTGCTTTCATTATTACACTAGCAATCTTTGGATCAAGACCATAATCCTGATTGACTTCAAAAGCAGCTCATGTTAAGATGCCAACAGCTTTAATGACTGAACCTGACATCTGTCCCACTCTCAATCTGAAAGTTCATTGTAGATCTCATGGTCTTGGCACCATCATACTTTCCAGTTGTGACCTTCATTTCACTGATGGTATCATAGTCAATATGAAAGGGATTTTGGCTTGCCATTTAAGAGTGTTTAGGTCACAACACAGAAGGGCAGCCAGGGCCTCTGAGCCCCCATCTGAGGCCTATCTGCCTAGAGGAAGTGCAGGAATGCACTTAATATGTGGCACTGAGGCATCTGGATGGAAAGCAGAGCTAAGGCCACAACATCATATCAATTTATGATGCATTTTTAAAAGTAACTACTAAGGTCCCAGAAAAATATTTTATGAGAAAATATGTATGATTAGATAAGTAGCACCTGAGTAGTAATAAATTAAATTTAAAGTTTAATAATCTTTAAATGTACTACTGGACATTGAAAAACAATTAATTAGCTATATATAGAAACCCAAGACAAATCATTAAAGAAATATGAGCACTATAGCACTAGGGAATATTAATCACACAACAATAATAAATTTCAAGGATATAAGCACTGTAAAATGCAACAAATATAGTTACTACCCATAGTATTATGTGATGAAAATGAAATTGGAGTATATATTGAAGTAAATGTTCATGTAACAACATGTTAAGTAAAAATGAAAAAATAAACCGAGGCATTGCATAGTCTGCTTATTTGAGAAGCATCTTTGCAGTTCCTGTATGAGTTACGAAAGCCAGTTAAACCATACAAATACTTTTAGTGTTCTCTAATGTAATAAAATATGCATTAGAAGATAATTGATGAATAATAAATTCATAAACAATAGAAGAAATTAGCACAAGACCATTATCATAGGCTTCTATCACTGTCTTCAACTTTCTAATCTATTAAACATGGGCCCAAATAGTGTACTTTCCATTATAAATTACTCAGCCACTGATGTTCTATTGAAGAATCAAAACACAATCTCAGACATGTGAGGAGGTTGATATCTTGTCTTGGAGTCCTATGAATATCCTTAAACTATTCAGCTGATTTTGCCAAGGCTATTCGTTGCATTTCAAAACAGGACAGGAAAGTTCTAACAGAGAACACAGTGAGCTAGGAAGTGTGTCCTCCCCAACCCACCCCGACTCCCCTTCCAGGAAGCAGCTTCATTCCTGGTTCTGCAGATGCTGGTAGCCTAAGTCCTAGTCTTTCTCCTTCCCCACTCCTCACCATAGATGGTTCCCTACTCTCCAGGGTCGGGCACACTGAGAAGTCCCAGCCAGGTCTCTGAGGACATTGCTGCTTGAAGGCAGGAATGGGGGCCACCTGAAAACCAAGTATGGATTTTCAGTTCCTCTGCAGCCTGAGGCAGTGGGTCTGTTCAAGAACACTAGGCCATCTCTGGGAGGGGACTGCTCCATGGATGAGCCCTCAGAAGATCTCTCAGAACTGGATGAATAAAGGCCTGAATGAAGGTGAGCAGAGACAAGCAGAGCAGCGAGAGGAATGAACTACTGTTGGACTTCGTGGATCTTCCTTCCACCTGAGAGAAGTAGAGACAGGACAACCTATACAGACAGTCAGAACACTAATAAAAACTTACCCACTACAGTAGGACTGTGTACATAAAATAAAGAAAATCTACCCTCAACATTTTCCCCAATCCTTTCAAAAGACTTTTCGCTAAATCTGGACATTGAGCTGTAGAGACTGAAAACACAAGGTAAAGTAGAATTAGGAGATAACATATATACCCCCCACAAAAAAAATCATACACATGTCTTCTACAATTGACTTAGAATGGAATTGATAGACATCCTCTAGAAACACTAAGGAGTCACATTCATCCTTGTTTGTTCAGTAGGTTAGAGGACCCAGCAGGAGGAAGAGGTCTAGAGTCAGACTGGTCATGTGAAGATGTCTGTCTCTTTTGAAACAATTCTATTGTATTGTGTATTGTATACACATTTTATTCCTCATTTCTTACAACCCCCCTGTGTGTGTGTGTGTGTGTGTGTGTGAGTGTGTGTGTGTGTTATGGTTTTTTTCATCTTTATTAACTTGAGTATTTCTTATTTACATTTCAATTGTTAATCCTCTTCTGGGTTTCCAGGCCAACATCCCCCTAAGCCCTTCGCCTCCCCTTCTCTATGGGTGTTCCCCTCCCCATCTTCCCCGCATTACCGCCCTCCCACCAACAATCACATTCACTGGGGATTCAGTCTTGGCAGGACCAAGGGCTTCCCCTTCCACTGGTGCTCTTACTAGGCTATTCATTGCTACCTATGCAGTTGGAGCCCAGGGTCAGTCCATGTATAGTCTTTGGGTAGTGGCTTAGTCCCTGGAAGCTCTGGTTGGTTGGCATTGTTTCTCATATGGGTTCTCAAGCCCCTTCAAGCTCTTTCAGTCCTTCCTAAGATTCTTTCAACAAGGGTCCCATTCTCAGTTCAGTTGTTTAATGATGGCATTCACCTATGTATTTGCTGTATTCTGGCTGTGTCTCTCAGGAAAGATCTACATTCCATTCCTGTCGGCCTGCACTTCTTTGCTTCATCCATCTTATCTAGTTTGGTGGCTGTATATGTATGGGCCACATGTGAGGCAGGATCTGAATGGGAGTTCCTTCTACCTCTGTTCTAAACTTTGCCTCCCTATTCCCTCCCAAGGGTATTCTTGTTCCCCTTTTAAAGAAGGAGTGAAGCATTCACATTTTGGTCATCCTTCTTGAGTTTCATGTGTTCTGTGCATCTTGGGTAATTCGAGTATCTGGGCTAATATCCATTTATCAAAGAGTGCTTACCATGTGTGTTTTCTTGTGATTGAGTTACCTCACTCAGGATGATATTTTCCAGTTCCATCCATTTGCCTATGAATTTCATAAAGTCATTGTTTTGATAGCTCAATAGTATTCCATTGTGTAGATGTACCACGTTTTCTGTATTCATTCCTCTGTTGAACGTCATCTGGGTTCTTTCCAGCTTCTGGATATTATAAATAAGGCTGCTATGAACATAGTGGAGCATGTGTCTTTGTTATATGTTGGAGCATCTTTTGGGTATATGCCCAAAAGAGGTATAGCTGGGTCCTCAGGTAGTTCAATGTCCAATTTTCTGAGGAACCTCCAGACTGATTTCCAGAATGGTTGTACCAGTCTACAATCCCACCAACAATGCAGGAGTGTTCCTCTTTTTTCACACCATCTGCTGTGACCTGAGTTTTTGATCTTAGCCATTGTCACTGGTGTGAGGTGAAATATCAGGGTTGTTTTGATTTACATTTCCCTTATGACTAAAGATGTTGAACATTTCTTTAGGTGTTTCTCAGCCAGTCGGCATTCTTCAGCTGTGAATTCTTTGTTCACCTCTGAACTCCATTTTTTTAATAGGGTTATTTGTCTCCCTGCAGTCTAACTTCTTGAGTTCTCTGTATGTTTTGGATATAAGTCCTCTATCAGTTGTAGGATTGGTAAAGATCTTTTCCCAATCTGTTGGTTGTCATTTTGTCCTAACAACAGTGTCCTTTGCCTTACAGAAGCTTTGCAGTTTTATGAGATCCCATTTGTCAATTCTTGGTCTTAGAGCATAAGCCATTGGTGTTTTGTTCAGGAAATTTTCTCCAGTGCCCATGTGTTCCAGATGCTTCCCCACTTTTTCTTCTATTAGTTTGAGTGTATCTGGTTTGATGTGGAGGTCCTTGATCCACTTGGACTTAAGCTTTGTACAGTGTGATAAGCATGGGTGGATCTGCATTCTTCTACATGCTGACCTCCAGTTGAACCAGCACCATTTGCTGAAAATGCTATCTTTTTTCCATTGGAAGGTTTTGGCTTCTTTGTAAAAAATTAAGTGACCATAGGTGTGTGGGTTCATTTCTGGGTCTTCAATTCTATTCCACTGATCTATCTGCCAGTCTCTGTACCAATACCATGCAGTTTTTATCACTATTGCTCTGTAATACTGCTTGAATTCAGGGATAGTGATTCCCCCTGAAGTCCTTTTATTGTTGAGGATAGTTTTAGCTATCCTGGGATTTTGTTATTCCAGATGAATTTGCAAATTGTTCTGTCTAACTCTTTGAAGAATTGGATTGGTATTTTGATGGGTATTGCATTGAATCTGTAGATCGCTTTTGGTAAAATGGCCATTTTTACTATATTATTCCTGCCAATCCATGAGCATGGGAGATCTTTCCATCTTCTGAGATCTTCAATTTCTTTCTTCAGCGGCTTGAAGTTCTTATCATACAGATCTTTCACTTGCTTGATTAAAGTCACACGGATGTATTTTATATTATTTGGGACTATTATGAAGGGTGTGTCGTTTCCCTAATTTATTTCTTGCTTTGTTACTTTTATGTGTAGTGGAAGGCTAATGGTTTATTTTAGTTAACTTTATACCTAGCCACTTTGCTGAAGCTGTTTATCAGCTTTAGTAGTTCTCTGGTGGAACTTTGGGATCACTTAAATATACTATCATATCATCTGCCCATAGTGATATTTTGACTTCTTTTCCAATCTGTATCTGTTTTATCTCCTTTTGTTGTCTGATTGCTCTGTCTATGACTTTGAGAACTATATTGAATAAGTAGGGAGAGAGTGGGCAGCCTTGTCTTGTCCCTTATTTTAGTGGGATTGCTTCAAGTTTCTCTCCATTTAGTTTAATATTAGCTACTGGTTTGCTGTATATGGCTTTTACTATGTTTAGGTATAGGCCTTGAATTCCTGTTCTTTGCAGGACTTTTATCATGA
The DNA here is from genome assembly GCF_011064425.1 of Rattus rattus. NCBI lineage: Eukaryota > Metazoa > Chordata > Mammalia > Rodentia > Muridae > Rattus > Rattus rattus. The sequence goes on from NC_046172.1 coordinate 28,490,973, forward strand.
AGGGGTTTTAAATTTTGTCAAATGCTTTCTCAGCATCTAATGAAATGATCACATGGTTTTTATCTTTCAGTTTGTCATAAAGTAGTGAAAAGACATATTTGCAAATTATGTGAAAATTTATAGGAAAAAACTCTTCTTAAAACCACTTATGTGGGGAAATTGTTAATACCCCGCAAGATGACAGTTACATATATGTGGCTCCTGGGTGGAAGAAACTGGAAGAGATTCTAGACCAGCACTTTGCTCTTTTGAAGGTAGTTTCTGACTATGGACTTTGTTAGTTGTGCAGTGTATTCACTGCAATGTACACATGCTGGAGAAACTGAAATGTTTATTCAGAACAGCTGGTCTCTAGACTTGTAAGTCCATAATAGATTTGATGTGGTAATGCATGCCTTTAATTCTTGGCTGGAGCAGGTGGATCTCTGTGTTCTGGGTCAACCAGAGCTGTATAGATTTTGTCTCTAAACAGTAAGAAAGTGTGCATAATGTGCTGGTAGGGTGGCTCAGCATGTAAAGGTACATGCTACCAAGCTGGTGACCTGAGTTTGATTTCCAGGATCCACATTATAGGGGAATTGTAGTTCACAACTTGTCTTTTAGCCTCCCTACAAGTACAGTGGCACACATGTGAACACATGCATATAGTAGTGCATAAATATAAAAAATGTGCAACAAGGTAAAAATAGAGGACTGACACCATTTTAGGGTTGTTTTGTTATTTCATAGGAATGTCCACACTGGGGAAATGGAGGTTAAACTTGGTCTTTGATCAGATGCTGTCCCCAGGTGGTGGAGTGGGCTAGGGCAAAGATTAGTACTCAGAAAAGGGCACTGTATTTGTTGTTTGCTTCAGGTATTTTTAGCCATTGTTTAGGTGTGTATTTCAGTAAATGTTGTCAAGCATTAGGTGTAGGTCCCAGTGTCTAAAGGATGTTAGAATTAGCAAAAGAATCACTAAATGTCAAGCTAGTCTTTTGGGAGGGCTTGGGCATGGGCCTCTCACTTGTATCACCAGGACTTAGGAAAGACTGTTAGTACCAACTACATCCAAAAGAGATTTCACAGCTGTACCCAGGGTTCCATATTTGCATTTTGGTAAAATACTTGTGTTCATTGTGCACAGAGTTCATTCCTTATCATCTGTCCTAAAGGAGAACATGTGGTTAAAAATATAGGAAGCCCTGGGTCCTGCTAAGACTGAACCCCCAGTGAACTAGACTGTCGGGGGGAGGGCGGCAATGGGGGGAGGGTGGGGAGGGGAACACCCATAAGGAAGGGGGGGAGGGAAGGGGATGTTTGCCCAGAAACCGGGAAAGGGAATAACACTCGAAATGTACATAAGAAATACTCAAGTTAATAAAAAAAAATATAGCTAGTGGATATGTTAGAATTGACAAATAGGGTTCCTCTTAAACATGGAATTGTTAAGCCATGTCTGGACAGTGTGATAAAATTCATGTTGCTAGGCTGACTGGAGGGGCAGAGCCCACAGAGTGAGGTCTGTAGCTGTGTTGAAACTGACATCCTAAGAGCCCCTGCCACAGGTGCATCTGCCAGCTGCTTTATAGAAATACATTTCTTAAGTAAAAACACCCCTTCTTCTACATATGTTAGTATATAGATCTGGTGATAACCTTAGTAATGCTATACTTAGTGTTGTCTGTTGCTATGTGTTTCCTTGTGATCTGAGCACTGAGGGAATGTAGAATTGAATTGTAACTTTGCCCATAGATCTATCTGGACCTACTATGAAATTTCCATTTCCAAGGAGGACAGGATTACAATTTTGTCTGACAGATTGAGATAGAATGTTGTATTCTCGGTTATTAAAATATCCTTATAGTGTGGGGACTTTAGCTGGTGAATATTCACGATGAGGGGAAAGCATGGTACTTACTATATAATTTCAATTGCCTAAGTGTACATACACTTGCAGGACCTAGAACAACATACCAATCTGAGCTGCTTGTGACTGGGTGACTTTACTCTTGCCTTCTTGTGTTGTTTCCTGTACTGCATATTTTAAAAAATAAACAAAAGTTTCTTTGAAAAGCTTAAAATAAACCATGACAGTAAGGTCCTATTGCTGAAGGCAATACCTACACATATCTCATTGAACACAGACCAGTTGTGCTGGTACCTATCTAGAGCCTTCACTGCTACTAACTACTGTTTGTGGAATTGGAAGTTACTTTGAATGCTACTGGAGGAGAAAGGTAAATGCCAACCCAGCTACAAACTCTTAAATCCACAATACAAACTGACTGCATGATATTCTGCTGCAACAGTGGCAAAAACATTGTGGGAATAACCAACTATTATCTGATTGGATTTAAGTTGGATTAAGTTCCATTAGAGGAAACCGTGCCTGACATTCATCTAATAGCCAAAAACCCAAAACTAAATAGGCCATGAACCTAGAGGAAAACCAAATACTACTTCTGCTAAAGAAATTCAACAATAAAATGACTCTTTACAACATTCAGCCTTACCCATAGATTAGTGTCTTTCAGCTAGCATCAGAGAAGCTTCCTCCTGCAGAAGATGGGAACTAATACAGTGACATACAACTGAACAATGTGCAGAAATTCAGAGACATTAGAACACTGAGTACTAAATGAGATGCCTTCATAAAACCCCTCTCTCAATGTTCAGAGAACTGTGTGGAAGAGGAAGTAGAAAAATTACAAAAAACAATGGAGATAAACAACACCAAGAAAACAGGAACACATTGCCTTCCAGATACAACAAGACTGACATGAATATGAACTCAGAGAGACTGTGTCAGAATGTACACAGTCTAAGTCAGATAGGATCCCAGCACTGAGAAGGAAAGTAGACATATGCTTGATCAGTATCCTATCCCAACCAAGAGACGAAGTGTCAACTATTTTTCAAAGGAAAGTTCATTTCTGCAACAGAGCCTCCCTAGGTATACAAACCACAATTAAGAACATGTGCATACGCAGTAGTAGATAGTCAATACAAAGCAAACTCAATGGTATTTTTGGATATTTTACTTTGTTTCTTAATGCTTTATTTAGGCATTTAAAAAGGAAAGCCTTACCAGTCTTTTGCTTAAATATTATGGTTTCTAATTTGGAGATTTTTATGTTTTTCTATAATTTTATTTTTTATTAGATATATTTCTTTATTTACATTTCAAATGTTATCCCCTTTCCCAGTTTACTGTCCATAAGCCCCCCCCATCTCCTCCCCCTCTCCCATACAGGTGTTCCTCCCCATCCACCCTCCTTACCGCCTCCCCCAACATTCCCTGCACTGGGGTTTTATTTGCGTATATGTGTGTTTCTGTTCTCTCTCTCTCTCTCTCTCTCTCTCTCTCTCTCTGTGTGTGTGTGTGTGTGTGTGTGTGTGTGTGTGTGTTTGTGTTTCTTAGGCTTTTTCTTCTTTTTTCCTGTTTCATTTTACTCTGGTTTGTTTGGATTTTACTTTCATATTTGTTTTCTAAAAAAGGAAGAAGGCATAGAATTGGTTGGTGGGGAGATGGGATGATCTGCAAGGAAATGATGGAGGAGGAAATTGCTTAGAATGTATTGTATAAAAACTTATTTTAAAAATGGACAAACTTTGGTTACATCCTTTTTATGCTAAGTATGGGCACATTATTTTCATGCATAGGAAGAATCACAACACTGTTTAACATCCAACAGCATTTGTATACAAATGGAATTATCTATTAATAATGGAAGCATAAAAATTACCAAGTCCATAGCCCAAAGATGCAGAAAAATATCAAGTATATCAAACTCAAGTAACATTTGTATCAAGAATAACTTCTAATGTTATTATGTGAGCAATAGAAAATTTACTCAGTTTTTTCATTATCAAAATGTTCTCCTTTCCTCTAAACTTAAAAATGAAAAATGAACCTAGTTAAGTTTTTCACAGTCTCCATTAAAATAGGGTTAATTGCACTTACAGAAGCAAAGAGAACTATAATTCCTTCTAAGAGAACTCTCACTAAGTAAACTTTCTGGGTCCGATACAGGTATACTCATAGGTGTATGTTCATAGAAATGTGTATATATAATTATATATTTATACATTATATATAAACATATATTCCTTTGAAATATTTTCTATTTCAGTGAGCAGTCTGAGTGTAGAAAAATTTTACTATGTGTAGGTTTTTAATATTGAACACATGTTGGAATGTGACAAGTCTGTTCTAAATAATTTATCTGCTCCCACATATGCTCATACATTGATACCAGATTAATGTACCAAATAACAAATGTCACCAATCAAATATTATGGTTAACAATTATTATTAAAATGTTTTTAAAAGTATTAATCTCAAAATCATATTTTTGATGCTGATCATTGATTAATAAATATTTTTTGAAATAGTTATAAACTTATACCGTCAAAGGTGAAATAGAATGGCCAAGGGATTTATACGTTAACCATATATGTATAGCTTGAAGGATGAAGATTAAATAACTTTAGATAGATAATGTATTTCATGTTTCATAGTCTCCTTTCTGTTCATGGCTGATAATTTGGTATGGTCTTTCAGTCCTAGCAGTAAGGCATAAAGAAATAGGTCTCTTTAATAACAGAAAATTGTAAATAATCTTAATCTATTTATGAAATTATACTTACAAATTACTTAGAAATGACCAGTTTTAACAAGTGAAATATACTTTAGATTCTGAGGGAACACACAGATACCCATGCTATGTTACTTGAGTTGGTGAGACTTCTAGGTCTTGAACCATATGCTGTGCTGATGGATTTAATGCTTTATAATGAGTGCTAAGTAATAGTTATTGTATATCACTTGCATTAAGTTGCTTTATGTTAAAGTAATAAGAACCTTATGTTAAGTTTATTAGAGAAATATTAGGATTAAGACCTCCAGACTTTTCTCCATATGTTAACTGAAATAACATTTCCTTTGAAGGCAGAGAAAAATAAATGTATTTTAATTAACCTGCTTGTTTCATAGTCCTATGATTTATTTTTCATTATATATTTTCAGGGTCTGTGGGAGATGGAGACTATGCAGAGGTAATGATGCTTTTAGAAAATGTTTGATTCTAGTCAAGAAAAAATAAGTATTTTTAATGGAAAACATTTTGTAAATTAAATGAAAGGCATAAACTAGAACAAATATGTATGCATAACATTATAAAAAATCTTATATTTCAACTAGTTATTACTTTTTATACACATGTACCTCAAAGAAAACAAGAATCAGGCTAGTATGTCTGTTCTGATCTCATTTTTGCACTGTCAGATTACTCATTTAGTTCAATTGTAGTTATGACCAATTTAAAATCTATTTAAAAATAGAAGTGAGATCATACATTGAAGATAAATTTAATTAAAAAATTTATTTAATGTGTATTAATATTTTTCCTGCAAGTGTCTTTTAACATGTGCATGTAATTCCGAGGAAGGCCAGATGATGGCACTAGAAACAATAAACTAAAGATGGAGTTACTGATGGTCATCAGCTGTGAACTAAAACAAAGTACTTTTCAAGAAAGTCTTGGAAAGATCAGAAATTCAAGCCCCATACTTAAACATAGTGAAAACAATATACAGCAAACCAGTAGCCAAGATAAATGGAAGGAAACTTGAAGCAATCGCACTAAAATCAGGGGCTAGACAAGGTTGCCCACTCTCACTACCTATTCAATATAGTACTTGAGGTCCTAGCTACATAAATTAGAAAACAAAACAAAACAAAAAATCAAAGGGATACAAATCGGAAAGGAAGAAGTCAAATATCGCTATTTGCAGATGATATGATGGGGAACTAATACAGTTGACAAACAACTTCAGCAACATGGCTGGTTATAAAACAAACTCAAACAAATCAAATCAGCAGCCTTCCTCTACCCAAAGGATGAATGAGCTGAAAGAGCAACTAGGGAAATGACACCCTTCACAATAGTCACAAATAATCTAAAATACCTTAGCGTGACTCTAACCAAGCAAGTGAAAGATCTGTATGACAAGAAATTCAAGTCTCTGAAGAAAGAAATTGAAGATCTCAGAAGACGGAAAGAACTCCAATGCTCATGGATTGGCAGAATTAATATAATAAAAATGACCATTTTATGAAAAGCACTCTACAGATTCAATGCAATTCCCATTAAAATTCCAAGTCAATTTTTCATAGTGTTATAAAGAACAAATTTGCAAATTCATTTGAAATAACAAAAAACACATGATAGTAAAAAACTATTCTTAACAATAAAAGAACTTCTGGGGGAACAACCATTCCTGACCTCCAGCTGTATTACAGAGCAACAGTGATTTAAAAAAAAAAATGTGGCAGATCTTCCTGGTCGCTGCCACCGCGGAGAGCCCGTGGGCAGAACCCCGCGAGCGAACTTGAGCCTCGGGACCAAAGGTAAGACTAACTTATCTGCTGCAAGTGACTTGCCGGGTGGAATCGGGAC